>NC_139773.1:17742855-18313241 GCF_965231275.1 Zosterops lateralis | reverse complement strand
CTGTGGCAATTTATTTCTGCCTTTTCTAAGCATAGAAATCCGAGATCTCCGCCGGCCTGGACGGTAATGACAATATTGGAATTTTCCTCAGTTTTAAATGCTAATGTTGGGAAGTGCTTTTTGTTTGGCATTTAGTTTTTTGGGTGTTTTTTGTTTTGGTTTTTTTTTGGATAATGTTAAGCTTTTGCTTTCCCTGCAGGTATTTTCTGAAGTCCGCCCTTCTACAGAAAATATGCAGTTGCCATCCCTTTTCTCCAATCAGAGTGGGAAGTCCTGTAACACCACAGCCACTGTTGGCCTCACTACATCCCTGATGTCTGTCCAAGAGGATATCAATTCAAATAGGTAAACATGCATTTCCTGCCTAAGAGATTCCTCAGCTTCTCTCTTCATATGCATGTATTTTAATCAACTGAAATAAATTTATATTCTATTCTTTGAAGAGGAAAGATTGATTTAAGAGAGAATCTCTGTGCTGCCTCTCCGTTATCTCTCAGTTGGCCACATCATCCCTTCTCTGCCTTATATGCATCATTTAATCCCTAATATAAAAATTCATGTTGGTATTTGTAATTCTGCAAGTTTTATGAACTCTTCTGAGGACTTTTGTGTTCATCATCAGTGCAAGGGGGAATAAATCGTGCAGTGTAACATGAATGAGTGTGGTGACTGACAAGGCAGAATTCAAACTGTCAGGTCCATTATTTCCAGTTTATTTCTGTCTGTGTACATGTTGGAGCACTCAGAATAAAAGAAAAAAACTGAGATTATTTTTTCTTCTTTTTTTTTCCCTCTCCTCTAGCAAATCTAAGCAGCATGACAGTGTTCATGCCAGAAGTATCCAGATCCCCTCAGGAAGAAGACAAAATGCCTCTGGGTCAGAATGTACAAGTCATCCTGTAGCAAGGAGCATCAGTACTTTTGGTCCTTTGGAAGAAGATGAGAAGGAAAACCAGAAGATCAGCCATATCATTCCTACTGGTAGCCTGCCTGCTACTTTGCAAGGACCAACAGTGTGTAGTTTTTCTACCTTAAAAGTCATTTTTTCACGTTTGCCATAGATTAGAGATGTGTAACAGCATTAACCTTCCTAAATGACAGTAAATGCTAGGTTATATCATTTAAATTAATGCTAGTTGTAGCTTTTAGATGTTGGTGTGTGTCAGTAGGAACAAAAGCATTTATAAGACCTTGTAAAGACAGTTACAGTCATTAGATTAGTTACAATTAATGGCATTTTTTTCTCTGTTACTGCAGGATTCCTTGGGCCTGGAATGGCGTTTGTCTAGTCCTGATCCTATAACGGTTCCTTACCTCAGTCCTCTCGTGGTATGGAAAGAGCTTGAAAGCTTACTTGAAAATGAAGGAGATCATGCAATAACAGTGGCAGACTTTGTAGATCATCATCCCATCGTGTTCTGGAATTTGGTGTGGTATTTCAGGCGCTTGGATTTGCCCAGCAACTTACCAGGATTAATACTTTCTTCTGAGCACTGCAATAAGAACTCCAAGGTATGGGATGTGATAGGAAACACTGACATATGAGGAATGGTTATTTTCCCATATAGGAAATCATTACATGATTGAGTAACTCTTAGAAATGTGTCATGCACTCTGCTGAGCCCAGTCCTGACTTGGTGAAGAATGTGTCAGCTGAGGGAGGATATTTAAAACTCTGGAACATGTGCTCAGCAGTCCTTCTGGGGGGCCAGTGTTTAGCTCTTACTCATCCCACTGCAATTTGTGATCCTCAGTTTCAAGGAGGATAAAGTTGCTAGTCAGTTTTGTTGCTATTTGAGTAGCTGAGCAGTAGAAGGAGGAAGTTTAGATTTTAGGACTGTAGAAAATAGGTAAAAACACTCATTGGCCATGCCACTGATCTCGTTCAGATTTAGCTTTCTGTATGTAGTTGTAATAGCAAAGCTGTTTTACCATGAGACCTAGAGATGTGAAGATACATGTTAAATACAGAACTCCTTTGTCATGACTTTGTGATAAAATGCCTTTGTGCATTCTCCTCTTCAGATTCCACGGAACTGTATGTCAGAGGACAGTAAATACGTTCTTATTCAGATGCTATGGGACAACATGAAATTGCATCAGGATCCGAGGCAGCCTCTGTATATTCTGTGGAATGCTCAGAGTAAGTTTTCTTTCTTGTGGATTTCGGTGGTATTTTTTAAAAACAATTCTCAGTTTGAGCAAGTGACACATGTGTGTTGAGAAGCTGTCTTTGTGGATGGTTCACACGAGCTACAGTACCAATTGTTGATCATACTGCTTTTTGTCTTGCAGGTCAAAATCGCACTCTTTTGTTTGAGAGTGAGTGTTAAGTTTGGTGTTGCTATTCTCAGTTTGGGTGACTTGTTTTGGGAGGGAGATTGGTTCTGTGCTTAGCAGTAAACTGCTTGAACAAGTTTTAGTTTTCCAGCATTTCTGTTTCAAATCATTGACTGGTGTTGCCAGTGGCTTTTTCTTCACTGGGGTGGGAGGAATGAGAGGGAATATGTTTCATTGATGCTGTTCATCCACTTAGCTCATGTTATTATTTTTAGAATTTGCTTACTCAGAGTTTTGTTGCTGGTGTTGCATCACATACCTGAAAAAAGCTCATGGCCCGTTGCATCTGTTGCGTTTTCTTCTGTGCTTTTTGTGTTCTACATCAATAATTTCTTGACTTGATGTTTTGTTCACTACATAGATGTCAATATTTTCACAGATTCTGTTTTTTTAACAACTCCATACTTGCTACACAAAGAGCCTATTTATTCTTACAGCCTTTCTAATGTTTTTCAGCCCAGAAGTACCCAATGGTCCAGTTACTGCAGAAGGATGATGACTCCTTTAACCAGGAGCTCTTGAGGAGTATGGTGAAAAGCATTAAGATGAATGATGTGTATGGACCAATGAGTCAGATACTGGAGAGACTCAACAAGTGGCCACACATTAAAAGACAGAGGTAAAACCACCAATGTGCCTAGTTGGAGCAGAGTTGGGCAATAATCAGCTTATTGATGTGAATTATATTTTCCTAGTGTGTTTTTTTGAAGAAAAAAAAGCATTGTTTTCCAGCAGTGTTCTCAAATTTATCACTCTGGTAAAATCTTTTTATGGTAACTTTCACACATTTAGTTTCTCCATTTTTTTCCTTTTTACTTTTTCCTCTCCCCGTCTCCTTTACAGCCACCTCTTTTTCTTACCTCTGCACAATGGGAACTAGGGATTGTGTATACATGTGAAAATTCTGTTACTGAATGTTATTTATAAATTAGTAGGCATTTTAAAATAAAAACCCTACATTTGTTTCTGGGGTGTATGAGTGGATTTGGGGTTTGTTTTTAAGTCTTAGGTAGAGGGACAGAAAAGGAGGTAAGAGAGGTTATGTCTCATACTTAGGCAGGGGATTTTTCTATTATCAGTGGAATTGGTGAGCATTAATTCCTGTGAATTTTCATTTCTTGCCTGGATTTACTGATTTATACTGAGATACACAACAGGCTTGTCAACAGCTGGAGCGTTGACAAGGTGTTTATTTGCTAGTCTGCCTGCTTTTTCAAGCTAATGTGAAAATGCAGAAAAGCAAATTCCTTGCCTGGTAAAATTTTGTGGAATTTGAGTGTTTAAGTGCATGTTTCTCTCTGCATGCACTTGGTGCAACTTCCAGGGGACCTACCATGGGTGATGCCCCTATGTGGGGAATCCAGGCATTCTCCAGAGCTCAGAAACGACAATATTTTGGAGACAAAACCAGGAATTATGATCAAAATGCCTCTTTTTCACGAGTTGACTTTAAATGCTTCAATCTATTTTTAATAGGGATTGTTTTGTGCTGTGTCAGTGCAGTCTATAAATTGTTTTTTTTTACCATTTCAGGAGCCTTTACAGAGAAATACTGTTTCTTTCACTTGTTGCCCTGGGAAGAGATAACATTGATATAGGTGAGTTCTGCCAACTATTCAAATGAGCACAGATGATGAATTTATGCAAACTTTAGTTGTTCAGCTTCCAGCAAAAAATAATCTGTAGATTAGATGTGTGCCACTCTGCGGTAAGTGCCAAATATAAAGGACTTTACAGATATTTTGTGCTGATAAATGCAGCTGTCGTGGCATTTGGATGGTGTTTTTGAGCTTGGTATCTACAGTTGTTTTTCCCTTTCCTGCAGATGCCTTTGACAGAGAGTACAAAATGGCCTACGATCGTCTCACCGCTAATCAAGTGAAGAGCACTCATAACTGCGATAGACCACCGAGCACTGGGGTGATGGAATGCAGAAAGATTTTTGGAGAACCATATCTTTAAATCTACCTGGCTAAAGAGGTGATATCTCTGACGTATCCCTGTGTAAAATAACCACTTCAGTCACAAGGAACATCTCAGTCTTCAGTGTTGAGGAACGTGTGTGCGATGGACTGTGGCAGGAGGCCTCGGGAAATTCGGCCTGGCTGCGGTTGCGGAGATGGACAGAGAGCAAAATGGGCCAAATATTATTTCCCTGTCCCTTGTCCTTTCTGCAAATCGGTGTGTGGAGAGGCAGATTCTAAACAAAATCACTTCTCTGACTTGGGACAACATATTACAGCTCCCTTAAAAAAAAATTGAGTAACAGGTGGACAGAAACAATGCACTGAAACTAATGTGAGCGAAGGAAATTCTTCAGAATCTATTGTTTACATAGAATATTCATGATGTTATGAAGAGCATACAAAGTTGTATTATACATATTTTAAATTGTTTATAGTAAGTTGATATTTTTTTAATTTTTTTAAATTACTGGAGTGAATTTTAAATGGACTTGCTGCAGAAGCAATACAGTGCTTATTTTTTTTGCAGTACACTGCTATTTATAGTAACTTGTCCAGTTACTTTTTGAAGAGTGATTTGTTTTTAAAGCAGAATAGAAAATGTTAACCTTCACCTAGTCAGTACTGGAGATCCAGGATTTCTCTCATGCACACTTGGAAAACGTGTTACCACAGCAATCAGAAGGAAGGTATGGTAAATTTTGCAAAACTCTAAAGAATACACTGATGTCTCTGCGAAACACTTGTGTAGAAATCTCCTCTTCCTCTCGTGTTCCCTTCCTTCCCCCACTCCCTAGGAAAGGGAAAGCACATTGAAGAGTCCTATGGATTTTGTTATGGAATCAGCCTGCAGTGAGTTCTCCATGAACACTCAGAGCTCCAAGTCTCGGTGGTTGTGTTTGAAACACTCAGTACAACACCACATAATGCCCATCCAAAGCTTCTAACTCAAGTACATCCAACAAACTTCCTACAGGGAATTATAGGGAATTTATTGGGGCATATTGTGCTTTGTTAAACATACTTGCAATGTTCGGTCTCTATTTCACAGGCAAAACAACTTTTTTTTTTTTCCCTGAAGAAATCTGCTATATCAGTCCTTGTGGTGGAGTCATGGCTTTTGCCTCATGTTTTCTTGTTCTAGGCATTTAAAAAATGTTCTGTGCTCTCAGTCACATAGCAACTCCTCACCAGAAGGTAGGCTACAGGGAAAATATCAGAAGTCTTGCATGGAGGTGGGAAAACAGACATTGAACTGTATAATATAAACACCCTAAACAAATTTAAATCATGCTTTAACTAATAGCTTTATTTTAAGTAATCTTAATGATTTTCCACCTCTAATTTCTTTTAGTTATTGCTGTTATAATACTTCCAAATATTCAACTGTTACATTAGATTTTATATTGCAGTCTGCCTACCAGTAGGTGTTTTTAAAAACATCTTTAGTTTGCAAGTATAATAAATCAGCAATATTTAGTTAGGCAAAAAGGTGATAAACTTTTAAGCTCACATTTACTTTATTAAGTGAAATAGAGCGAGCCATAGAGGCTTAAATGAAAAGT
Organism: Zosterops lateralis; assembly: GCF_965231275.1. Classification (NCBI taxonomy): domain Eukaryota; kingdom Metazoa; phylum Chordata; class Aves; order Passeriformes; family Zosteropidae; genus Zosterops; species Zosterops lateralis. The sequence goes on along the minus strand of NC_139773.1, from coordinate 18,307,372 downwards.
AATGCTGCTATGAAGCTCTGTAACCTCCTCCCAGACGTCTGTAAAGTTGTAAGAAGAAGCTGGCCTGAGAAGAAAGGATTTAAAACATGTAGAGCTGCAGATATGTGCTGATGATAATTGCAAGATGTAGTCTTGGATATAGCTCCCATCGGGTAATGCCTCTCCTCTAACATGCTGCTAATTATGTAGCTGACCTTTTGGAAAGTATCCCCCCACCTGAGGTGGACCTAGCAATGCTACCCTTACAACATCTTTCACATTTAATTTATTTTAACAATTCGTGATGCTCTTTTGTACTGCCACGCTTGTACAGTATCCTTGTGCATGAAATGGAGCTCCTTTTTTTCACCCAGGTACATGGTAGAGATACCCTCTTCATTCCTCTGAACTATTGTGAAATAACCAGGCTATTTTTTGAACACATTCCCTGTAAGTACCCCTCAGTGTGCATGGCTGCTCTGCTCTGTACAGTAGGAATGCTGCATTACCATGGAAATCTTGCCTCCAGTAGTTGCTGTACTTAAGCTCATAGCTGGGTGTGCCGTGGGGAAGGTCATGTTCCCAGCTCCCTGCAGTTCTGTTTCCCATTTGCCACTGGGGCAGCCACTGTTCTATAGGACCTTCAAGCCATGAAAGGAGAGAGAGCAAGTGCTTTTTCCAGAGCTGCCGTGGGGTGTTAGAGGGGCTGAGCTATGACCCAGCTTCCCACTCCCATTCCGGGGTGGCCGAAGAGCCGAGCCCGGTCCCCGTCCCCAGGACATGGCACAGGTGTGGGGGCAGCACTGTCACACCTGGCCCTTCCTCCATCCTCGTCCAGCCTCCTTGTAAGGACTTCCAACTGCCTCCAGACTTGTAAACCCAACCAGTCTGACTTGTTTCCAACATCCCCCAGCACTATCAGGAGTGTAGATTGCACTGCAGGGTTGTCCCTGCAGCCTTCACACGATCCCTCTGTCCTGCATCCCCGGCGTGGCTCTCCTGAAGCGTTGCCAATGTTAATTTGGGTGTGCTTTTAAATTACTCTATCACCTAGTAGCTCATCAAGTGAAATCATTATACTTAATGAATTGTTTTATAAAGTCTGTTGCAAGTCAGTCCACTATAGAAATATATAAAAATAGAGTTGGAATAGCAACACACTATAAGTGGGAAATTTTCCTCATTCAAGTCATAATGTTCCAAACGTATCCTGAGGTTGATAATTTTTAAGCATCATACAGTTCAGTGTTGAAACAATTTTCAAATCTCACTGTCCTTTATTAGAAAAGCAATTTGACTATATTTTCCAGTACCACAAAGATGAATAAATAAAATATTTGAGACATATTTTCAATTTAAAATTTTGTATGAACTGAATTTTCTCCTTTTGTGTACTAAATAATGCTTATGTCCAATACCTTAAACAAAGGTTTTACATTTGCAGTGCAATATATATTTTGCTTTACTTATGGTTCCACTGGAATAATTATTGGAGATGAAATATTGAAATGTGAATAGAAATTGTGCTGTTTCTCTGACACTGCTGTGTCCCATTTGAGAAGGTTTGCTGTTGGTACAGTTACAACTTGATGAATTTGACTTCCACTGGCAAAATAAATGATTTGTATCCCAAGAAAGAGAAAATTCCTGCATGTAAAGTCTTAGTGTAACAAATGGGAGATGCAAATAATAATAATAAAGAGGGGTATTTCTGGATATTATCTCACTGGGATTTAAAAATGGTACTTTGTTAGTCTGCAAGCAGCACTTTTTAAATGAATGGTTGTAGATTTGTAAATATGTAATGTTTAAATTTTATTTACCAAAAACCAGTATGTTGGATGTTTGCTTTGGTTTGTAGTTCCTTTAAAATATGCAAAGTCAATGTTCACAATGTTAAGGTTTTTTTCTGTCTCATACAAAAAAAAAAAAAAAAAAGAAGTTTTACAGTGAGTCAATAAAAAGCTTAAAATCTTTTGGGTTTTTTTCATTAACATTTTATTAAACTGATTAGAGTGACAGAAATGTCTGCAACTCTTAACCACATTGTGTGCTCCCATGAGGTGTTAACAATAAACCTCTCAGGTTTGGTGATGTCAGTGGCATTTTTTCATCTTGTCTATGTTGAAGACAGCTAACAAAAAGAATTAGTGCTGGTTAAATAATCTATAACTGTCAGAGATTAGTGTCAGGATGAAAACAAACCTTCAGCAGTTCAACTCCTTGTATTTGATTCCTGCCTTTAGTTTTGATTAGAGGTAATGTGCTGTTCTAACCCCTGAGCCTTTTAGTCTTGTTGCAGGTGACATCACACTTGTACTGGTGGCACTTCACATGAATTTCAGGCACTGCATTGCAAGACCAGGTACAGATCTGAAAGGAGCTCAGTGCAGTTTGAGGGAGTTCTCTGCTGAGCTGCAGCCATGTCCACACAGGGATTTTAAGCAGAGCAGTTCCATAAAGGCCCAGCCACATCTATTTCCCACTGAGGTAAAATTCATTGATTTTAGGGAGTTTGAGCAGTTCACTAATTTGGAGCATGTTCCTGAAAATTTCCTAAAATGAGTAAATATTCTGTGGTAAAAATCACCTCCTTTGACTTAAGGAGATCAGTCATAGTGAAAATTTGATGCATCTAAATTGTATCAGCCTTTCCACAAGTGCCTAAATGTGTATTATTTAATACTGATCATTTCAGTATCTGTTCTGATCCTAAAGAAAAATAGTAGAGGCTGACACATCACTTAAGATTGATTTATTTTTTAGCGTGTTAAAGATACCTTATTTTCAGTAAGTATGTTACAACTCTGGTTGCTTTTTTTTTTCAGTAGAACAACTGCTACCTCAGCCCCCTTTTGATGTTGCTGGATCCCCACACATCTTGAAGTGTCCACATGTCATACAGATACTGGGCAGGAAATTATCTTGTCCTCTAACATCACACTGATGATCAGAAACACAAAGTAAAGAGCAAACATGGTGAGCCCCAGTAGTTTGTTCATTTTCCATCTACAGACAGCAATGGAGAGAATCACAAACAGGAGCATGAGGAAAAGGAGAACAATTGCACAAAACAAACCATTGCTGCTGACTGCCACAGGGCTGAGGCCATTGAAGATAGAAAAAAGGAACCAGGGAACTGGTAGGCTGCAAAGGAAGGAAAAGTAATTGAAATAAATGTTTTAAAGCAGTTCATTTTCTGCATCATAACTAAGCAATTTTTCCAAATTGTTGCAGGGAAAAAAATGCATGATCGTATTCAATATAAAACTGGATGTTGTTCCTGTCAAAACAGCATTTGGATAATGCTTGCACTGTCATAATGCAATCCAAGAGTAAAATGGTTAGAAAATAAGACCAAAGAATTAAGTGCCTTGATGTGCTATAATAAAGAAATGTCTTGATGATTTAGGATGGGAGATCCAGGCTCTGATACTGATCTTCCCCAGGAGCTGAACATCTCCGAGTGACCAGATAAGGTTCCTGCCCGTATAGCTTGGACACTAGCCAAAGGTCTCTTGCACTTTTGTTTTGAAAAATTGGTAATTTTGTGTTGATTCAGAATTGGGTGAAAATAGTGAGTTATAATAGTTTTTCTTTCCTGACTGAGTTTGGGTTGGGTTTCTTCAAAAAGAACTGCTTGCTCAGCTGCCCTTCACTTAACTTACAGCTAAAATGAAATTACCTGAGGCATGTTTGTTTCAAACCAGGTAACTTTGTGCTTCAGAAGAAATGCCCCTGGTACTCACCCAACAGTGATGTCAAAGATGTTGCTGCCCACAGAACTGGACACAGCCATGTCCCCTAAGCCCTTCCGGGCCACGATGACACTGGTGATGAGGTCAGGGATGGATGTGCCTGCTGCCAGGATGGTTAACCCCATGATTTCCTCTGATATCCCAATTGTTTCACCAACCTAATCAACACAAGTTTGGGTAGGGCTGTTAGCAATGGAGCATGGAGTATAATTGCTCTGTGCAGTGTTAGGGTTTGTGCCATATTTGAGTTAAAATATTCCAAGTCCCATAAACGTGGCAGCATTTTCCTGCTTTATAGGATTTAAGAGTTCCATTTTACTGTGTCTGTTTATCCTGGATTTGTTCTGTAGTGTAGGAAATCTGACTAAAGTGATGCCAGCACTGAGCCAAGGTCAAGTCAGCTACAGCACAATTTTCCTGTCCTCAGTCCTCTTCTGGATGTTGTCTACCTTTGCAAATTTAACCTCAGCTGTGCAATATCTAAGGGCCTTTGGAGATGACAGTCCTTGGATTTATGGCATCATCATCTCTACTGTGCATGTGCAATATATCACTCAATACAGACTGAGGGGCTGATCCTACACGCTGGAAGGATTATTTCCCAGAATACCAGGTGAACATTAAGAAGGGGGAGTGAAGATCATTTAACAGCTTCCAGAATCAGAACTTATATTTTCCTAGAATTTTAATTAGGTAATGGATAATTATGTTCTGCATAGAAACATTCATCAGTGGAAAGTCAGAATTAAGATAAATCTTGATGGTGCTTTTCCTTTAACTGATGCACAAACTCCCTTGGAATCTCTCAGAAACGAATGAATCTTTGTCAAATAAGAAAAAAAAAAAAAAAAGGAAATCAAAAATCCCCTTTTGGATTCTAACAAAACAAAGTTTCTGCTGTTGTGATGGATGACTGCAGCTGTGATTCATCAGATAAAATGCCACAGTAACACTGTCCCCTCTCTCCATATACTTGTTTTGAAATGGGGATTTGCAGAAAGAACAAAACCTCTCACCTGGTGAGCCCACCACACCATGAGATAAGAGAACACAGCAATCCAGAGGATGGATCCAAAAAATGTGATGACAAAGAACTTTTTTGACTCCTGTTGAAATCAAGTTTGAAAAGAAAAAAGAGAAGTTTCAGGGAAGTAAATAGTCACCATTGAAAACTGTTCACCTGCAACACTTCACTGCAATTGATTGCTTTAACTTGGACCCTGGTCTCTGTTTGCTGTTTTTCAGCTTGATTAGGTGACCTGTAGTTGCTACAATTTGTGGTTTATTAAATTAAGTCTCTGGAATGACATTACACTGCAGCTGGGGCTCCTGTCCCACTCCCTGCAGCAGTAACAGCCCTTCAACTATGCAAGGACTCCAGACATGGAAAAATGGACCCAGGGACTCTTGCCCAGAGGAAATCTATAACTCAGTTAACGACTCCAGTAGCAGAAGGAAGATAGATTCTTACTGGGTTCCTGACGTCAGGCAGAGTGCTCCAGAGAGGAAAGACAATGGGAAAGAGGAAAAGGTAAATTGCTTGTTTTGTCCTTGATTCTGGCCATTCCAGAGATAAGGGCTCATCGTTTTCATCACCCTCTGAGCTGTCACCATCACTGTCCTCCTGGCTCTCAGAGCTGCTGTCGTCTGAGGTGTCGCTGCTTGACGGGGGCTGTACCTCAGGATAAAAAATCAAGAAGCCAATATAATTTCACACTAACAAGGAGCTGCAGTTTTTCACTGTGGCCTCACCTGAGCAGAGCTCACATTTGTCACCTGCTGAGGGCAGCCACAACTCTGGTGAGACATGACCCAGGCACATCCCACCCAACACCTGTGTATTGTTAACTAATGGGCATTCATTAACTAGAAACACCTTCTAGACAAAAATTAAATATTTTATGTCCTTGAAAAAGCTTTTTTCACTGGAACTGCCAAATAACATCACTTGAAAGGGATTTGGGGAGCAAAAGAGAACAGTCTGCTGGTGAGCACAGGACAGGCAGGTGCTTTTATCTCCCCTTACCCTGGAGTACCCTCTGACCTCAGTCAGAAGTGTCATTTGAGGGGACAGTACTATCCAGTGTCACTTGGTGTCATAATTTGGACCCAATTTGTGTTTGTAAGCCAAAGTTTTTCAGCCAGAATCCTAAATCACTACACACAGAGCTATTTATAGATGCCAGTGACATGGATTGGGTCCTGTCCCAGCAGCTCTGGAGAGGGAAGAAGGAAAGTACATGTGAAGGTCAGCCTGGATGGCACATAGTGCCTGTGCTCCTGATTTTGGTACCTGTCCATCCTGTGCCACATCTGCCTTCTGTGTGTCTTTGCTGGGCTCAGAGTCACTGGCAGGAGTTACCTGGACACTGCCTGGTGCTTCCTTTTCCTCTTCTGCAAAAGCAATAAGAATTCTGGTTTCAGTCATCATGGATGGGTGGCCACCATATCAAGACATCACCTTTCCTGTGGCCAGCAGGAGCTCTGAGCTCCCTACCACACTGCTGGCATTTCAGGTTAAATACCCTCACATTGCTTAGGTTTGTTGTGTGTCCTCCCTGACTGCTGGGATTGTGTTTGGTAAACCTGGGCAGAATTTGGCCCAACTGCAGTAGAATGAGACCTTAGTGCTCCTCTGCCCTTCCATGCAGAACTGCTCTAAGGGGCACATGTGTAGCAGGGAAATGCTAATTACCTCATCTACAGCTGATGAGCACTTCATGATTTCTTTCTGGATTCTGAAAATTGTATTAAAACCATCCTTAAAACCCAGAGAGAATGTAAACCTTTGCTTCTTGGGTTTCCCCCAACTCCCCCCTCCCTCTGTCGAGCATGGCATTCTCCAGGGACCTGATACTCTTCAAGGCTTCTGAGAAATGACCAGGATGTGCTGCCAGATTTTAATCCCTGATCATTTGGTGGGTATTCAAAAGCAAGTAGGAAAGTGCTGACACATACAAGGAAATAACTGCAATGTCCTGCTGTTCCTGCTTAACCTGCATAGAGCCAAGAGAAACATGGAAATCTCTGTGGGAACAGAACAGAAATATGGATAACATGGAGCAGGGATGAGGGGGTGAGGTCAGTGTGGTGTTTATAGCAGGCGCCAAGAATTTACTTGGGTTTTAAACAGTATTTTTCTCAAGTTTGGGCTCATTCACCTCTGAGGCCCAGCATTGGGAGGTGCTCAGGTGCCTGTGTCATGTGGAGCTGGGACCTTCCACACAAAAGTCTCTTGGTGTTCAAAATCTCCAGCCTTGCTGGCAGCACAAATCTGTGTTGTAGCACAGGTCAGCTCTGGCTCTGAGGCAGCCTTTGTGTCAGGAGCAACAGAGAAAACCCAGAAAAAAAATTAAACTGACAGAGGGCAGATCTAGGTTAAATGTTAGATTAGAAATTCTGCACAGGTTGCCCAGAGAAGCTGTGGCTGTTCCATCCCTGGAAGTGTCCAAGGCCAGGCTGGACAGGGCTTGGAGCACCCTGGGGTAGTGGAAGCTGTCCCTGCCCATGGCAGGAGGTGGAGTGGGATGGTCTCTAAGGTTCCTTCCATTCCAAAGCATTATATGATTCTGTGATTCTATTAAAGGAAGGGTGCACAGGTCCTTTATAGACACAGTGTAGATTATTTCCTCTGGAGGAACCTTCTGTGCCCTTCTGCAAGTGTGTGAAGGTACTTTGTTTTAACAAACAAACCTCACTTGCAGGGTCTACCAAAGACCAGCAGCACCCAAGTGCTGTCTGTAATGCCCTGATTTCCCTCCTGCACTTTCCATGGCCATTTCCAGTCCATCCTTGTAGCTCTCCCTGCCCTGTCTCACTAACAGCTCCTCTGGGGATGGCTGCTCCGGCCAGCATGAATCGATTGATTTCTGCTGCATTGTTACAGCAGCCACCTGTGCCCAGCAACAGCACAAAATCTGTGTTAGACCCCAGGGTTTCTTTGCCAGCCCTTGGGCTTTGCGTGCTGGGAGGGTGAGAGCTTGCAGTGCAAAACAAGGCAAACAGTGCTGGCTCTTCCTGCACTCACCTGGCTGGGAGCCTTGTCCTTCCAGGGTCTCAGCTTTGGCCATGTTGCTCAGGATGTCAACTCTGTCTTTAAATTTTGCTGTGGGTGAGAAGGACACGATCATCAGGGGCTGTCACTGCAAACCCCCCTGGACCTGCCTCTCCCAACACACAAATGCTCTTGCCCCCTTCCTCCTGCAGGTGCTGCAGCCAGCACTGCCCCAGGGGTGGTTCTGGCCCTGACCCCAGGTTTTGGCTGCTGTATTTAACTGCTTAGTGCTACAGCAATTACACCAGCAATTTGACATGGAACTATTTAAGGAGAATCTAAAGGAATGAGAAATCCTCTCCAGGTCAGTAATACAGTGGATATCTGTACTTCATAGGCAGAAAATGCAGAAAGAACAGAAAAATGCAGACGGGGAGTTTTGGTGCAATATCATCTTGTTCCCAATGGACTATTGATTTTTTTCCAGGCTAGATTATGAGCAAACTAAAACTGACACCTTCGTCCTGCCATGTGGCTGTTGAAGAGGCTTTAGGGTGCTGCTTACAGCTGGGGGACCTGATGGGAATGGAAAATAAACATCTTTTATGTTCCAGTTTCCTGGAAAATGATTGATTTTTCCAAGTATACACAAGTGTCTCCTGCTGGAGCTGATCTAAATTCCTGGTATCCAGGTTCAGCATGGTCCAGGCTGTCTGAGAGATGATCTTCACCAGCACAGGTCTGGTGCTCTATTTCCAGGACTGCTGAGGGCTTCTTCAGCTGTAAACCAAGCTCTTCTTTACTCAGCTGAGCTGCTTTTTTACTGGTTTACAGTGAAACTCTGTGTCTCTATAGATGTTATTTGCTCAAATACCTTACTGCTGACTCTCAGTGAAAGTGAACGAGAATGGGCTCAAAGAAAACCCCATTTTGCCCCAATCTCTGTCCTCTGTTGAGCTCCACACCCAATGACTGAGGGTCACTGGGCTTGCACATGGGCAGTAGCTACAAGGAATTGGCCAATGATGTGTTTGGCTTCTGTGCAGGGCTGTAAATCAATTTCCTCAGAAAGTTTTATCACACTGATTTAATCTATTGTGTTGTTGACTATGCACCCAGAAGGTGCTGTTGTCATATGCCTCGAGGGCAGGGTACTGCCACTTTATTAATCACAGTGACATTGAGATAATGGAAATACCAGATCCTGCCAAGTGGGCAGAACTCTTGTTCTGAGCTGAACCTTGTGAAAATCAGTAAATTCTGCTGTATGTCCAATAACTGGGCCCAGCTCAGACAGGATCTCAGGAGACAAGGCCTGCTCTGGTGAGATTACTGCTGCTGTCTGACAGAAACATCTTTCACCAGCTGGGATTTCCACTGAGCACTGGAATGGCTGGACTGAGATGAAATGATCATGGAGCACCAGAATGGTTTGGGTTGGAAGGGACGTTAAGGGCCATACAGTTCTACCCCCTGCCATGGGCAGGGACACCTTCCTCTATCCCAGGCTGCTCCAAGCCCTGTCCAACCTGGCCTTGGACACTGCCAGGGATCCAAGGGCAGCCACAGCTTCTCTGGGCACCCTGTGCCAGGGCCTCACCACCCTTACAGGTAAGAATTCTAATATAAATGATAATTTCTTCTCTGAAAAAGCTGTCTGGAACTCAAAGCCTGACTCTTCCATGCTCCTGTCAATATTTCAGTTCACTGGAGGGGATGTGAAGTGTTGGCTTCCTTCCCCCTGTGCCCATGCACAAGCACATCCCTCAGTGCAGGGGTGACCCTTTCCTCCCAGTCTCCTCCAAGCACTGGGCAGTGCATCCTTCTCTTTGGCTTTTCCCTGAGGCTGCTGCAGAAGCTCCTGTCAGCAGGGTCAGGGCGGTCAGGCTCAGCCTGAGATTATGGAAATTCCAGCTCCTGGCTCACTGCCCTCAGCCAGGCCTGGGCTGGGAGTGCCCAGTGGAGCCCGGGAGCATCTCTGTCAGGATAAACAGATTAGGCCCAGGCCACTGTCCAGTTCTCATGAGATCAGCCTTGTTTAAAGGGGTGTTAATTCCTCTGACACACAATTCCTGCAGGAGGGACTGAGCCTGGAGGCAGAGCTGGCTCTAAGCTGGCCAGATCTGCAGGAAGGATGTCCATGGGCTCGGTGTGGGCTGTGCTGGATCAGCTGTGCTGGGCACTGTCCCTCTCTGTCCCCTGGGGCATTCACTGCTGGCAACTCTGTCCCCAGGGCAGAGAACACATCACACAGGACAAGTCTGTGTGCAGTGGTCCTGAGATGCTCTCCAGGATAATTCTTGTCCTGTGAATTCACAGCATCCAGAATGGACTTCAGGTGGCAGCTGAGCTTCCACCTTGAATTTGGCTTTTACGTTTAATTCACTCTTTGGCTCTTGATATTCAGTCTAACAGAACTGACAACACAACAAGCAGGGAGGATTTTTTTCTTTACAATTTGGCATGAACCTGAAGGATTTGGAGATTCTACTGTATAAAAGTGGAAGTATAAAAAAAGTCTTGTGATTCCTTTTGCCCTTCTGTATCAAGATCCTCTTACAACAAATGATGGAATGCTACTGAAGCAAGGAGAAGCTGTAGCTGTCTTCAGCCTTCTCTAGCCTGCAACAGTGCCCACTCCTCTGGTCTAATTTCCAAAATCATTACCTTGTTAACTGGGGCATAGTGAGGGCAGACAGCTCTGACAACCTCTCTGCTGGAGCCTTTTGCTTCATTCAAAAAGAAATGTAGGCTTCTGCCTTGTTCCCTGTGTGACTAGACTTTAAAGAGTCTGGTGGTAAGGCTAGAGGTTCAGAAATGAGAGGGTTCCTGAACATTTCCAAAATCCTCACTCCCTTTAATTTCCCAACAGTTCCCTCTGGTCTAATGGGATGATCTGGAAAAGATCTCATGCTCTTCTTCTAATCACTTTCAAAGGAAGTGAGGAAAAGGACAAAAGAACAAACTTGCTAGAAATTAATGATTTTTAAAAAAGGCACATTGAAAGTAAAAAGTTCTATCAAAAATATAATTCAGGATGCCATGTAAATATTAGAACTTCTAAAGTAAACACATAGTCTCCCTGAGACAAAGACTTAAGTAATGATACCTTCCTAATACAAAAAGAAAAACCCACATTCTGAACTCAATCCCTTCTTCAAAAAAGAAATTTTGTTGCACACAACGGGTGTTGCAGCTTTGTGTTTCACACCTCTTCTGTATTTCCAAGACCTCTGCCCCTGAAATTTGGAGGCTCAGTGCTGGCAGCTTTTCTATGTTTTGGACCTTGCTGCCCTGAAACCACTCCTGTGCTGCCCAAATAAAAACCGAGGGCAGCTGAAAGAAGGAAACCCTACAGAACCCTGATTGCAGCAGGTTCAGTGAGGAACTGCTGAGCAACTGTTGGCAACCCTTTCCTTCTGTCTAGTGTTCATTTCCACAGCCTGTAAGTGCTACAGGCCTTGGCAAGAAGGAAAAAGGGCCCTTGAGGAAAGATAAATTGCTTTGGGATCATCTTTTATGTGGCAGCCTAATTACAGAAATGTGCCTGGTACAGACAGTGCTGCACACACAGCAAAGGGAGGGATGGTGTTGGTGATCCATGGGAAGCAGGCACAGCTGTCCCCAGGGTCCCACGGGGCTGCAGGGCTGTTAACACAGGACTAGGAACTATTAACATATCAGAACGTAAGCCCTCATATGCCTTGGCAGGTTCAAATCCTTTTCCAGATCCTTCCTTGGGATGTCATTCCATCTCTTTGGCCAAGCTCCTCATGGCACTTAGGTTTCTCAGTTTATAAATTCCTTTTCTCCAGCCTCCCTTTTCTCCAGACAGGAATTTTTCAGATTAAAGAGCAACTCCTACAAGGCACATAGGATTTGGCACATGGGCCCCTTGATTTTTGCCAAGCTGTTCCAACATCAATAATTTTATTGTTAAATTTTTAAGGTACTGTCTCTGTTCTCACAGTGTTGAGTGGAACAGGCACGTACCTGGGGCAGAGGTTTTGCCATTAACTCGGTGGCATTAGTAAAGTAAAGGGTCTGTGAAATAAAAACCTGCTGCTGCAGCCCAAGCCGGCACGGTCCCTGCGGTATCAGCCCCAGATACACACGGTCACACTCCCATCTAGTGGCTGCCGCACACACACAGCTCGCACCCTGCCGGCAGAGGCTCAGGTTGGATACCAGGAAAAATTTCTGCACTCCAAGGGTGCAGAAACTCAAGTCCTGGCACAGGGAGTGACCATCCCCGGAGGGATTTAAAGGATGTATAGAAAGGGCACTTAGGGAGACCTTGTAGCCTTGGCAGTGCTGGGGGAACAGTCGGACTCGATGATCTTAAAGGGTTTTTTACAACCTAAATGATTCTGTGTTTCTGTGTAATGAGTTCTCTTTAAGAGAAGATCCAAACTGGTCTCCCGGTCCTGTTTATTCCATACTCACGAGGCCTGGGAACAGCAGCCTCTTTAGCAAGGACAGTGACCTGCCACTGCATAGAAAGCTCCCAGCAGCCTGTCCTGGGCTGAACTGGCTGGGGCTGCCAACCTCAGCCCTCCACAACTCTCCTGCTGAGGAGCCCCAGAGTTTCACCAGGGCACCAACCTGGACCAAAAAGCAAGCTTGTGGTGGCCTGGGGTGGACAGGTACTGCACAGAGACACTTAGAGGGAAGGATGAGAAGGTGCTGGGAGGTCTTTGAGTGTCAGGAGCCTCTCAATTCTGGCACTTTCTGTTGCTCAAGGCAATAGCCCATCCTCTTGGAAGGTTTTGGGTCTATTCTGATGCTCTTGATACAACCTTTTGGGGGCACAGGGGGCAAGGAGCAAACCCTGAGGAGTCTGGTTCTTATTAGGCTACTGCTCATAACACACTGGGTGCCTTCACTGGCACCTGTCAGAGCAGACACTGATCTGCCTTGCTGTCCTCCTCCAACCTCCTTGGTTCCCTCGATCACTTTGTGCAGCTGGGATTCTGATCTGGAGAGTCCTCCTTGTAACCTCTGTGAGGGACACGAGAGGTGTTGATCTGCTTAGCTTCAGTCTCTCTTTGAATGAGCAGCAGATAATCTCTTTAGAACAAGTAGGGCAGTGGCAGGGTGGGGCATGTGCTGAGCTAGGAAAGAAAATCTTAAAAATGCCTTTTTTTTTTAATATGCCTCACTATTTTTTTCGAAAATAAACCTCCACACTGTGATTGGATCAAAGTTAATATAAAGCAACATGTTAAAAAGGCTGTGTACAAAGACCCTAGTCTGTCCGGAGATGAGACTTCTCTGCACCCTGGGCAGTTTAAAAGAGGTTTTTGACCTGAGCTGGTCCTTCCCTGGCCCTGGGGAGCCCCCACTGCCTGCACAGGGCTGTGAGCACACTTTGCCATGGCAATGATGATACCATGGTGCAGGTGGGTTTTTACAAGTGTCAGCCTGAATCACACAGAATTGGCCTCACCATCATTATTAGAATCTCAGCTGGGATTTTAACCACTGTCAAAAAGATGAATCTTCAAGGATTTTAACCTCTTTTTGTGCTGCTGTTTCAGGGCTGGGATGAGGTCTGAGCTAAGAAAAAGATATGATGTGCTATGGCACAGAGGAAGCTGGTAACTCGTGCAGTCAGAGAGACAGCAGAGATGGGGAATGTCACCACTTCCAGGGAACTCCAGCAGCTGCCACCACAGCAGTAACCAGCCTGTCACAGGTAAAGTAGATCTGGCAGGACCAAAACAGGAGGTGTTTTTCCTTGCCAGCGATCAGAAGGGGCACATCCCACTGTCACAGAGTTCCTCTCACCTGACACCATCTGTGATACTCAGGTGAGTTGCTGACCCCAAAATACTGATTGTATTCCCAGTGAAACCACTGAGGGCTCTGGTGTGGAGCACCCACTCACCTTCTGCCAAGGGGTCCAGGGTGCGGATGGTGAGCTGGACGATGGTGCCGCGCATCTGGGAGTTGTGCAGGGAGGCCGAGCTGCTGCCCCTCTGCAGGGCTGGCCCAGGCTGTGGGAAGGCACAAAGCCAGTCAGTTCCAGCTTCTTGGTCCTCTACAAACAGAAAGGGCCTTTCCAGGCCATGAGGCAGCAATTCAACAGCAGCAGAGGAATCAGCTGTTCAGTATTTGCTATGGGGGAAGATGCCTCCAACCTCTGCTGTGAGTGCCCAGGAGGAAATTTGGCCATGAGACCAGGTAAGAAGAATCACAATTTGAATTTCTGTATGCCTGTTTTAACTCTTCTAGTTAAATCCACCTATGAAGCCTCAGCTTCTTAAATTTTATAAAAATGCCTTAAAGGACAGGACTCAGCCAAGTGTCCTCTTAAGCAAACTGTGGCCATTGTGCCAGATATGACACAGGCTTTGGTGCAGGTTTCTTGACACAGGAGATGACACCTTTATTTATGACCTGACATGGGGAGAGATTCAATATACCATGACTTCAGAGCCCTGTAAATTTGCTTAGTCCTACCTGCAGCTTCCTCACATCTGGTGGCTTCATTGTTCCATCATCTACAACTGCCCTGGTGCTTGTCTGCAAGCAATGAACAGAAATGACCAATCACCTCTGCTGCTTCAGGATCTAATGATCCTTCAGGCTGCTGCCTGTGGGGAAGTGGCATAGCTTGACAACAAAAACCTCCTTAAAACCATTGGCTTCTGAGAAAAACAGGATTCTACCCACAGCCTCCCAGTGAGGATGCAGGCACCTGGGGGCAGACTCACAACTGATTCCTATAGCTACAGACAGACCCAGACTTCATCTCCAAACATCTGTATCCTCACTCATTTGCCAGCAGAGTGAACGTGCAAAGGGTTTTTGGGGTTTTTTTTTAACAGTGATTAGCACTACTTAGGCTTAGGCTGGGACAGAAGCCTTTTCCTCCCTGTTTATTAGAATTGCCTAAACTTATTCCCAGACTAAGAATGTGTTCCTGTAAGTGTTCTTTCTGAAACTTCTTTACAACAGCCAAGTAAGCAAAACCCCACACACGTCCTTGAAAGCAGCTAAGAGACATTTAGTAATTGCACAGGTAGAACTCCCTTATAGTGATATTCTCTAATTTCTTAGAATCTTTCTACTTTGCATTTCCCTCATTCTAAAACCATAATTATTGACCAGTACCTCTATTCTGAGGTTCAAATATGTGCTTTGTAAAGGAGATGCAGTTTTAGTATGTGGTTTACAATAGAAAGTTATTTCCAACTTGCCCTCTGAACACTAAGGACACCAACCTTCTGCATGTGTTCTGCTGATGCTGCCTGCACAGCATTTAGCTTCTTTTTCAGCTCCTGCTTCACCCATTGCTCTAGGAACACGTTCTGTTTCATGGTGAACACGTATGTGGCATAGGCAGTCAGTAAAAGGAGGCTTTCCCACCAATCAATGACACTGTCTAGGAAAAACAGGATGAGCATCAGTAAGTCAACAATGTAGAACGAGATGTCTCTAAATAAGGGCCACCATGTCAGGTGGAGTATCTGCCTTGAGAAGAGGGCACAGGTGCCAATGACAAAGAGGATATTAAACACTGCTGAGCCCACAATGGTCCCGATGCCGACGTTGCTGTGTGAGATGAAGACACCTATGAGGGACGTGAAGAGTTCTGGTGCTGATCCACCTGCTGCCATGAAGGTGGCTCCAGCCACATCTTCAGAGATCTGCAGCTTCTCAGTGATCACTCCCAAAGCAGGGACAAAATACTCATCACACACGATGGCCAAGGCCACAAACACATACATCATGCCAAAGATGTGAAGCACAACCCACCCTTGCCTGCGTTCTTCCACACTGAAAAGATCCTGGGGATATTCTCCTTTGGACTCATGGGGTGGTTTTTCACCTGGGGAGCTTTCACTGGCATTTTCTTGCTGTGGTGTTGTACCCACTGACGTGGTGACGGGCACGGCTGGCTCAGGATCCACATAGATACAGTGCCTTATTTTGGGTGCTGTGGCATTGCCTCTGACAGCAGTCTTATTGCTGGGGGGGTCCCTGGAGGTCACTCTGACAGGGTCTGTGGGTTGGGGGGCTCTGTGTGATGCTGGAAGGCCAGAGGGGCTGAACTGGAGCTGGTAGAAAGAGAGGACCAACACTATGGCAAGCAAGAAAAGGATTCGGTTCCTCCGTAGCCGCCTCCTCCGTGGTAAATGCATTTCCTAAAGGTTCAAAACTCAGAGCTGTGTCCAGAAGCCTCTGAAGACTTCACTCTGTCAGCAGTTTGTTGATGTGGAACATCAGGCATGGAACTGCACGGCACAAAATGGGGAATCCTGCAAAAGAAAATCCAGTGTGAAAAACAAAGTACTGCAACTTTCCACCATTTGGGCAGCAGCATTTCACTGACTGCTTGTCTATTTTTCAATAAAAAGAAATGGACTTAAATGAGTAAAGAGAGATCTAGATCCAGGTTTCAGTCTATTTTTTTTAATGCGATTGTAGGTGATGCTGAATATTCATCAAAGGTTTGGCTTAATAGAGAGGAGTTGGCTGAGGCAGTCCAATCCAAGCTGAATTCTGATTCCACCAAATTCCCATATCCAGGAGCTGTTAAGGACTGTATTTACTGGAGTCCAGTTGTTATTCTGGAATACTATTGGGTCAGTGTTGTGCAGGAGGAGTGGATACAGCTTCTGTCAACAACTTCAAATTGCTAAAAATGATGCTCTGAAGACAAGAACAAGATGTTCAAACCTCCCTCCTAAAGCAGTTATTCACCAAAATAACCTCAGCAGGAGAATGAAAACTGCTTGAGAGTTCCCACTGATGCTGCTCTGTGGCTTTCCACCCTTTCACTCCCCAGGAAACCACCCAAGCAAGGGTGAGGTTTTTCCTTCAGTTTGAGCAGAGTAGAGGAAGAGGAGGTTCTAGTAAAACTGGGGGTGCTGAGCAGCCATTTGTTTCTATGACTACATCTTTTCAGGGCTTTCTGTAGAAATCAGAGCTGGCAAAGTGGAATTGTAATCACACCTTTTATTAGGGGCAATTAGCATATCTTGCATAATTATGTGAACAGCATTTAGAAAGGGAGATAAATTGTAAATGCCAAAGTGACAGTGGCTGCAGCTGTGACAGCACAGGGACAGAGATTTGGGGCTGGACAGAATTTACCCTTCAGCACTGCTTGAATATTTTACCTTACATTGACACTCTTCATGGATTATTTTTTTCCCCAGAGTGGGCATGTTACATTATTCTTTAGCTGCGAATTATTCTTTAGATGGTGAATCATAGTTTTCTAAACCATTCTCAGATGAGTTCTTAATGCAAGTTATCACACATTTACCCTCTTGCATAACACCCAGGGAAGTTATCAGCCTAAATTTCTTGCAAAACAGGGAATGTTAATTTAAATAGTTGGGAGGATCACTAAGGCAACAGTAAGAGAGGGTCATGGGAGTACCTAGAGAAATAGATGATACAAGCTTTGCTTTTCATACATAAAGAGAAAATAAACATACATGTGGCAGAACTGCATAAGAGCTATGACAAATTGCATGTTTTGAGAAAATAACCCCCTAAAAAAGACAGGAGAGTCAAAAAGATGGCACAGAGAGAACAGTTATGCACACACTCCTATTTAAACACTGGTTTTACTTCTCCTCTCCAAAACTGCTTAAAAGACTTTGCAGGCAGAAAGGCACCCAAAGCTAGGATCAGTTCTAAGAGCTCTCCAGCCTTTCCTGACCAGAGGAATTGTTTCTCTAGTCTTGTGAGTCAACTCCTGATAAACTCCTTTTCTCACCTCCTGTCTCAGTAACACGAGAGTCAATGCAGTCAAACAAACCTCCCCAGCCTACCTTCCAGAGGTCTGTCCAGGAGGAAGGGGAGTTCCAGGGGTTGGAAGCTTCTTTGGAACTTCACAGCCAGATGGGAGATGCTGTTGCAGAGAGAGGCAGGTGAAAATGATCCCATTTTCAGGATGTCTCCTCTGCTGGCAGAGCCCTAAAACAAGAGCGGGTCAGGTGTGAAGGACATGTTAGTGGAGGAATTCCCAATCCAGTTTAATACCCACAGCCCCTAAGAAGATTAAGTAGTATTGTATAGATTTGGTTTTATCTCTGAAGCCAATACCTTTGTCTGCTACCACAGGTGATTCTCAGAGTGAGGGCAGGTGATTATCCCCCTCACAAGCTCCTGGACTGAAGCCCCAGCCATGGACATGGATCACCCTCATGGCACTGGCGGGGGGTAAATCACATTAATAAACACTTTTAAACAAGGCACATGGAGCTGCATTTTGAGGCATCTCCTATGGCTAACAGGCCAGATGCCAGACAAGCACCTCTGCTGGTCTTTGCCACAGAATGTGTTTACTTTGCAATGCCAGAGGGAGGTTTAAAACTCATTGACTTCTGGAAAAATCCCTCAGAGCACTGAGGCAGAGGGAGGGAGCAGAGAGCTGGGGATTGTGTGGCATTGATATGGTGCAGCTCCACAGGAGAAGTAGTAACAACATCCCTGGCTGAGGATTTACCAGCCCAAACAATCTAATTGTCAGATTCACCACAGTGGAATTAGAAAATTATGATTTGATTTTTGGGTCCCTTATGCTGAGAAGGACATTGAGGTGCTGGAGCAGGTCCAGGGAAGGGAATGGAGCTGGGGAAGGGTCTGGAGTGGCTGAGGGAGCTGGGGAAGGGGCTCAGCCTGGAGAAAAGGAGGCTCAGGGGGAATTTCTGCCTCTGCACAACTCCCTGACAGGAGGGGACAACCCCAGGTCGGGCTCTGCTCCCCGGGAACAGGGACAGGAGGAGAGGGAACAGCCTCAAGTTGAACCAAGGGAGGCTTAGATTGGATATCAGGGAAAACTTCTCTTGTGAAAGTCTTGCTCAGCATTGGAACAGGCTGCCCAGGGCAGTGGTGGAATCCTCATCCCTGGAGGGATTTAAAAGCTGTCTGGATGTGACACCTGAGGATGTGGCTTGTGGTGGCCTTGGCAGTGCTGGGGGAACAGTGGGACTTGATGATCTTAGAGGGCTCTTCTAAGATCAGCTAAACAGAATAGCTAAACCATTCTGTGACTCTTAATTTTAAAGCAAACTGTTGTCTGAACACATAGTTTCAGGAGTACATCCCAGTTTTGCACTGGAGTTTATTGCCCCCCACCCAACTCCCACAAGCACAGAACCAGGAGAAGGAGGCGCAATGCCTAGCCAGGATTCTTCTCCATAAACCCTTCTCCACACACAGCCGTCATTTGTGGCCATATTTTATGTGAAAAACGAGGTTCACTTTTTAGTAAATTTTTAAGAAATATGTTTAATAAAAATTAAGACACTTAGGAGATAAAAAAAGTAAAGTACGGCTGGCATTCAGCCAAGTCCACACTTTGCTATCTCAGAGACATTTGTTAAATACCTTTTTTTATTGTATTAGTTTGTGAATATTCATATTTTTTCCATAAACTAGTTTCCATATTTTAGGAACTGTTTTTATGGCCCCTCTTTGGGTTTGCCTTTTTAGAGCCTGTGTGTTTCTGGGCTGTCTTTATTATCACCTCCAGCTTGGGCTTTGGTCTGTGCTTTCTTTAGATGCTGATAGTTGGTGTATCAATAGCAGGGCCCTCTTTATATGTTCATTGGATGTTATTTCGACCAAACAGACAGTTAAATATACTACATCAGTTATCATCACTACGTCTAATTTTCTAAAAGCAGAAATAAAAAAACTTATATCCTATATCCTTACCACAAACATTATTAACCATATAGCACACATTTTGCGAAAAGCCAAAAACTTTATAATACATATATTTAGCGAAAAAAAAATATATATATAAAGTGAAAAACTTTATTATATATATATATACATATAACATTTTCTGTGGGCACCACATTCCCCCACAGCGCGGACATCCCCCATTCCCGCACCCCCATTCCCAATCCCACATTCCCGCATCCCCCATTCCCGCACCCCCATTCCCAATCCCACATTCCCGCATCCCCCATTCCCGCACCCCCATTCCCAATCCCACATTCCCGCATCCCCCATTCCCGCACCCCCATTCCCGCATCCCCCATTCCCGCATCCCACACGGGCTGCATGAGGCGCGGCCCTTCCCTCTCGGGCCGCGCCATCCGGGGGGCCGCTTTCCGTGCCGGACCCATGGTGGTGGCGCGGCGGCCCGCGGTGTGCAGCGGCATTTCCCTTCCGCCGTCCCGCTCTCTCCCTGCCGCCGCCGCCGCCGCCGCTGCCGGGCCCGGGCCGTGCCGGGAGCGCTCCAGGGACAGCCCCGCTGAGGGAGAACGCCTGTAGGGAGGGCTGGATCCTTCCCCGACCCCGCTCGGAGCGCCAAGGCTGCGCCTTTCCCCCAGCGAGGCTCAGCTCTTTGCCGTCTCCAGGCCTTGGCGCTGCCCCCGGCTGGAAATGCCGTGCGGGGTTCAGCGGGCGGTCCCTTAATCTGTGCTCGGTTTTGAGGGGGAAAAGGGTAATTGTTGCTTCTCCCTGGGATCAGAGCGAGGGGGTGAGACACAGGGGCAGCTTTAATAATGATTTATGCCTTTCCCTCCCGCTCAGGCAGCAGATCCCGGCTGGTCCCGGCCCTGAGGGCAGAGAAGCGCTCGCCATGCCCACGGTGGTGGTGATGGACGTGTCGCTGTCCATGACGCGGCCCGTGTCGGTGGAGGGCTCCGAGGAATACCAGCGCAAGCACCTGGCCGCCCACGGGCTCACCATGCTCTTCGAGCACATGGCCACCAACTACAAGCTGGAGTTCACGGCCTTGGTGGTGTTTTCGTCCCTCTGGGAGCTGATGGTGCCCTTCACGAGAGACTACAACACGCTCCAGGTAGGGGGTGTGAGCACTTAGAGAAATAAATCAGCAATATTTTTTAAAAAATCAGCCAAGTGCACCACCAGAGTACAGTGAAATTGTGTGATTTGGTATCATAACGTCTGGAATTGAGTGGGTTTGGCCTTATTTTAAGGGTAACTGAAATCAGTGTGTTCAAAACATTGAACTTTGCCAGTTGGACCTTTGCAGGTGAGCACTGGGGTGTGGCTGATCGACCCTAAAATGGGATGGAGTTAAAAATGGGGTGGAGGGAAGGGCTGCCTGATGGAGCTCTCCAGGTGGTTCTGTGATGTCCCTGTTTCCAAGTGCAGTTGTTGGTTTGCTCTTGATGAACGATGCAGCCAACAGGACCTTTTAGAAAAGCTTTGAGTTGAGTGATTTGGTAGAGAGAAGCTGCTGTTGAGAGTGTGTGGAAGTCAAAACAGTGCAAGAGTGAGAATAAGTGATTTTAGGCCTCACAGATGTGGTGGGAAGTTGGGAGGAGGGAATGGGAAGGAGAAAATCCAAGAGGGAGATTTCACATGGATGCAGTGAGGCACTGGAGCCTCTGAATCCAGTAAGAATTGTACATTTCTATCTGAATCCAGTAAGGATTGTACATTTCTATCTGACCCTCACAGGCAGGAGGAAATGACACATTGCTGTCACACCATGGTTTAGGTTTGTCCATTAGGCAAAGAGATTTTAAAAGCTGTTCTCTGTTCTGTTTAGCAGGAAAGTGCCTGTGCATCCTCTCCAATTCATTTTCACTTCCCTAAGAGTCCATTTTAGAAATTTTGCAAGCCAGGAGCCCAGCCAGGCTTCTTTAGCAGGTTCATCTCACAGCTGCACTCTGGTGATGCTGTGTTAAGTGTGAGGTTTTCACTTCTAGGAGAAAAGCTGGTTTTTGGATGCAGATGCGAGTTTTGGGTTTGTTCCTCTCTCTCTCTCTCTCTCTCTCTGCCAAGAGTTTTTGTGAGACAAACTCCTTGTGATCTCTCTGAATCTCTGAAAACTTTGAGCTGCTCTGACACCTGAGAGGATTTTCTCAGCTAAATGTTTCCCATTAGATGTTTCCTCAGGTTTTCACTTTGTTTAGACGTGCAAAGGAGTTTTTTCACTCGTAAAGAGCTGTGTTGATAATTTTACAGTTCCTTCAAAGCCACGAGTGGCTGCTGGGCTGTCTCCTGGCAGGGATATTCCCCCAGCAGTGACTGTGCTGTTTGTCTTTGCAGGAAGCCCTGAGTAACATGGATGATTATGACAAGACCTGCCTGGAGTCAGCGCTGCTGGGGGTTTGCAATATTGTCCAGCAGGAATGGGGGGCAGCAATTCCTTGCCAGGTATGGGTGATTCCACTGGTTTGAGTTCACTGCCATGTTTAGTTATCCCTGGCAGGGAGATGGGAACTTGGTGATCTTTGAGACCCCTTCCAGCTCAAGCCATCCTGTGATTCTGTGATTGGTTCTGTTCCTGTGAGTTGCACACAGAAATGTAAATGCAGTTTGAAAGTCTGGAATGCTCTCAGGCACGCTGGTGCTGCAAAAACACAAAGAATTCGTATTTTGGCTAAACCTGCAGTGTGAACAGAAGATGATCTTTGTAAAAATATTCAGCAGCAAAAAAAAAACAAAAACCAAATAGGCTGTTTTCCTGCCCAATATGTTATTGTAGTGCAGTGGATTATAAAATGTGGCTCAGGAGGACTGTTGTGCAGGCCTGGTGTTTGATCTGGATGCAATCTGCTGTCCCAGGAGCCTCACTCCATTTGGAAAGGGTGTAGTCCCACATGCAGGAGCCTCTCCCCTCCAGTCCTCGATGCTTTCCAGGGTTTGTAACAATTCCAGCTCTCAACCAACAGCGTGGGGCTGGTGCTGAGTGTGTTTTGATGTGACTTCTCTCCCAAATGAGTCATTTGCCATGCAGCTGCTCACACACCCCATTCAGCCCTCCAAGCTCTTTCAGCCTTCCAAATCTGCTGCCTCTTATGGCAGAGTTTGATTTAACTGGTTTGGTTTTCTCAGGCACTTGATTTAAGTTCAATAATTTTGCAGCTCAGTGGGCTGGGAAGATGCCTGAAGCAATATTCCTTAAGGAGAAAAAGGATAGAAGTTTAATGGTTTAGGCAGTGCTTCATCATCCAACACGGGCAAAAGGCACCTTGGAACAGCAAAAAACGTTCAAAGCAAAGTACAAGAAAGATGTGAAAACCAAACAGAGATTAGACCTCAATTATTTTGCCTCTCATTTATGTCATAGCTCATTTTACTGGCACTTGAGGTGCTGGGGTGGTGGAGGGCACTGGGGAGTGGACTGTGCAGCCTTGGAGTTGGGGAAAACATCACTGGTGAGCCCCAGTTCTGAGCAGACTGAGAGAGGGACTGAGGATGAAGGGAGAATACAAATCTGGATGTAGCAATTACACGTGGAGTTTCAATTGGATTGGATTTTCCTTCCCTACCAGCCAGAAATCATGCCTGCTGTTGCCATGCAGCATTGAAGGAGCAGCTCTTCTGCTCCTCTGGAAGTGACTGGGTCACAGCTGAGTGTAAATAATCCCATTATTCAGTGTAATTAGTGCAGATTTCCTCAAGAATTGACTCTGGATGTGCAATTGAATGAAAAAGTGTATGTTTGCTATAGTAGTTCTGCTGCAAAACATGAATATACTGCAGCTGTATTTACAGAGAATTGAGATCACTACTACTACCATTTTTTGAGCTTTCTGTGGCTGTTTTTAGTGGAAGTCGAGTTGCTCTCCAGATTCTGCAGAAGAAATGGGCTTTGTCATCCATCTGAAAATAAACCTGGAATCCTCAAGTCCAACAACAAGAGGCTGTTTTTTGGCTGTGTAGTCACTGTGCTTCTAGTGTGTGCTTAAAAATGAAATCTGAGATCCAAATTTTAGTGCAATTACCTGATGCCAAGAAAACGTTTATTTGCCACGTACACCGTGTAAATCAATGGGGGTTCAATCTTCAATTTCCCCATTATGGTGGGGGTTTTTTTGGTTTTGTTTTGGGGTTTTTTTTTTTTTTTTTTTTTTTTTTTTTTTTTTTTTTTTAAAGTTTGTTTTGGTTTGGGTTTTTTTTGTTTATTTGCTTTGTTTTGGTTTGTTTGTTTTGGAGGTTTTGGAGGTTTTTTGGGGGGGTTTGTTTGTTTGTTTTGTTTGTTTGGGATTTTTTGTTGTTGGGGTTTTTTTCCTGGAAATTTTGCTGGCAGCTCTTTGCCCAGCTCGGTGGAGGAGACCCGGTGGGAGCAGGGATTTTGGGCGGGAGCAGGAAGGCTCCTGCGGTGTGTGGGTGTTCCGGGTGCAGCGGGAAGTGTCTGACGTGTCCCCCGTCCCTGCAGGTTGTCCTGGTGACCGACGGCTGCCTGGGCATCGGCCGGGGCTCCCTGCGCCACTCCCTGGCCACGCACAGCCAGCGCAGCGACAGCAACAGGTTCCCTCTGCCCTTCCCCTTCCCCTCCAAGCTCTACGTCATGTGCATGGCCAACCTGGAAGAGGTGATGTTTTATTCTTTGTTGCCTTGTCGGGTAATTGTTGGTCTTCTCTGAAATAACGAGTCAGGTCAGCACAGAACATTGCAGTGATGTTCTTGTGCCTGAGGTTTAGTTAACATTCTAAGTCAACTGGTGCTTAATTATTGGGTGAAAGGGAATTCAAGGTTTATTGTTGCACTGTTGTTATCTGCTGCTGCTGCATTATTACTGTGATCTTTATAAACCGTGTCAGTTTGTCCTTGGGGAGTACTATGGAATTTTAATTTCTCTGTTTATATTACTGCTGCATTAATTACGTTGAATGGTTTTGGGGCTCTTCTTTATCTACAGTTAAATTTTGGAATAAATTACTTGTGTTGCAAAGATGCTTAACACTTAAAATACAGTAGCTTTATGTAGAAATGTGAAGGGGAAAACTGAAGTCTCCAAGGCCGTTTTGAAGGAAAGACGTCAGTTTTCTTCCTCCCTTCCCCTTCTCTTGCAAATTTCAATCCCAGCTTTAAAAATCTTCACAGGAGTTAGAATTCTGCTGTATAAACACTGTTTAAAAAGAAGCCTATTTGACTAATATTCCTTAGATTAAGTTGTATTAATAGCATTGCTTTTAATTTGACACCTGTATTCTTGTGTCCTTCACAGAAGAGTTTTGTGCTCAGGCAGCAATTAGATATCTCAGCTTCATGGTATCTGTCAAGGATGATCCTTTTGATTAAGCTGATGGATTGAAGCACTGTTTACATCTCAAAATAACTGGGAAAATATTTAAAATAAATCATCTATTTCTGATAAGTAATAAGAGAATGTTATTTCTCTTAACAGAGACAAAGAATGTTGGTTTATTTGGAAAGGAGAGAGAGAACAAAAAATCATAGGAACATCCAATCAGATGCTTTTTGCTGTGTTGTGTATATTTTCTTTAAAAATACTGGTTAGTACAAAAGAGAATAAAAAGAACACTCAACAAAAATATTTCCCTTTCTTTTTCTGCAGCTTCAAAGCACAGATTCCTTAGACTGCCTGGAACGGCTCATTGATTTAAACAATGGGGAAGGGCAGATTTTCACCATTGATGGCCCCCTGTGCCTGAAGAATGTGCAGTCCATGTTTGGGTGAGATAACAGACCTTTGGGAAGGTCCCCAGTTGGTATTTCAAAAGGAAAACAAATACAATAAGAAATCTGGTGATATGAGATGTTCTAATTACACTCTTTTTCTTTTTTTTTTTTTCTTTTTTTTTTTTTTTTATGATCTTGTTAAGTGTAATTTCATCTCGGCCTTCACTGGTGATGGTCAATATTTATTTTAGTCATTGTAACCAAACCACAGCATCTGTTTATGCTTGGCAGATAGAAGACAGTAATTTCCATAATTACTGTTCATTTGCCATGAGTGGGATAATGCTGCTTTGTTTCATAATTTAGCAACACTAGAACTATTGAATTAACTGTAGTTAAAAAAGGTTTGGGAGCTAAATTAGTGTGCTTTAGACAAACTATTTTCATTTGATATGTATTATGTTTTCCTTAATAACTGTGTTCTAGAAAGTTAATAGACCTGGCTTATACACCATTCCATGCTGTCCTCAAGTGTGGCCACTTAACATCTGATGTGCAAGTGTTTCCCAGACCAGAGCCTTTCATTATAGATGAGGAAATAGACCCCATTCCTAAAGCAATTAATACAGGTAACGAATCTTTGATTGCTTTTTTACTAAAATCAATTTGATTTCTGCCCTTTTGCTACCACCTCTCATCCTGTGTAGTTCCTGCTTCATCCACTTTGTCTCTGCAAGGATCAGTCTCTGTAATTTTTTGGTGTGTGTGTAACACCAGGGGACAAAATATAATCCTACTTCATCCATGTGTGCCTGGTTAAGGGGCTGGAGTAGGGTTGAGGCACTTTCAGAGCTCAGGGTGCCAATTTCTAAGGGATAGAGACTGAAAGACAGCCACAGGCTGCTTTCCATGAACACCCTCATAAGCTTCAGGGAGGAGAAATTATTTTTAAAAACAACTGTGCAAAGAAAAACCTTCCCAGCCCTCCCATTAGTTGCACGGCTCCCATGAGCAGCAGGTATTTGGTTTTTCTCTTTTGGAATTTATAAGACAGCAATGGGTTGTGTTCAGTATAAATATCAAAGTTCCCAGTTCTGTAACTGTCCAGCAGCACAGCTCATGGGGCAGCTGTGTGTATGTGTGCTGAAAGTCATCTTCCAAAGTTGTGTTTCATGTATTTCTAACTTATTAACACCTTTACACTCCAGTTGAGTTTGGGTTCTCTTGTGCTGCCTTTAGTCATTGCTTCAGAAAACCTGGTGGTGTAAGAAGTGGTGGTGTTAAATTGCCTCTGAATGCATTTCCAAATATGACTTAAACTATTTTAAATCTGATTTACATCTGTTGTCTCCCTGCAGATCTAGAAATTGTTGGGTTTGTAGATATTGCTGACATTTCCAGCCCTCCTGTCTTGTCCAGACACTTGGTACTGCCCATTGCACTTAACAGAGGTGAGCACGCTGGGTTTATTTCAGCAAAAACTACTTTAAGCTTCCCTTGTAGTGTGGTTTAGACTGCAAGCACAGGTTTTCTGCTTTATCAAAATACCAGATGTCATATTTGTGTGATTGCATTAAAATTAAAGCCTTGGCCACAAGCTCTCTTATTTTGCATACTGTGTTCTTTGGGAAGTTCTCAGAGGGACCAGGGTCCTTACAACATCATTATTAATAGAACATGCTAAACTTACAGCTCAGAATAATAATGAGCCATGAAATATGTGGTGCAAGATGAATATTTAATGCCCTTGAGTACAATGCAGTGGAATATTTATGTATCATTATTGTGCCACTTTGCCCAAGCAGTTCTTTCTGCAGCTGTTTGTTCTACAAAAGTATTAATTAACTCTTGCAGGCAGACAGCAAAGGGCGGCGTCATGGAAACAGAACTCGTGTGTTTGAATTAAATCTCATGTTTTCTCTTTGTTTGCTTTGATTCTTCCCCAGAGGGCGATGAGGTGGGACCTGGGATCACAGATGACACTGAAGATGAGAATTCAGCTAATCAGATTGCTGGGAAAATCCCCAACTTCTGTGTTTTATTACATGGCAGCCTGAAAGTGGAAGGCATGGTGGCTCTCGTCCAGTTGGGGTATGGAGCTGGATGTCTGCCTGAAAAATCTCTTCCTTTGCTCATTTAAGCTTTATTTATAAATTATGCTTATTTATATCTGTATTCTGTGCAGAACTCTGCACCGCTAGACTAAGCTGTGGATTTTTAATTGCAGATTTGTTTCTGTCAGTACAAATTGCAAACATTGAGCCTCCACACAGTGAGAGGGAGGCACATTCTAGGCAGAGAGGGCTGGAAGATTTTCAGCCTTTGAGGGTTTGCTCTTTTCCACAGGCCAGAGTGGTATGGAATGCTTTATTCACAAGCTGATAGCAAGAAGAAATCAAACCTCATGATGTCACTCTTTGAACCTGGTCCTGAGCCCCTCCCATGGCTGGGGAAGATGGCACAGCTTGGCCCCATTTCAGGTACTGGCCACACTCCTCTGAGTAACTCTTACACATTCAGTGTGAACAATCTTGACAATTCTTAGTTGCTAAGTCTGTAATTTCTTTTTTTTCTGCCAGATGCAAAAGAAAATCCTTATGGGGAGGATGACAATAAGAGCCCTTTCCCTTTGCAGCCCAAGAACAAGCGCAGCTACGCTCAGAATGTCACTGTCTGGATCAAACCCAGTGGCCTCCAGGTAATGATCCAGGTTGTGCTGCTTTACCTGGAGCTCTCAGCAGGAACTGCAGTCTGTGCATGTCTTGCCCATTTAATGTAATTGCTTTATTGCTTTTCTTTCATTTTTATAAACACTGCCTCTTTACAATGTCATGATTAAAATGCAATCAGAAAGCATGGCTTGTTTAATGAGAGCTGTGTCTCCAGTGGAGCATCTGGCTTGGTTTATTGGATTTGGTATAATTACCAGTTATGTTCCAGCCTTTGTGAGATGCAGTCTTGTCAATGGTCAGGATAATTTATCCATAAAGAGTTGGGGGTTGTTCTGCAGCTTCCCCCAGAAGCTGCCAAGATTTTTGTGGGTTTTTTTTTTTTTCTTTTTTCTGCAGACAGATGTACAGAAGATCTTGAGAAATGCAAGGAAACTCCCTGAAAAAACACAAACCTTCTATAAAGTGAGTAACATTCCAGGCTGGCTTAAGTTTGATCTGTAGTGATGGTGGTGCATTTGACAGAGGAACCACACTGTGTTCTGCTCAGGCTTGCAGTGCTCTGCAGAAACTTACAGACTGGTTAGGTGAGACAAGGGGGTCTCATTTCAATGGTCTGGCACTACATTTTCTGGCACAGATGTGTCATGTCTACAAGTGCCCCTCAAGACCTCTGCTACTTCCATGGTGAGCTTTTGTGCTGTTGTCCAAGCAGAAATTAACTGAGGGATCAGAGAGGAACAGGAACACAGATGTCATTCTGAGTCTTGAAAATGTCTCCTCCATTTTATCTAGAATTGAAGCAGAGAAAGACAAAGTTCCAGGCACATTTGGCCACACCATAATGATCCCTAACCAGACTGTGCCTGGAGGTAATTATTCCTCTTGCAAGCTCAGTGCTGAAGCAGTTTGGTATTGCAGCCTCCAGAGACTTGATGAATGAATACCCTGCCTAAATGCACATAAGCACTGTTCAGTTTATAGGGAAGAAAAATCAATGTATCTACGTTTTACTGGACACTGTGGTTAAAGGCAGCAGTCAGAGAAGCCTAAGCTGGAGCCCTGCTGGGACACAGACAAAGCAGGCAGGTACAATAGCTGAATGCACAAAAGGAAGAAGTGGAGAGGTTTATAGGAAAGGATCAAGGGAAGACAAACCACTGTTATCATCTCCAGCCCTGATTTTCTATCCATGAGCAGCTGGGCAGTCTCCAGCAGCTGCACTGCGAGTAACATCACCTTCAAAGACAGCTACAAGAAACCCACATTTGATATCAAGGCTTGGAGTGGCTTTAAAAGGAGTTTTATGTCTTTGCAGGAGCTGAACCGCTTGCGGAAAGCAGCGCTGGCCTTCGGCTTCCTGGAGCTGCTGAAGGGCGTGGCAGACATGCTGGAGAGGGAGTGCACGCTGCTCCCGGACACCGCCCACCCCGACGCCGCCTTCCAGCTCACACACGCGGCACAGCAGCTCAAAGTGGCCAGTACTGGAGCCTCGGAATACGCTGCCTACGATCACAACATTGCTCCTCTGCAGACAGACTTTTCCGGCAGCAGCACAGAGAGGATGTGAAGTCTCCGTTTTGGGAGCTTCTCTAGATTAAGGCACAAGTGGTTCAAATTTTGTTCTGTTTACTTTGTAGGGCCTGTTCGGTCACTGTTTGAAGAATTTCCTATCCAAACGGGGAAGTTTTGCATCAGTGCTCTCTAAACAAACGTAGCTCGTTTGTGGTGGCTTTTAGTCAGACCTGGAAACTGGGGGAAGTGTCCCAAACCCAGTGATGGTGTTGGATGATGGGTGGAAGTTATTTGGTACATGGGAGGAGAGAAAAAAATGCCATTGGAGGCAGATCTTGGGTTTTGGCCTCCCCAAAATGCAGTTACTATGTAACTGAACTCACTGGTGAAGGCATCCTAAAAGGCAGCTACTACACTTAAAGATCAACTTCTTTAGTCCAAAGAAAGGTGTGAGAAGCACCCTGCAAGATCAGATACAGAGCTGATTTTGGGGTGTTAGCCCTGACTTTATGCCCAACTTGACAGACAGTCTGTACTGAGCATTATCACTTGCACTGCAGTGCTTATGCTTCTGAAAGTAACTTGATCTTGGGACACATGTTTTTTTTATTTGCATAATACAAATAAAGAGTAATTCTTCATGAAAATTGAAGTTGGATTTGTTCCATTTTCTTAGCAACCAGGCTGTGTGGCCCAAAACACTGACTTGGTGAAGGCTCAGGTCCCAAATGTTTAACTTAAGATAAAAATCAAATTATACAACTTCTCAGAAAGAACAAACAACAGAACTAAAGCAAAATTTGGTTGTAAATCTTTATTAATAGAAACACATTCTTTCTGAAGGACTAAAATTCAGTAGTGTAAGATCCATGACAGCTTGCACTAGGTACCACAATTTCACTGATGAATACATACAGATTTCATAACAGAGGTTTAAATGCCCAGCAGAGAAATTAAAGTATGAAAGTGATCCTTGCTGTTCTGTTACTCAGCTAATTCAACCCTTTCACATACTTCAAACATAGGTACAGTGTGTGCTAAGTGAAATATTGTGTAAATAGTGCTCAACTCTCCTGAGTAAAGTAGGCTGTGCTTCTCCCACAGAGAAGTTGTATCACGCCTCTTGTTGACAGAACACAATTTGTGAAATGCAGCGTGGAACCTGTACTGCTTCTTTGTTAAAGTCTCCTTATAACACTATTTCATTTACAGTAACAAGCACTGGGTCCATTATCACAAACCTTCTGCTCTTTGTTACTTTTAATATATATAAAATAATTTTCTGGAGGGTTCATATTGTTTTACAGTAGAAAAAGATAAAGAGTAACATGGCACTAAGCTAATCTCAGCTTCAGTGTCTGTCCTGGATTGCTGGCATTGCTCTGCAGTGCCCTGGGGCAGTGGCAGTTGGGAAACAACCTGTTCATAACCACAGCACAGTTTAGAGTAAACTTTCTGTACATTTCTAAAGTGGGTTAAGGAGGCCAGAGGAATCTGGGATTAGCTACAGGAGGCTCAGTGTGAAGAAGGACATGCTGAAATAAAGTCAGTTGAGCCAGAGGTTTCCAGGTGAGACAGCAGATGACCTAAAATGTGGGGGGAGCTTCATTTTGTTCTTGGTGGTGGTTAAACCGAGCAAAGAGAAAAGAGTCCTTCAAACCCTGTGTGGGATCTGTCTTACTAAGATTTGATATGTGCTATCTAAATAATACAGTTTATTTGACCCCCTGTTCCATCCCCCCAGGGACCAGTCAAACATACACACCAACTTCTCTGCTGCACCCCTGAATGCAGGCAGAAAAGTGACTTTGCTGCAAATACAGGAGCCACAGCTCTGCCAGGATGGATCAGAGGGGCCTCATCTCCCATGAGAATTCCACATTCTCCATTTGCATGGGTTGGATGGAGTTCTGTTGGGGTTCACGTGCCAGGGGAAAGCTGGTACCTATGTTCCCCATTTTTTATTACATTTCAGTGCTTGTTCTACCTACCAGGAAAGTATTTCTGCCCTCAGTGACAGCTTCCTTTCCTAATGACTGGATAGGATGTGTTGCTATAGGAATACACATTGCTATGGTCCACACAGAGCCCCTATTCTGTTAAGGCTCAACTAGAAACAGGCTAAGTTGGAAGCACTTAAATCAGCATTAGCTACTTCCAGTTTTAATTCTGCACCATCAATAATGCTGCAGAAGAAAAGGGGGGGGTATGTGCTGAGCAAATTTATCCCCGTGGTTGATAAAACACCCAAACACTGCACAATGGCCTCAGATTGTGCCTCCTCCTGCCATCAAGGTGCCTCCCAGGAACAGCACAGGCCAGCTAAGAGCATATCCCACATCAGAAGCCCTATCTGCATGCAATATTGAAAGAGCAAATCTCCAATTAAAAGATAAACACTATTTTCTAGTTAGTGCTGCTCCACTGATTATAAGCATATCATATGCAGATAATAGGATTTCTTTCTAATATGCTGGTTGACAGGATACAAGTTTAAATGTTCAATGGTAAATGCCATGCATAGATGATGGAAAGGGAACAAAATCCAGTATAAGGGAATGTTACCTGAATTCACTATGAAATCATGAAATCTAGCGTGGTCATTTCATTTTACAAAATTCTTTGCACTACAGTGGGTAAAACCGTAAGAATTAGAGGCTTATCTTGTCCCCAAGTGAGATAAGAAAGCATTGCAGTCCTGCTTCACTTCATCTTTCTCTTCTTTGGTCCAAGGTGGTGTTTCCTTTGCTTGTAGAGGTGACGGAAGTTTACAAATACCCCTGGAAAAGAATGAAGTGTTTAGGTAGGACATCATTGCATCTTTTTATGCTAAATGGCTGCACCAAATCTAAAAAAAAAAAAAAAAAAAACCAAAAAAAACCAGAATCCAACCAAATAAATTATTTAGGAGTGTGTATAGCAGTGAAAGCTAAAGCAAGTGTTTTCTTGCTGGCTGAGGCAGGAGTTGCTGCACAGGCTGTTTACTTAGAAGGTTGGCTTGTCACCTTTAAGAAGTTTTAACACCAGCTGGGCAGAGCTAAGGAGGATGAACCAGGTATTACAGGGTGAAACTCAACTGAAGGGTGGCTTTAAGCAATGTCTGTGAGCAGGAGAAATCTAGTCAAAGTTCAGGTTAAAATTCTCCATTAGATTGTGGTGACACACCAGCCTTCCCAGCGTGGGTGTGAGTACAAGGAAGTTAAATTGTGTTTACAAATCTAACACCAGAAACCAAGTATGTCTCAAGCAGGTTTTCTTCTTTAAATATACTATTTAAGTAGAGTTCTATGTTGTTTCCTGGAGAAAGGTGACTTCACACTGCATTTGTGATTATACTGCAATGTTTAACTAAATTAATTTGAAATAATGTTTCAATTGCCATCATTCCAAAGCTCAAATAGCCCATAAAAGGTGAAACTAAGTATACTATGGTTTTAAATATATGTAAAAATTATTAATTTAACCCAAGTTTATGCTGCCAATTTGTTACCAAGATCACCTTTTTGCAGGGCTGATCAGAGCTCATTGGAGGTGTGTTCCCCTCCATCACTGACAAATTTACATGAGCAATCCACAAGGATAATGCAATTTTGTGTTGCCATGGTCCCCAAGATGCAGGAATTTCATTTTCTTTGAAAATCAAGTTATTCAGGGGGAACTGGCCTTTTAATTTTAATATTGAGAAATGTAATTAAAAACTTACCTAAAAACAAGGCTATAAGATATATCTGAAGCACAAATGGAAACTGGATTGTGACGTTCAGTGGATTTGGCAATCCCAGGCTGAATTTCCCTGTTTCGCTGAAGATTGGAATGGATTGAACAATACAGACAGCTGAAAGCAAAAGGCCACCATCATTACCAAGTACAGATAAAATATATAATTACCCAGCCCACACCAACTATTTCAGCATAGTCCCTTCTTATTTGCCAGCAGTGATTAATGACAGCAATTTTGAAGGTGTTGAACACACAGTAGGGTGGGAAGCACCTTTGTGAGGGGGTGCAGCAGTGAACCTTCCTGGTGAGACTCTGTTCTCACACACAGCTGCAGCCCCAGGGCCTGTGCCAGCAGGATTTGCCATCCAGAAATACCCCCAGCAATGAAACAGGCACACTCCTCCCCCTGCTCGGTGTTGGGCAATGCCCAAAGCTCCTCCTGGCTCACAGGCACAGGTTTGCAACACAGGAATAAGCCCCTGCCTGTCCTCTGCAGGGATTTCCCAGATAATATCAAGACCTGGGAGCTGCTGTGAACCCAGGCTAGGCTCAGCAAGTCAGGCCCAGCAAACAAAGCTTTGGGTCAGCACAGGGAAGTGAGCACTGGCATCCTGTGCAGCCTGTTCTTGTTCCATTTGTTCATGCAAGCCTTCGTTGCCTTTACTTCCCTCTCCAGAAAGGGAGTCTTTCCTCCAAAAGGAAGATTTCACATCAAATTGGAAATAATATTTGATTCAATATGAAAGACAAAATGCTTATATTTGGTTCACCTCAAAGCAAATTTATTTCTGTTGTTCTATTTTACTATTTTAAATCCAGCTGCCAAAAAGAGATTGAACTATTTTCCCAGCCTAAAATTTACTATTTAGTAAACTGTTTCAAGGAGATACCTTCTGCCAAGCCCCCTAAGGGGTAGAGAGGGATCCAGACTGTGTAACGGAGCCAGGTGAGTGGTTTCCATTCAATTCCAATGCAGGAAAGCATGTAATAGGGATACCTACAGTGTGAGGAGAAACAAACACTTTAAAATGGAAACTGCAACTAAAATTAGTCTTGTGTATATACACTGTGTGCTCAGTACAATTCGGAAATGACACAGGACTATTCAAGGCATTGTCCCTGTGGATGAGGATGGACTCTTGGTTATTGGGCAGTTTACAGAGCTCAGGCCATTCTGGACACAGGGATGCCTGGCTGTCTAATAAACCTTTGAAAATAACTTCTTTTCAAAGATAAAGGCCTCATTTAACAATGGAAATTCAAAGCAACAAAGAAATAAAGAAGTAAAGGAACAGGGCAGTATCACTTTCAGACTCCAGCCCTGCCTCAGCTTTTGGCAGATGAAGGAAGGCTTTGAACAGTCCATGACTCAAGGAGCTTTTACCCTCTGGGACCAACTCTTCCAAAAAATACAAAGATCAAAATCTTCTTTACAGAGTTCTTAGGAACAACCCCTTTGTTCTGTGTACACTTGGTAGGAGGAAAATCCCACCGACCTGAACAGCTCAGTGATACTCCAGAAATAAAATATGAAGAACACCACAGGTTTGCTCTGCATTTCCTCCAAGGTTCCAAGGATAACAAACAAAACGAAGTTTCTTCCAAATACCTATTAAAGAAAAACATAGTAAGGAACATTCACCCTTCATCAAAAGAAAGGGCAAGTCCTTGCTGTCAGAAACACAAGATATCTAATCCTCACACATCTGAGCACTCAACTAACTCACAGCTCAGCTGTGACCTGCTTCTTACAAGTGGCATCTTGCTCTCTATTTAGGTACAATCCAAGGGATCCACTCTTAAATCACCCATCCTCATTTTTATGCACAACCAGGATAAAAAAGGGCACTGGCACCAAATCAAAATCATGTAGTTTTATCAGCTTCTTGCTTTTGCTGCCCTGCTCTCCCCTACCCAGGTGATGGAAGGAGACAGAGCCTGTCACAGCCAGGACTGGGAACCATGGATTCCTGCCTGTGACTAAGAAATTCTCTAGTCCAGTGCCAGTGGGGTTGCATCACTTATTTTAGGAGAGTCTCAACACTTGTGTAAAATAAACATTTACTTTAAACATAAGAGCAAGGAGAAGAATTTCAAAATGTTACCTGCACTACAGAAGGTATTAGTGGTGATCTGACCAGTCCTATTAGTGAATTCATGATCTCCATTAGTGCCAGGGTCTGACAGAAATACATCATGTCAGAAATAGTGTGAAATGTGTCATAGAAGGAATCTGTAAGACAGGGGAAACCAATCATTTTAGAGAATTTCAGTGCTCAGGAAGCTGGTGCAGCAGCACAGCTTGTGATAACAGGATTCTAGTCATATTTGAGAAAAACATGATGCATAATTACATAAGTTCTTTATAGGCCTTATCTTGAACTCACAGCAGTTGGGCCAGGAACACTGCTCCATTTCACACACAGAAGGATCAAGAGCTATTTCAGTAATTGCTTTACAAAAAAGGCAATAGTGCTGTACCTCAACAGAATGGATTGTTCTTGCTTCAAAAACAAAATATTCTGTCCAGATCATTTTCAAAAACATTAACATTGCAGGGACAGAGACATTTTGCTTTAGCTGATTTTGTTAGAAGTGATCCTGGCAGAGCACAAGTATCATTCACAGAGTACACAGCTGTGATTTACAAGGGGACTGTATCTTCCTGCCCTTGGCACTTTGATGACCTTTGAAAGGCTTTCATTGTGCTCTTTGGCAATGCATTCATGCTTTTGTTCCTAAATATGTCTCCCTTTAAGACTTTGCTATTTAAAAAGTCATAAAAACAACACTGAAAATCAACTCAAACCCTCCAGTGTAAATAAAAGTGCTCATTACTTGCCTTTTCCTAAGATGAACAGTCGTACTGTCATGTTCACAAAAATCCAAGAGAATCCCAAAAACTGTACAAGATTATACATGATTAGGTATCCCTTCTTCAGGTGTTTGAAAGCTAAAATCAATAATAAACACATCAGGTGAGCAGAGTACAATGGTAACAGAGGCTTTCTGAGAATAAAGCTTACAAGGAGAAGGGAAGATATTGATTGTGATAAAAGCATTGTTGGGTGCACTGGGGGTTCTGCTTTTGCTATCATCTGCCAGAACTCAATTCTTGGTAGTCAGATTTTTGACATTCCTTGGAAACTTCAGTCCATTTTTGTTAAATTTCTAATAGCTCACAATACAAAGATCCCCCTCCAAGATAAACCAAGCCACTCAAAACTGCTCCTTGAGAGTCAAGGTTCACAAAGTGTGAACAAACTTTCTAAATCCCACTTTACCCACTAAAAAGATGCAGTTACTTACGGTCCTTTGGGACTCTGGATTCTATTTTCATTTTGTTAATCTTTTCTTCTTCCTTAAGATGAAGGATAAGGTTTTAAAGACTTACTGTAATTAGCAAGTGATTTGTTAACTATACTACTGCAAAGCTAGTGGGTTTAAAACTCAGCCAAGCAGCCAGTAGCTAGAAGGTTTAAATTTTCACCAGCATAAAACAGCACATTCATCATCCAGAAATTATAGTACAGTAAAAGCCAGAGGGTGTTAACCAGTTATCCTGCCCTCACCATGTGGTTTGATCTAGTAATTAGATGCTTTTGCTGTAAAAGCCTCTGCTTTCTGTGTTAATTCTCAGTTATGCCTCTGCTGTTTCTTACATGACCCACCAGCAACCTGAAGAGAACAGAGAACATCCAGCCCAGGTTCTCTGCCTGCCTTTCCCAGTGCTCCTGGGTCCTGGCACTGCAGTGCCCCTCTCTGGGCTCTCATGGCTGCAGAGAGGAACAGGGCAGTGTTTGCTGTTAAAGGGATTTGCAGGAATGTGGTCTTTCCAAGTCCATCTTGCACCTCCCCACTGCAGTAAGCTGCTCAAGCTCACAGATGGTGGGAAGGAACCAGCCCAGGGGCTCAGGAAAGCCTTAGCAATCCCAGCTTCCCAAACAATGCCCAGGACTCAGTCCTTTGGGCTCCACATGGCAGAGTGACATGATCCTCTATGGATCAGGACACCAGGCAAGGGGCACATGCCAGGAGCCAGCACACAGCCTCCAGTTCCAGTTCTAACCAGAAATGTGTCCTATTTCCAAATTCCTGCTTACAATCTGAACCATTTAACCAACTCTCTATAGCACTATTGTTATAGCAATAACAATCAGCATCCAGGCAACTAACTCCTGGTAAACGAAGAATGCAGGTTCAGGCACAGGAGAACAGCTGTCTTTGCTTTGTAACTGGCAGCACAAGGTGCCCACAGGACTGACCTTCTCCTTCAGCTCCATTTCAGCATCCGACTCGTCCAGCCAGCGGTCGAAATCGGGCGCCAGGAACAGCGGGCGCTTCTCTTGCTTGGTCAGCCTCTCCCACCAGTTACTCTCTTTCTTCTGCACAGTGATGTTCAGCTGCCTTTGGGTCATCCTGCACACAGGCTGGGGGCAGACACATCAGCAAAAGTCTGAAGAAGCAAGCCCTGAGACTGAGTTGGTACCCAAGCTCCCCTTATCAAGGAGGAGGGATGACACAAGTGCTGCAGCACAAACATCTCTCTGCCAGCCAAGGCACAGAAGCAAAGGGCAGTCAACTTGAAGATGGCAGCTGTGATGGTTGCAGAACTTGAGGAGTAGCCTGCCCATATCACAGCACCAGTGCATCCCACCACAGAGATAGCAGAGACCCCAGTGCCAGCCTTCTTATTCAGAACCCCTGATCTTGGCTTTACACCTTCTTGCACTTAGTACTGTGAGCCACCCACAGTAAAATACTCCTCTAGCCAGCAAGTAAAAATAACAGTGCCAGCAGCCACAGGTACATGTCTAAACAGGGGACCACATGTGACACCTGCTGCAGCAGGAGAAGGAGCTAAGAGCCTTAGGGAACACCTGGAGATAAGGTGAGCTGACAGACCAGGCAGTGTGGTCACTGCCACCCCACAAGGCCTCTCCACCTGCACAGTGGTGGCCCAGAACCTCTCCATCCTTACAGCCCACAGCATTCTCACCCTGGAGCCCATGGCACTGTCACCTTGGAGCCTGTGGCACTGTCACCTTGGAGCCCATGGCACTGTCACCTTGGAGCCCACCCTGCTGACCAGAGGCTGCTCCACATGGCACTGCCTCTCAGACCAGCTGAAACTGCTGCATGAGCTGCACTCCAAACTGAGCACGTTACACCAGCTCTGCTCTGGTCAAGGCTGGCTGGATGCTCCTCAGACATCTGAAGGCTGCAGCTGTAATTTACAGCAACTACACCTCATCCTTGCCTGCCACAGGCTCCATTTCTCACTGCTGGCCAGCCTGGCACCAGCAAGGGGAACTCACAGTGCACATCAAAACTAAAGGAGAAAACCCTGGACTGTGATACTTCCAGATCCTGACCATCTGTAGTTACACCGAGTTCAGTCTGTTCTCCAGTCCCTCCACAGTGACTCAGAGTGACGACTTTTGGAAGGAGGCTGCTCTGCAGAGGCAAGGACTTGCCTTCTAGGCCTGGCTCACAGCAGAGCCCGTGTCTGCCAGCACAGGAGACAGGCAGAGACAGAGACAGGCACCTCTCCCACACTGTGGGCCAGGCAGATGACAAGGCACTGTCTGCCACTCCACACCTGGCAGGAGCCACACCAGAAATGTGCCTGCTGACAGAGCCTGGAAATTCACCCTCCAATGGTCTCCTTCCCTGCTGAGGAGCAGAGGTGAATGGTGGCTCCTGGTCTGACTGGAGCTATCCCAAACTCAGCCAGGAATAAGCAGCACAAAAAAATACCCCAGGAGAAAAGCCCAAGTTCTCCTGTGCCCCTAAGAGCTCTGAGAGGTAGGGACAGACCTCACAGCCACCTGTGAGTAACAGAGGGATGGATCTTCCAGCCAAGCTCTTTCCACTCAGACTGCAACAGGAATTAAGGAAAGATTTCTGCAACAGGAGCCACAACATATCACAACCTAAGAAATCTGCTCAAGCCAGCAACATAAATTCCCCTGACTCTCTTCTTTTGTCCAGCTACAAAAGAAGCCATGAAACAACACACTGACTGCACAATGTTCCCCTGATCTCCAGTCAAGACTGCCTCAAACAACACATTGCAAGATTCTCCCATTATTTTGCTGCTTTAAGGTCCTTTAAAAAACTTACAACTGCTGTGTAACAAGTGACAAGTGTCTACTAAAGCTGGTCCATGCAAGCACCAACTCCAGAGGGGTGATTTGCATTAGGATAAAACAATGGCACACAGGACTGCCACAGAGCTGGCTGTTACAGAGTTATCAGAAAAATTTAAACAGTATATTGGGAAGTTTATGCACAGCCATTTTCCTTTCAAGTTCTTCAAAATTTACTTTTTCTTTGCAAGAATTAGAGAAGTGAAAATACCTACTTTAGGCTCGACTGGCTCGAGGAATTCGATCTCAAATTCATAGATGTTGTCTCCTTTGGCACCGTGACCCTGGGCTAAAAGACAAGAATTGACAGTGAGCGTGAGGTTCCACACACTCCACCTGCAAAGGATTGAGAAATACACAGAAATATCCAGCACTTATTCACAGCACTTTCTTCCTGCCAACCTGAGAGGCAAGAGGAAACCACACAATAACAGGGAAGACACCAAAATGTTGCCTGGAGGGGCAGATGCAGGAGTCAGCTAAAACTGCTGCAAGTCTGCACCATGCAGAAAAGGGTCCCTCCTGCAGGAAGGCAGCATGTCAAATTCCCAAAAGAAAGGATCAAAAGGCTACTCATGGATAACTCAAATCCAGCTGAAAATCTCCTACCTTTGGGGGATCCTCTGCACAATGAAGCACCCAGGGAGATGGGTGTGCTGGGTGTGTAGGAAGGTGATGTGAGGAGTCCCTCCCAGCAGAACAAAGGCACTTACCAGGGTTCATTTGTCATCTCCCACATGGATCCTGTCCCCGGAAGGGCTCCAAAACCCTGCACACTGTGTTTAATTCCCACCCTTCCATTCTGTAAACTGATCCCAAAGAGAACACGATGTGCAAACACCCTCCTATCAAATGGCCTGGCTGTGGCTCACCAAGGAGGCAGCAGCTCCTAATGAGACATCTTAAAAAATTCCGTGGTGCTGGAATGTGCAGCTGTCCAGCAAAAAAAAACATCTTTCAGGGTGAGATCTGCTTTAATTTCCAAATGGAGCACTAGTTCCTGATGTGGAGGCTCGATAAGAATTGCACACAAGGTCTTTGTAAAAGGGAAAATTGCTGCGAGTTATCTCCAGGGTTTGGCTGGCCCGGGATGGGAAGGATATATGGAAATTCCACTGGTATTTAAATACGGGGAGGTCGGGGTTTTCTTGTTAGATAAGATAGGGCCTGTTGTGGTTACCAGGGCTGGAACACAGAGGGCTATGGGTGGGAGTGTGGCAGATCTGAACATGCCCAGCACTGTGGCTCCTGCCACTGACGGCAGCCAGACACCCCACGATGGGGACAAGTGGGACAGCAGCAGCCCCCTGAGGCTGGGGGCCAGGCTGCGACCCCCCGATGGAGCCCCTACCTCTGAAGTGCAGGACATTGTCGGTGATGCTGATGTCCGGGTTCTGCGGAGGGAGAACGTGCGTTAGTTGGCAGCTCACGGGGGGTCAGCGCACCCTCCCAGGGGGGTCCCGCCGGCCCCACACCGGCACAGCCCTCCCCGGCCCGCCGGGCCCCGCCACGACACCGCCCCGCCGCCGCTGCCCCGGGGAGATCCGCCGGTGAGTCACCCCCGGGGGTCCCGGAGGTGCCCCCCGCCCGCCGGTGAGTCTTCCCCGAGGGGAAGTGACCTGCGGGACACCCTCACCCGCAGGTGAGTCTTTCCAGGCGCCCTGCAGGTGATTTCCCCTCAGGATCCTCCAGGTGAGTCTCCCAATCCCCTCACAGGTGTCCCCCCCACGGCCTCCCTCAGGTGTCACCCCGCGGGTGTTCCCTCACGGGTTGTCCCCAGGTCAGCCTGCCCGCCACCCCCGCAGGCGAGTCCCCGCGGTATCCCCGGGTGTCCCCGCGGTGTCCCCCCGGCCGTACCCGCACGTCGCTGAGCTCCACGCGCAGGAAGAGCTCGCGGTGCCGCTGTGCCCAGTGCACGTGTGGCCGCAGGCTGGGCCCCGCCATCGTCCCGGCCCGCACCGGCCCGCGGCGCCCCCGCGCCTGCGCGCTGCGAGCCCCGCCGGGCCGGGCCGGGCTGTGCCTGTGACTGCGCCTGCGCGCGCCGCCGGGGGCGGGAGGGGCGGCCCGGCCGGGCCCTCTCAGAGCCTCCGGGGGTGTCATCGATGAAGGTCGCTGGGTGTTTTCAGCCCTCCGAGATCCAAACTAAACACTGCCCAGACCACCGCTAAGCCGTGCCCTCACATCCGCGCGGCTTTGGTATCCCTCCAGTATGGGATCTCCACCGCTGTCACACGCAGCCTGTGCTGATGTTCAGCAGTACTTTCTGTGAAGAAATTTTCTTTCTGTGAAGAAATTTTCTTTCTGTGAAGAAATTTTTCCAGTGTATCCAAATAAAGTCTAACTAAACCTCAAATAATCCAAACTAAGCTTCTCCTGGCACAATTTAAGCCTGTTTCCCTTGTCCTGTGTTGTGTACTGGATAGAAGAGACTGGCCCCATCTCAGCCGTGACAGGAGAGGCTGATAAGAATTTAGAAAATAGCAATCCTGCAGCCGTGATGCCCAACCTGTTTAAACCCTTATATTGTCATTATTATGTGCCCAGGGCCTTCTGCTGGCCAAGCACTGGCACAGATTGTCCAGAGAAGTTGTGGCTGCCTCATCTCAGAAGTGTCCAAGGCCCTTTGGATGGGGCTTGCGGTAACCTGATTTTGCCTATGGTTGGAACTGGATGAGCTTTAAGGTCCCTTCCAACCCACACTATTCCATGATTCTGTGATAATAATGCTAAAAAAGGACAGCACTGACTTGTTGTTTCCCAAAAGGCCACCCCTCACTCCCTCAGCAGCTCACACAAGGGCCCCTCATTCCAAGAGCAAATCCATCTTTCATCAGACCATCTTGGCACGGCCTGTCGCAGCCTCAGGGCTTTCCATGTGAATCTGGTGTGGAGACACCAAACCCATGGCCCAGCCTGCCCCTGGATGGAGGATTCTCACCCTCTGCCAGCCCCTGGTGCTGTGAAATTACTGCAGAAGTTCGGGTGGCCGTAGCAGTGGTCCCCTGGGGGCTTTATTTCAAAACACAAACCCCACGGACCCTTTGGGGCTGCCCCAGCCCTCAGATCCCAGTGCGACCCAGAGTTTCCACCTGCACGCGTGTTTAGAAGGGAGCACCTGCACAAAAATTATTCTTTTCTGGTTTATAGGAGGTCAAAACCCCATTTTCCTTTGAAAAAAATGTACTGTGGTTTGCAAAGGAAAATTCAGAGGTATAGAAACATTTGTCTGGGGGCTCACAACTCTGGAGCCTGGGACTGTTTTGGGGGCTCACATTGCCGGAACCTGGGTGTGCCCTGAGTTTAACATTCCTTATTACAGCTGGGAATTTCTGTCCCCTGTGTGGAAGTGGCAGCATTTTTTGGAGAGCAAAAAAACCCCGATTTTTAAAACCGCAGGATCCCTGTGCCCTAAGGGAAGGTTGCATGACCTGACCCCCGTGCATACTGTAGTGTGTGTGTGTGTTTGTCCCAGTCCCTGTGCCAGGGGTCCCTGTGTCCCTGTCCCCATTCCCGGGTGGATGTCACATCCCTGTCCCCGGTCCTACGGGCCGGCGGGCGGCGCCCTGCCCGGTACGTGCCGTGCCCGCGGCCGCTCCGGGAAGCGGAAGCGGAAGCGGCAGCAGCGGCCCGGCGGGGCGGCTCGGCAGCAGCGCCGCCGCGGAGCGCCGTGAGTACCGGGGGAGCCTCGGGGATCGGGCAGGGGGCTCCGCTCCGGGGAGGATCTCTGGGGACTTTGGGACTCCTGAGGTGGGCGGGAGGAGGGGGTTTGATCCGGGGTGGCCCAGCCTTCCGCCCCCGGCCAGGCTTGGCCGCCGCCCCGGCCGTGGAGGGAACCCCGGGATCTGTCCCCGGTTTTAGGAGCTCCTCGGGATCTGCTCCTGACCGTGGAGGGTCCCCTGGGATTTTCCCCCGGCCGTGCAGGCTCTCCCGGGATCTGCCTCTGCCCGGGGAGGGATCTGCCCCTGGAGGTGGAGGGACCCCCCGAGGTCCTCTCCGGGCTGTGGAGGGTCCTCGGGATCTGTCCCGGCCATGGAGGGACCCCCGCGATCTGCCCGCCGTCCCCCCGGGACCTGCCCCCGGCCATGGAGGAACCCCCGGGAGCATCACCCTGGCACATTCCCGTGCCCAGTGGCCGTTCCCGCTGCTATTGGCTCGTTAACGTCCACTGCTCTTCGGTTTTTATCCCTTTTCTTGCGAGAAATAGGTCTGGTTAAGAAATAGCAGCATCTGGGGGTAGGTGGGGAAGGGAGGTTTTTTTCTTTGTTGGAATTCTTCAGACGAAACGAGATTTGCGATTCAGGTTTGAAGGTTCATTGTCAGTTCCTGGCGCTGTCTCGTCAGGAACTGACACTGCTCATTGCATGCACTGCTCAGTACATGCCTTGGACCCTCCTTCCCGTTGGACAGGGCTCTTTTATTCAGGATTTTTGTGCTGTTAATAGTGTGAGCAGAAGAAAGACCCGTGTTTGTTTGGTTTGTGTTGCCGGAGGTGAAACTGAACTATTTGTGTTAAGAAGAGTTTGTGTCAAGGAGCAGATCCTATTTTTTCACTCCTTTGGGGAGGTGTCTCAGCTGCTCTGGTGAGCCATGGGGGAGCCAGTCCATCAGAGAGCCCTGCCAGCTGCCCAAGCCTGTGCCTGGGGCTCCAGTGATCCTGCAGTGCCTGTTTGCTCGAGGGAAATGCTTTATTTAGGCTGTATTAGTGTTTTGTGAGGCTCAGGCCAACATGCTCTGTACACAACACTTGTGCAGTCTTTCCATGCTATATATAGACACCCCCTCCCTCCCTTTGAGGATTGACAACCCTACACCTTGGGCTCTCCAGGAATGAACTATGTGACAGGATCCTTTTGGAGCTGCCCTCAGCTCTGGGATTTACAGTGCGAGGACTTGGTTTCCTCTTGCCAGACGTCTGGGCTGATAATTTCAGCTCAGATACACTTTGTAAAGCCCAGCAGTCTGCAGGAAGAGATATCTGTTGAATTAACAGTCTGTTGGACAGATAAGACTTGTGTTGCAGAGAAATCCATTTGGGAAATTATTTTTGCACTGTGTCCCCTTCTGATATTTGTAATTGAGATGATATAATAGTGTTAATCACTGCTAGACCCGTCTGAGCTTAGTTTGAAAGGAGATACAAATAAACTCAAGGAGTTATGGGAGAATAATGGGAATAAGGACATGAGCTGCTTCAGCCTGTTGTGTGGCCTGATGGTTCCAGATCAGCTACCAGTGTTACTTATTCTGAGCAGTTGTTTGTCCCAGCTCTTGCTCCTCTCCTAATCATCCCCTGTTCTGATATCAGTGTAGTGAGGTGATATGTGGAGGTCTCAGGGAAAGAAGCAGATGGGAGCTTAAATGGGAAGAATTTATCCACTTCATGACCTAAAATGAGTGGTTGGTATGTGTGGGCATGGGAGAAACACGACAATAAATCTGTGTCTCCGTGAAGTCTGTGGTCCCTTCTGAAAGGCTGAGTG
The DNA here is from genome assembly GCF_965231275.1 of Zosterops lateralis. Taxonomy (NCBI): domain Eukaryota; kingdom Metazoa; phylum Chordata; class Aves; order Passeriformes; family Zosteropidae; genus Zosterops; species Zosterops lateralis. Next base: position 18,262,777 of record NC_139773.1, on the reverse strand, counting down.
GTGCCAACCTGTTTTTCCAGAGCAGAAAAAATATCTCCTAGTTCTCTTCCTTCTGCTGTGGGTTTTATTCCCCACGTTAAAGGGAGTTTTCTTAAAGCATTTTTGCTGTGGGGTGTGTTGGGAGTGTGCAGTGAGGGTTTGCTGGAGCTGAAGCTCTGCTGTTGTGTTTTTTCCAGAAACATGCAACATGGCAGCAGCCATGGAAACTGAACAGCCGGGCCTGGAAATCTTTGAGACTGCAGGTCGTGAGGAGCAGGTCCCCAGGGAGGAGCAGCCAAAACTGGAACCTTTCTATGTAGAGAGGCATTCCTGGAGCCAGCTTCGGAAACTGCTCACAGATACACGGAAGTATCATGGATACATGATGGCAAAAGCTCCTCATGACTTCACATTTGTGAAGAAAAATGATCCCGAAGGACCTCATTCCGACAGGATCTACTATCTGGGTGAGCTGGCTGTGACAGTGTCACTGCAGGGCTCTTTGGGATTGACTGTTCCAGCTGGGTGTTCTGGCAGTTAAATCAAAAGGGATTCCAGGCTACACTGGCTGGTCAAAAGTCATGATTGTGATCGTAATATCTCATTAAAACTTGTGAGGTAATCTCCCGTGGGAGTGGCGTGATTGGAGGTCACCCATCAGGCCTGGGAAAGAACTGGGAAGTGGCCTTGGGGACATGTTCCCAAGCTGGAAGTTTGTTCAGTCCCTTTTCTGTCACTCCCAGTATATACTCACTCCAAAAGTTATGCAGGTTTATCTCCTTTCTCTTATTACAGCTGATGGGTGGAACCTTGTTCTCCTTCAAATTTTCCTTCCAAAGCAGAGATTTGAAGTGTAATTTTGAAAGTCCTTTGTGCCTCAGCTACCAATGGAGCAGGTTTTCCAGGAATCCTGTGGGCAGTAAATAGCAGCGTAGGTCAGGGGCAGCTTAAAGTGTAAATACTTTTCTCAACATTCTTGGTCTTAATAATAAAAAACTTCACATAGTTTGTTGTTCTTGGATTCAATCCCTCACTTGTGCATTGTTTCGCTAATTGATGTCCACTTGATAGAGGTGATTTGGCACCATAAGTGATACTGTGAGCAACCCTCTGAGTGGCTTTTTGGAGCACGCCTTGTGGTGGAGGAGTGCTTTTCTCAGGAGCTGCAGTAGCTGGACATAAATCCATGAAAACCTGGATTAGGGAGAGAAGCAATGGCTGAAGCAGAGGCTGGGAGCCAGAGCCATGTTCTAGCCCCACTGCTTGCCACTTAGGCTACTTGCTTAAGCTCAGATTTGTGATTCACAGAGTCTTTGCACGTGCTGTGCAGTGACAGAGTCAGAAAACTGCTGCTCTTTTTCCTCTTGTCATGAGATGGGGGAAATAATCCTTGGATGATGCTGAGTTCAAGCACGTAACAGATGGGTTGAGGTTGATTCCTTGGGATGAGCTCTGGTTTCTCATGTGCCACTTCCTGAGCCATAGATCAGGCTTGGCTTTCCCTTGGAGCACACCTGGCTCTCCCTGGGCTGATCCCCATGTGCCTGGGCAGGAGCCTTCAGAAATCTGAATAGCACTGAGAGAGGGGAGCAGGACAGGGATGTTCAAACCTCCCTAAAGGTCAGTTACCTTTGAAACACAGGCTGTGTATCCCAGACAGGGGAATTGGCACAAAAAGCCTCCTTGATTTATAAAGCTTATGGAATTAAAGAGCAGTGAGAAGAACACAGAGTGCTTCAAGCAGCATGGGGTAGTCCTGGGTGTCATTGTTCTCTGCACTTCTATGAAACAGGGAGTTCCCAAAGTGAGGCTGCAGTGCACAGATCATCAGTGCTTCCACTGGTAGAAAAGGCCTGGGAAACTGTTCCTGGGCATCCTTTGAGAGTGTTTGGATTTTTAACAGAAAGCTAATATACTTCTTTTTCACCTCACTTTCACGATAGCAATGTCTGGGGAGAACAGGGAGAACACGCTCTTCTATTCTGAAATACCCAAAACCATAAACAAAGCTGCTGTCCTGCTGCTTTCCTGGAAGCCTCTTCTGGATCTTTTTCCGGTGGGTCCTGATTTCTTTCTTGCTTTGAGTATGTGGGATTTGGGGTTTTCACCGTGAAAATGTAAAGTTTATTTTCTCAAAAATGTAAAGATTCTCCTTATACATGCCAACCCTTCAGCTGTCCCAAAATGAAGCACAGCTTTCTCCTCAGTGTTTGGTGTTCCATCCTCTCTGTGTGCTGGATGACTCCTTTGCTGGCAGAGATGGCAAGTGCTAATTTGCATCAAGTTCTGTGCTGTGAGATCCTGGGGATTGCTGAGGGAGCCTGGAGTCTCCAATCTCTTCCCTGCTGTCTTGCAGGGGAAGTGATGATTCCCCCGAGGATCAGTCAGTGGCTCCGTGACTCACGCTGGAGCAGAGGATCCCTTTCCCACTCACTGGGATGTGGATTCCCTTTTCCCTGCTGCACATAGCAAGCCTGCACCATCCCATCCCATGCACCATGGCAGGCTGGAGGAGGTGGGACAAACCCCACATGGAATGAGGTGGATTTTTCCCCGAGTTATTTCCCGGGGCTGTCAGCCAGACGTAAAACTCCGGCTGTGCTCTCCTCCCACCAGACTAGTCACTGCATGTCTGTGAAAGTGAGCAAAGCCTCTCCTGCTCATTCTAGAAATAACAGACCCTCAGTCTGAGCTTTCTTATACCAGGGAGTGTTGGGAATAATGCTGGCCTTGCTATGGGATGAGTGGCTGTCAGTTTACAGTTGTGTGGGATCTGATCATGGCCTGCACCTACGAGTGCTGATGGCAGAGGCAAAGCAGGAGTGGGTTTCCAGCCAGCAGCAGGATTCTGGAGGAGGAGGATGTCTGCTCAGCCATCTGCTCCTGGAAGCAGGGTAAGGCATGCAGAGAAGAGATGTTGATTGGGCTCCTCTGCCTGTTTTTCAGGCCATCCTGGACTATGGGATGTACTCCCGGGAAGAGGAGCTGCTGCGGGAGAGGAAGCGCATCGGCACCGTTGGGATTGCCTCCTATGATTACCACAGGGAGAGCGGCACCTTCCTCTTCCAGGCAGGGAGTGGGATTTATCATGTGAAAGATGGAGGCCCCCATGGATTCACCGTGAGTTTGCTCATCTTCTGTCTCTCTGCTGGACTTTGCTCTGGCAAGGACTTCCTTTGGCTTGGAGTGAGAGCAAAGAGCAGATCATCAGCAGTTATTGCACTGGCACAGGAAGTGACCTTGATAACCCTGGAAACAGGATTATCCACAGGGGTGTGTTTCCATGATTGTAGAAACTCAGATGCAGGGCTAGAAGAAGTGGTAAAATTGTGGCAGCAAGGCAGGACACAAGATTTGTTTGATTTTTCATGACTAACAGTGTCCATAAAAAGCAACAAAAGGCTCTGTGCTTTTCCATGGAGTCAGACATCACATCAGAGACAACTTTTGTCCCCAGGCTGCAGTTTCCAGGTCACTGTTCTGTGGTCAGTGCTGGATGTGTTACACCCATTTTTACACCATTTGACTGTACAACTTGCAGAACAAGCAGCCTTCACTCTGCTGGTGCTGCAGCTGGCCTTCAAAGCTGAAATAATTTATTATTATTATAATAGATGCTGGTGCTTATCTACCCTGTTGTTGTGGGTAATTTTGTATCTTGAGTTGCTTTTGGAGGACAAGGTTGCATGTTCTGCCAGCCCCTTTTAGGGTGCTGTTTTTAAGAGTGTGCCAGGCTTCTCTACACAAACTGCCCTCTGATTGGGGCTGATCCTTAGCTCCAGGGAAAGAGGCGTGGTGGAACCATCATAGAAGCACAACTTTCCTTATAAAATATCTGCACAGTATTTTTCTGTGTGTAAAGTGGGTAGATTCCTCCCTAAACATGAAGTCAGTGTCCACACTACTGTGGTCTTCTGAAATCCGGGTTACTCAGTGGATGTCTTCCTGAGTTATCATATTTTACTGTGTTTCTTTTTTGTTTTTTAATTCCCAACAGCAACAGCCTTTAAGACCCATTCTGGTAGAGACCAGTTGTCCAAATATCCGGATGGATCCCAAGCTTTGTCCAGCTGATCCAAATTGGATTGCATTTATCCATTGCAATGACATCTGGATATCTAATATAGAATCCAGGGAAGAAAGGAGGCTGACATTTGTGCACAATGGTAATGCATCCTCAATTAAATTCCTCTACCTCCTCTGCACTTATTCTTGCTAGACTGCATTGAGCAATGGCACTAAAGGGTCTCCTGAAAAGGGGGTAATGGCCACTGTTTATTCCACCTTGTTTGTGTAGATTTCCTGTAGTGCAGATACTGTGGGATAATTCTTTTCTCTGCACTGTGCAATCTGTCAGAAAGAGTTGTTTGTTGGATACATATGGAAGGGTTCTTCTCTTGAAACACAGCACATTGCTTTTCACTGGAACAGCCTTTTTTGAGTGGAGGAGCTGTGGGTGGAATAGAGCTGGAGGAAAGTTTCTGTCAGTGAAATCAAGCTGCAGAGATTTTTAGAAACAATTTAGGCAGATTCTGAAAAGCTCTAGGGCTTTTGCTGGCCCCTCATACTCAGTAACTTAGGTTCTCACCTCTTACCCTCTTCAGCTCTGTTTTAGGCGTTTATCCTGGAAGAAAGAAAATGGGAAATTGTGGATAAATCACTTTAAAAATCAATTTCATTTTATATTTAAACTATATAATTTAAATTTTAGTCAATTGAAATTTATGACACTTCATAATAATGCTTTAGACTCTTTAAATGCTTAATATTAAAATATTATGTAAGTACAGTAAAAATAAGCTGTAGCAATGACTCCTTCTCAGATGATAATTATTTATGGAGTGCTGCTAAGTTACCTCCAGGGTAACAGGAAAAATATTGAAACCCTATGGATATGTCATCATGTTGAGATGTTATGTAACTCTGTTACTTTTGGTTCGTGAATGAAAAACTGATGCTTTCAGCTTTTTGAATGTTTATGTATTCAGTTTCAGTTGTTCAGAAAGGTTCGGGGTTTTGATTCTCTTAGAAGTTGTAGTTCCAGTTCACTGAACTCGGGTAGAGAGAACATTTTCTTTCTTTGACTAATTGAGAGCCTGATTAGGTAGAAGTAAGAAGAGGGAATGGCTTTCCTTTCCTAAAAGAAGCTGCCATGTCAGAGAGGATTAAATCCTCCCTAAATATATGAACAGAGAAGGCTGGAAGCAGAAAACAAATCTGCTGAGAAGTCAGATTTATTATCGTGTAATTGTTCCCTGGGGGTGAGCTTGGGCTGTGTTTGGGAAAATGCAGAACTGGTTTGGTTCTGCAGCACATCATGAACTAATTCTTGGGTGTCTTTTTTTAGAACTGGCCAACATTGAGGAGGATCCAAAATCTGCTGGCGTGGCCACTTTTGTGCTGCAGGAGGAGTTTGACAGATACACTGGCTACTGGTGGTGCCCAAAGGCACAGCCCAGTAAGTGTGGGGATCCAGCGTGTGTGACAGCTCTGTCCAGTGCAGAGCTCTCTCTTGCTCTTTACTTTTCCTTCTACAAGTTGGGAATGGCCTCCTTTGGAGCTGTCTGGATCAAGGGGGCAGGTTATAGGGGCCTTGTGAGCACTGGGAGGAGAGACTTCCCTTCTCACAACAGTGGTGGAGTTGTAGGAGTTTCAGTGTTTTGCTTAATGAAACGTGAATCACAGGCTGTATTGGATTTTTCTTCATCCTTCCAATCTGCTTGTGCTGCTGAGAGAATACTGATGCCTGCAATAACTGATAATTCTGTTCTGTAATTCTGTCATGTTAATTCATTTACAGCACTGGATGGGGGTAAAGTTCTTCAAATTCTTTATGAAGAAAACGATGAGTCAGAGGTGGAAATTATCCACGTCACATCACCCATGTTGGAGACAAGAAGAACAGATTCCTTCCGGTACCCCAAAACTGGTGAGACCCTGAAACTTTACATCCCTGTTTCTGGAAGTCACCAATTTTATTCCATGTGCCTGACAGCAGTGACTCTCCAAGCCTAGAGCAGAGAGGTGTTGAGTAGTCTTTGAATTGGTGTCCAAATGTGTTTGGGGAAGCTGCTCTGGAGGCTGGGTGAGTCACTGGTGACTGTGCTGATACTGCAGCCTTGTGGTTACTGAGGGCTCTGAGTGTCAGGAGTTGGCAGGAAACCTCTCTCACTGTCACTGTTTGAGCCACTCCCTGGAATCCTGAAGACCTGAGTTGTTAAGGAGTTGATTCTTGTTAGAGCCCTGTGTTTCTGAGGGAACAGCTCCAGAATTACAGCCTTTTGGGGTTTTGGGAGGGTTTCTGTTTAGCTGCTGGCAGTACTCTGGCAGTTCCAGTTCTCTGGAGGACTCTGATCTCCAGGATTGCTCTTGGACTTTAAACAGCAAACCTGTCCTGCTGCAGCCTGCCAGGAAAATCACCTGTGGTCACATTTGCACATTTGCATTTGTGGATGATCTGGAAGCTTCAGCAGTGAAGGGCTGAGGGCAGGCTTGAAGTGGAAGCCACTGGAATCAGGGAAGTAGGATTTAAGCAGACATGCTGAGGGCTGATTTACTGTCAGCTGTGGGGAAAGTTTGAGTAATTCAACCTTTCTGAGATGTCCTTGCTATCACAGCAGGACACATTGCTCAGGTGGCAGTGGTTTGCTCTCTTTCCTCACTCCTGAAATCTTCATTTTTTGGAGAAATATCTTTGTTTGGCTGACCTTCTCAAGCTGCAGAATTCATTCAGATCTTGTAGATTCACTGGAAAAGCTCTCTGCTTTTCCTGATTTACTACTTGTGTCAAGGATAGAGAAAGGCTCAGTGTGAGGCTGGGAAGCAAGAGGTGACACCTCGTGGTTATTTGGTGCTTGTGAACACTCAGATTTCTGAGAGTATTTTGCCATGGCTCCATTCAATGCAAAGAAAACAAGCTACCAAAACCCAAATCTCTTAAACAATATGTAGCTTTATTATCATAATGGCACTAGTGATGGCAATAGGTTTTTAGGTGTTTAGTTTTCACTTCAGCACTGGATCACTTTCTATGCACCACCTTGGAATAACAGCCAAACAATGAACCAAATCTTGCTTTGCTATCCCAGTCACTCCAGAGCATTTACTTCCACCCTGTAAATGCATCCACTGACTGTGGGAGAGAAGACTGACTGGGACAGCAGTGTGGCTCTTGATCAGTTTGCAGGATTACATCCTCTAAATCTCCTCACATTTACAGTTTGTTTTTCCCCTGCCTGGTTCTGTGCTGTCTCTCAGACGTGCAGGGAGGCTATTTGATCAAAGAACATTCTGCTGTTTGCCTTTTCCAGTCCTGTATGAGTAACACCACAATAATGCACAGCAAACAATTGATGCCTGACTGTTAACATCTGTTTTTATAGGTACAGCAAATCCAAAGGTCACTTTCAAGATCTCTGAAGTGACAATCAATGCAGAAGGCAGAGTAAGTCTATGTTCTGTTTATTTTCCAAATCCATTTAATTGCTGTGATTTTTTTTTTAATTAATTTTCCAGTTCTGTACAAAGAAACTTTCCTGGTTGTGATGGCTTCCTGGCTTCTCTGAAGGCAGTGCCCTTGGCTCATTCCTGTGCAGATACTCAGTGTGCAGCAGTATTTCTCAAGGCTGTGCTTTTCTTTGCTACCACTGGTGTATGAACTCAGCTGCAGAGCAGAGTATTGTAGGTGTGGATGGTTAGACCTTCTTATGTGACTGATCTCTTGATTGGCTGCAGATATTGGGAAAATTGGATTGCAAATATAATATATCATCTTACAAAAGCATGAACATATGGAAAGAGATGAACTTTGCTTTTGACCTGGGATTTTTTAAACAGATGCAGAAATTTCCACAGGCCAGTCCAAGATCTTTGGACAGATGGGAAATTAATCTAATCAAACAGATACATTAACAGCCATAAATTATTGGAATTGTCCCAACTCTAGAGCTACTTCAGCCATCAGCAGTCACCTGCTGGGATAGTGATGCTGGTGTCAGCCAGCAAAGGCAGGGAAAGCCTTCAGGACCCTTTGGGTACCACTGGGACTTGTTCCCAGTCCCAGCAGGGACAGACTGCAGCACTGCATTTCATGGATTAAGACCACATTGAGAACTGGGTGTCATGCAGGATGTTCAGCACCTATCCATGAAAATCTCAGTAAAAATCACCTCCCCTTTCACAGGGGGGCACTGAGAATTCAAATGAGTTGTGCAAGATGAATGATGGGTTTGTGAGCAGCATCCAGATTTCTCTGGTCCCAGCCCTGGCTGTACTGGCAGTGTGCAGCTCTCCTGCTGTGCTGGGCTCTGGAGACAGACGGGCTTCAGTCCCCTGTGTTGCAAAAGGCTGAACAATCTAAATTGCATGAGCTGCACAGAAAAAGTCTTCTGTGTCCAGGCTCTCGTCGTGCATGAAAAACTGGTTGTGGGGGTTCATCTCAGTGTCACTGAATTGCTGCTTTGTCAACAGATTGCAGATGTTGTGGATAAAGAGCTAGTTCAGCCCTTCGAGATCCTCTTTGAAGGAGTAGAGTACATTGCTAGAGCTGGGTGGACGCCAGAAGGAAAATAGTGCGTATGTTAATCCTGTCTCTGCTCAGAGGGTTTGGGGTCATACAGTCAGAAGCAGATTGTAGTGGTCTCTGTCTTCTTCCAGCTTAAGCCTGCTTTCACTTTTACATTGCTACCAACTTGTTTGTGCAAAGGGAACCATTTTTCCAAAAGCCAAACCAGAGCCCTCCTTGTGTCTTTCTCTGCTCCCTGGCCCTACTGCTTTGGGTTTGGGCACTCGCAGCCTTTGATGTGTGTGTCCTCTCAGCATCCCTGTGAGAGAGAGTGCAGTGCTATTATCCCCATTTTACAGATGGGGAACTGAAGCCCAGAGAGGTTAAGTGCCTTGCCATGGTCACGCAGGAAGTCTGTGGCTGAGGAGAGAAATGAGCCCAGGTCCCCCAGGCCCTAGGCTAGCGCCCTAACCACTGGACCATCCTTGCTGACCAGACTTACTGATCAGAAAACCTGCTGTAAGTGCTACTTACATTTGCATGTCATTTTAACCCTGTAGATGATGTAGTACAGTGTTTCTAACTCACCAGAAGCTTCTCCAAAAGGATATTTCACTGAAAGGGTTGTCCAGCCCTGGCACAGGCTGCCCAGGGCAATGGTGGAATCACCATCCCTGGAGGGACTTTAAAGCTGTGTAGATGTGGCACTTGGGGACATGGTTAGTGGTGGGCTTGGCAGTGCTGGAGGAGGAATGGTTGGACTCAGTCTTAAGAGTCTTTTCCAACCCAAATGATTCCGTGGTTTTCCAGACGTGCACTCCTCCAGGTTTTGAAACTAAAGATGGCTTGCACCTTTTCAATTTCTTTCCCATCCAAATATGGAAGAAAACCAGGGACACATTTGCTATATTATCCTGCTTTTTGCAGAATTATTGTTGGAGCTACATACAAAGCCATCAGAATATGGCAGGGGCTGCTGCTGGTCCCTTTGGATGCCAGAGTTATTCTCTGCCAGGTGTAGATCTAACAATAGTATTTTCACAAGCATCCTAAAATTTCAATTGAAATTTTTTTTCTGCTTCATTATTCCCTCTGATTTTTCTCTTCTCTTTCTCCCTTGAAGCACAATTCAAATCAGGGAGAACAGAATGAGTTAAACTTTTGAACTTGCAGTGCTTATGCAATATTAAAATGAAGCGAAATAGGTTCTTGTGTTATGGAAGAGATTTGTTTATGTGGGTGAAATTTTGCACGTGGCTTAATCTGCAAATGAATATTCTTGACTCCCTCAGAATGCCTAGTGCTACTGAGACCTTCAGACTTGTGTCATACTCATGGTTACATGTTATTTTCTCTAATATCTGTGTCCTCAACAGCATCTGGTCCATCTTGCTGGATCGCTCCCAAACTCGGCTTCAGATAGTCCTGATCCCTCCTGCATTATTCATCCCCACAGAAGATGATGCAATGGAAAGACAGAAACTTATTGATGCTGTACCAGATTCTGTTACACCTTTCATTATTTATGAAGAAACGACAGACATCTGGATAAACGTAAGAATTTGAATGTTGGTGTTGCTGTGCTGCCAAGCAGAGTGATCCCATTGTGCAAGTTCTGTGCTTCAGTGCTTCCTGCTGTGAAAAGCAGGATGCAGAGAACAGATTCGGGATGGGAAAACAGAGCTGCTTTGCTTGAGTCAATGCAGTATTCAGAGGCAGGAGCAGAGCCCAGGGCTCTGGTGTTCCCAGGCAGCCCCTTGCCCACAGTGTCACCAACACTCTCCAATTGTTAGCACCAGCAGTGCCACCAGATGAAATATTCTCCAGGCAAAAAAGATGGATCAAGATGGCACAAGATGAAAAGTCCTGAGAGTCACCTAACAGGCACTGAACACTTTGTGAAACTACATCTGGTCTGGTGAAACAAATTAAGGGTGTGATGTTCTGGGAGGTGAACTGCAAGGCCTGTGCTGAGAGCAGTCCTGGGTGTTCCTGGTCACTGCTGTAAACTGCCTCTCCTCACACTGCTGCACATAAAGATCCCTGTCTCTGCAGTGACATCCCATTGGAGGTGTGCCTGGGGGCATCAATCACGAGCACATAGTTGCATCTTTCAGCAGAAAACATTTGCACAAAGCCTTTCAGTGAATGGTCCCTATACAGCAAGTGCTCTCTTAGATGCCACATTCTCTCCTTAGTAAGTGTTTGGTTTCAGAATAGTGCAGTGAGTTTCCCTTTCTCCATTATTTTTACTGTCTGAAGTGGTTCTTGACTGGCAGCTCATACTGTGAAGAAAAATGCTCCCAAGTCCTCCAAAGATTGTCCCTTCAAGCAAAAGCTGACACGTTGATTAGTGGGAAGATGATGTCAGCTCATCTTTCTTTAAATAATCCTTCACTTGCAGGCAGCCCAGGATCGAGGTGTGCAGAGCTGGACCCACCTCTGTGTCTAAGCTAGAAGGGCAGGTGCAGAAAAACTTAATTAGTTTGGTGACCAGGATATAGAGTTTGACTGGCAGAAAGCTGGAGCTGCAGGGATGTGGCACTGGCTGCAGCTCCAAGTGTAACTGGTTCTCCCAGTAAGGGACAGTGCTGCACCCATTTAGTCTGGACTGTGTGGTCTGTGTTGGGCAGCAAGAGGAACATATTTTGTGTGACTGCAGTGCCAGAGTCCTGCTGGTAACACTGATCCACTGCTCTGTCTCCTCAGATCCATGATATCTTCCATGTCTTCCCTCAAACCCAAGAAGATGAGATAGAATTCATTTTTGCCTCTGAGTGCAAAACAGGCTTCCGGCACCTGTACAAGGTCACCTCGGTTCTGAAGGAGAGCAAGTACAAACGGTCCTGTGGAGGCCTCCCTGCTCCAAGTAAGGGGAATTGTTCTTGTGATTTAATTGGGCATGTGTTGCTGACCAGTGAGGAAATAAATGTCCTTCCAGCTGGCAGGAATTATTGTCTTATTGGAAACTTCTGCTGTTGTCCAGGAAAGCTCTTCACAGTGTACAGTCATTCCTCTGGAAATTGTACAGGGGTTATTCTGTTTTAACCCCAGTCTTTCTTTATGGACTTGAGGGAAAAGTTTCCAAAAACCAGATGGAAAACAAACTCTCTGTGATACTGTGAGAATTAGTTGGCTTTTCCTCTTCACTGCTGGAACTTGGTCTTGCTCAGATGCAGGAAATCACTGTGTGTAAAGCTCCCAGAGTGGTTTTTTTTCCACAGCATGTGTTCTTAAATTCACAGTTTCATGCTGTGATAGTTAACTTACTTAGTGCGTGTTGAAGGCACCTACTGAGCTCTGTATGCACAAAAAATATTCACTATTTTATTAGAGGTCCTAGTTTCATGCAACTGTTGTGGGTCTTTTTTACCACATAGCATTATATCTTGGGTTGATTAGATTTCTCTAACTGCATCTGACTTCTTTTTCTTGCTAGATCTCCCTCATTATAAGGGAGATGAAATCATCTTATAAAATCAGAGTTCTTTCAAAGTTCTCCATTTTTGACAGCTCTTATTTCCTTTGCCTGCTTATTGTTCAGTATAAAACCTTTATTTCTGTGCAAGTGACAAAATATTTTTAGAAATAAAAATCTCTGTACATTGGCTGTTTGCAGGTGACTTCAAGTGCCTCATCAAAGAGGAGATAGCAATTACCAGTGGGGAATGGGAAGTGCTTGGCAGACATGGATCCAATGTAAGTCTTGCTCTTGCTTCCTGGATATCCTGCCCCACACACTGCAGGGAGATGGTCCCTTGGAGGGATCAGTATAAATCTATTAATCCAGTATGGTTTTAGCCAAAATACACAGTATTTCTGTTTTGTGTAACTTGTGAACTTGCACAAGGAGGGAAGGAAAGGTCCCCAAACTGCTGCTCTTCTAGCTCTGAGCTGGATGAATTCTTTGATCATTTCAATCAAACTGACAGAGTTGTAGACAGTGAGAGCAGTTGTTTGGTTTATCCCTTGCATATTTCTGGGCTCCAATTCAGCATTATGGAAGTTGGGCAGGAGGGATCCGGGGGAGACTTTGAGGTGGTAGAACTGGATATTGAGGGATGTGCTGTTTGTTTTGTTCCTGACAGATCTATGTGGATGAAGCCAAAAAACTGGTGTACTTCCAAGGCACAAAAGACTCACCTCTGGAGCATCACTTGTACGTTGTTAACTACGAGAACCCTGGGGAGGTGAAGCGTCTGACAGAGCGCGGTTACTCACACGCCTGCTGTGTCAGCCAGGTACCTGTGCCTGCCAGGGCTGCCCTGCCTCAGCCCAGGCTTATCCTGTCCCTCAGCACACAGGGCAGTATTGATATATAACAAAAACAGATTTTAGGCTGTGTTGTGCCCTCCTGTGTGTTGTACAGTCAGTGCATAAAACCACCCTGGGAAACTAGACTTGACTTCCCAGTTGCTCTCCAGCTCACTTCAGGTAAAAGGAACCAGGATGAATTGTTTAAAACTCTTTGAGCCTGACTCTCTGCCTGCAGTGGACTAGAGAGCAATCACCAGAGGAGATGAGCCTGAGCAGCATTGGGTGGAGTTCCAGGAAATCCAGCTAGGAATTCATGGCCCAGAAGGTTTGTGACAGGCTCCTCAGGCCACTCTTGGATTTTTAGGTGTATCTTTGGGTTTGGAGTGTTAAGGGCTGTAGTGTTTCAGAAGCAAAAGTGCTCAGATTTCTGGTTTAATTTGGTCCGTAAACACCTTCTGAAAGATCTGAATGCAAAAGAAACTATCACTTCCTTGTGGCTCTGCACCAAGGAGTTCAAAGCATTTTCTTTTTCTCCCCAGGACTGTGACATGTTTATCAGCAAGTACAGTAATCAGAAGAACCCCCACTGTGTGTCACTGTACAGACTGACAGGATCAGAAGATGATGCAGCTCATAGGACTAAGGAATTTTGGGCTACCATTTTAGATTCAGCAGGTACTGGCATGGATGAGGGAGAGGAAAAGGACAAGCAGGATCATAGGATTAAAGATATCCCAGTGTATGCTTGCTTGAGATGGCTGTTGTGGCTGACCAGACTTGTCTCTGAAACTCAGGCTTGTGTGAGGAGTTTGTGAAGTACAGGAGGGACATTTTCAGCTCAGCAACAAATGGATATAAACAGACCATGAAGGAATTTCAAGTGGAAATTATCAATTTTATCCTGCCAGTTTTAGCTCAAGGAGAGATTTAAGTGCACTCACTTGCTCTGTGTGATGTGCCTGCTAAAGACTGTGTTCCTGGGGAGGGAGGTGCACTTCTTAAATAGTGTGTACTGCTGCCTACTCGTGTCTTCATGAGACATCTCTGGGGCTATAATCTTCCACTGGATTTCTGTTGCCTTTCATTTCTGCTTACCTGAGGCATACTTCATGTCCTGTGCTTTCCATGTGTTAATGTAGCAAGTCCTAAGTGGAATTAGGAAGGGATGGGACATCTGTAATGTCTGTGTCAGGGGAGAAGAGTTACTGTCATTCACAGGAAAGCAGGGATGGGGATGTGATAGGGCTCAGAAAGCTCACCTAAGGCTGGGGCATTCCCAGTCTCTGCCTGGATCCAGCCACACCCACTGGAAAGTGTGGGAGAGTTCCACTGGGATTGCAGTGAGACTGGTGACAGGATAGTGGTGCAGCAGAGCTGTGTTACTCATCCATTCCTGTTAAAGCCAGGCTCTCTGTTCCCTCCCATGGCAGGTCCTCTTCCTGATTACATTCCCCCTGAAGTGTTCTCCTTTGAGAGCTCCACGGGGTTCACACTGTATGGAATGATGTACAAACCCCACAACCTGCAGCCTGGGAAGAAGTACCCCACAGTGCTCTTCATCTATGGAGGCCCTCAGGTGAGTTGGTGAGCAGTAGGATGGGCTGGCAGGGATCACTCCACTGCTCTCCTGCAGGAACACTTCCTGCTCTGTGCTGAGGGCAGCAGGTGGCATTTTGTTTGGTGAGTAGGTGCTTGGCCAAAGGTGCTGTGGGGATTCATTGTTCCCAGTTCATGGATCCAGGCACTGCCACTTGTCTGAGGACAGGTATGGAGTAGCAGAGCTGGATCAGGGAGAAAAGGGAATCAGGTAGTCCTTGTTCCCAGTTCTGTCTCCTCCTCCTCTCCAGTTGTCTCATTGGACCTCAGTTCAGCTCTTCATACCTGTGACACAGAATGACTTGTTTTACTGGGAGAAGAGCTTATTGCATAGCAGGGAGAGGGAATCCTGCAGCAGGGAGTAGGGATCTTGAAAACTTTACATTATAAAATTGTATAAAGCATTTAAAGGAAGGTAAATATAAACAAAATCTGGATTAAGAGGTGACCTCTGGATTCTGTGCTGCTCTTGTATTCCAGGTACAGCTGGTGAACAACCGGTTTAAAGGAATCAAGTACTTCCGACTGAACACCCTGGCCTCTCTAGGCTATGTTGTTGTTGTCATTGACAACAGGGGCTCCTGCCACCGAGGGCTGAAGTTTGAAGGAGCCTTTAAATACAAAATGGTAAGTGGGCTCTGAGTCTGGCTGTGTTCGCAACCAGGGATGGGTTTGAGTGCCAGTGTTACCAGCACTGAAGCACTGGTTTGGCACAGGTGCCCAGCACTGCCTGTGTGACACTCCCAGGGTTTGGGGACAGGAAGTGTGTATTAGGTGAGAATTGAGGGAGGAGAGATGCTTGATGTGGGAAAGATAAAGTGTCATGGTTTGAGGTTGTGAACCAGCTGCAACCTGACACAGGGTGGTTCATAACAAGGCTGGGACTCCTCACAGATACAATTTGCAGCTCATGAAGCAGGACAGTTGCATTATGAGCAGGGATCACTCCTGAGTACCAAAGCTCTGAAGGTGGTTACCTTGGGCAATCCTGAGAGTGTAACTTTTGCCTGTAACTAACAGAACTTTGCCTCTGCCCTGCCAGGGACAGATAGAAATCGATGACCAGGTGGAAGGGCTGCAGTATTTGGCGTCACAGTACGACTTCATCGACTTGGAGCGTGTGGGCATCCACGGCTGGTCCTACGGAGGCTACCTCTCCCTAATGGCTTTAACACAGAGGTCAGATATCTTCAGGGTATGTTCATGCATTGAGTACTACTCTGGTGGAGCAGACAGATTTTTTCCTTTAATAATGTGACTTCCATGGGTGGTCACAGCACAAAGACCTTGGAGCTTGCTCTAGACAAGTTAGGACACAGTGCAATGGCTGTTTTCTTCAAGACTCTTCTGTTTGGGTGACTTCAGAGAGAAGTGGCTTTTCTAGCAATTTGTTGGACTGTTGAGCTTGCAATGACTTAGCTGTGCTCCTGTACCTCTACCTATCTCAGGTCACCTGTGCTGAAGGTACCTTAGGTAGTGTCAACTGCTGCCCACTTAGTGTCAGCTGAGCTCTTTGTGTTGTGAACCAGGTAAGGGAAATGATCCTGGTGAAAAACAACACCTCCTTCTCCTCTTTGTGGCCCTGAGAGAGCAGTTCCTTTGCAGACTGATCTATTCCCAGATCAAATTGCCCCTGCTGCTGCACAGCAGTGTGTTCTGAAGCAGCCAGGACAGCCTGGGGATGGGGAGAGGTACTGGAAAGAGGTTCTTGTGCCTGCCTGACTTGAGACCACTATAATAAACAGCCAGACTGCCTTTGAGTAGAGTTGTGGGAAGAGCTGGTTATTGCCCTTGAAATGTGTTTTGTTCTTTGTGGTTACTCTTGCTTTAATATTATTGCGACATTTAATAATTATTTGTCTCAATCCTTAACAATTGTTGTATTTTTACCTTTACAAACACCTATCTTGCAAAGGGGTTTTAGGTGGTTTTGTGGTGGGTTTTTTTGTTTTGGTTTTTTTTTTTTTTTTTTCCACAAGCCTCTCTGCAGGCTGGTGGTAGCCATGCAGGGCAGTTTGCTGAGTCTTAGGGAGCTGTTTCTGTTAGACATGCAAATGCACCCAAACCCACAAAAAACCCTCACAGAATGCACTTCCTCGGCATCCCTTGCAGGGGGGTATGTTTAGAGTTGCTTCCAATTTACCCGTAGGCTCTTCCTGGTTTTCAGCACATGTGGATCATAGCTAAGCTGTGCTCTGAGGTAGAGACAGCAAGGATTGCTTTGCTCCTTCCACAGTTACAGTGGGATGAAGCCACGGCAGGGAAGGATGTGGCCAGGTCAGGGGCAGAGTTGTCATTCCCAGGCCAGGGGCAGAGTTGTCATTCCCAGGCCAGGGGCAGAGTTGTCATTCCCAGGCCAGGGGCAGAGTTGTCATTCCCAGGCCAGGGGCATAATTGTCACTCCCAGGTCAGGAGCAATGCTGTCATTCCCAAGTCAGGGGCAGAGTTGTCACTCCCAGGTCAGGGGCAGTGCTGTCATTCCCTCTCCTGGCACTGGCAGGTGGCCATAGCCGGAGCCCCGGTCACGCTGTGGATTTTCTATGACACGGGATACACGGAGCGCTACATGGGCCACCCGGAGCACAACGAGCAGGGCTACTACCTGGGATCCGTGGCCATGCAGGCTGAGAAGTTTCCTTCTGAGTAAGTTTGTCTTCTTTTTCCTACCAGCAAAGTTCAAGCCCCATGGACACATTTTTATCTCCCTGTTCTTGGTATTTCTCTAGTCACAAATGCTCACATTAAATAATATTTTTTAAAAACCCCAACAATACCCAACACTAATAAGCTTAATACTCAAATGAACATTTGCATAATCACAGACCATTTCGTGTTAGACCTTTTATACTGTATTTTGTGTCTAAAGAAATGACAAACATATCTTCAATTTGATAGCACTTTAGAGCCACGTGAAGCTAAACAAAAATTAGTTGATTGAGATGTTTTTGTGTGTTCTGAGGCTGTCTCAGCACAGCAAAATAGGGCCATGGGCTTTCTTGCCAAAGAGCTGACAATCAGCAAGTTTTGAGGCCTCATATTGTCCAAGCTAGGAAGCATTGCTGAGAAATAAATAAGATATTCAGATAAAAGATCTGACTGTAATACACATGTGCAGGAAGAACTTTCAGAGGAGGAAGGAACAGGTTCAAGAAACGTGTCTATCCAGAGCAGTTTACAACTGTGAAATTACTGCTTTCAGTGCAAATAATCTTTTTTGGGGAGTGTTTTTGTGGGGATGATTGTGGACTGTGAAATGAGTGGGATGCTGTCTAGAGCTGTTTGTCTCTTGCTTTTCCCAGACCAAACCGTTTGCTGCTGCTACACGGATTCTTGGATGAGAACGTTCACTTTGCACACACCAGTATTTTGCTCAGCTTTTTGGTGAGAGCTGGGAAACCCTATGACCTACAGGTAAGGCCAGAGCCAGGGTGTAAAGGTATGTGTGTCTTGGAGGAGTGCAGAATTGAAACTTGTACCATGGCTGTGCTGGACACCTTGGAATTCTAGGATAAAATTGTAGCATTTGAGCCAAGGATTTTTTTAAAGTTAATATTTTATGAATTAACAAAAAGAAAAATTGGGTAAATAAGTAGTTAAGGCTGTTCCTAAGGTTCTGCAGCTGGAAGGCAGTGCAGCAGTGTTCATGCAAGCATGGAACAGGGTTCTGCATTTAATTAAACCCTGCTGGCTCAGTGCAGGTGGAGCCCAGGGATCCCACACCACACTGCAGAAGTGGGAATGTGCTCTGGTCAGGAGCTGCCTCTGCTCAGCCAGGCTGATCCCCTCCAGCACAGCTGGATCCCAGTGAGTTCTCCTGGGTTCAGGCAGTGCAGGATGAGGTGTGTCAGTTCAGGAGCAGGGTTAATGCAGGGACATTCCGTGGACATTTGGAATGTGGCTCTGGAACTGATTTAAACATTGGCACCTTCAACTCCTGTGGATATTTACGACTTCATTTTCCATTTCAGATCTACCCTCAGGAGAGACACAGCATCAGGGTCCCTGAGTCGGGGGAGCACTATGAACTGCACCTGCTCTATTACCTGCAGGAGAACCTGGGCTCTCGCATCGCTGCCATGAAGGCCATGTGAACGACCTCAGAGCTCTGCTCCACGCACAGGGAGGTGTAGGAAACTAGAGAAAATAGGATGGAACTTTTGCTTTCTGGTGCCTGCCACACGTACACACACGTACACACCCTCACAGACACTTTTTTTTAAAAAGTAAATTTGGTGCCATACAGGAAATTAAAGTACGGTGATCTAATAACTTTAGTTATTAAACTTTAAGTTTAAGCTGTAAATAAAATCCAATGTCTGTGGTATAATAGAGTACCATGGGTGTTCTCTTGGGGGACGAGCTGAAACTGAAAACAACGTACTTCTACAGCACCAGATCTTCACTTTTTAAAAGCATTATGGCATAATTGATGTATTTTTACAGTGTGTTCCTTAGTATCTTATTACATTATACTGGATGATTTACTCACTACACAGGAAGAGTTTACCTGAATGGTTACAATTTTTATTAATTTTAAATGCTATCATATAGCTTTTATGCTTTGTGAAAGGGATGTGTCTCACTCCTTAGAAGGTGGTCACAAGTTGAACACATTCCCTGTCTAGATGTTAATTGTTTTTTAAGAAGAAAGACTTTTAAGCTGTCTCTTAACATATTTGAAGTTTGGATTCAGATCAGTTGATGCCAGGTTCTTTGATTCCTTCTCCCCTTGGATAAATCATTCTCTTTTCTTCCAGCAGCTTGAGAACCTATCCTGATTGTACTTGATTTCAGTGGAGAAGTGAATTGATACTTTACTGTGATATGGGCATAACAATCTTTTATTCTGAGGTGCAAACTAACTTAAGTTAAAAAGCAGAAACTGTAAACTTTCAAAGAAGCTTCAAAGTGCATCCTGTTGAGATTTGTCCCCGATGTTCACTTTGGAGCTGGGTTTGCAATACTCCTTCCTCACCTCACATCAGCATGATATAGGCATATGCATCCTGTTACAATTTAGAAATCCAATACTCTGACTGCAAGGTCTGCAGAGGATGTGTGTGGAGACCTTACATGTGAGGCAATATGAACTGTTCTGTTGAATTTCCTCATGTATGAGGGGCTATTTCCCAAGCTCATGCCCTGTCCAGTCCCCTGTTCCTGGGTCCTTTCTAGCACTACTGTGCATGATGATGATGATACTGTCTTTGAAAACCCCTTTCTGTACAGCTTCAGGTAACCCTCAAGGAATTGCAGTCCCAGTTGTGTTTTTGCTACTGAGGTTTTAACTAAGCAGCAGGCTTGGCTGAAAAGCAGAAGTGTGTGAAGGCACTTTTAACTGGCAAGAGGTAATTTAGGATAGAAATCCACAGAAAATTTTTTTTCTTTAATCCAGAAAATTCTCCCTTTGGGACTTGCCTCTGGGACTTTGATAGGTTTTAATGGTTTCCTTAGAAACCCAAGAACTTCATTTTCCTTCTGTTTTGGTGCTAGAGAGAAGCAGAGCATGATTTTCTTTTCATCTGCTGAAAATCTGGAATCACTCTCTGCGTTTACGCTCTTAGAACTCCACATGTTGTAACCTTGTACTTTCCTCGATTTTGTACTGTTCAGCTTGATCCCAGAACTCTGGGATTTAACACAGTCTGCCTGTATCGGATCAAACTGCATCGTTTTTCAAACTGCTGGGCATGTGCACCAAAGCAAGGGGAGCTGGGGCAGTTACACGGTTGTAAAAGCCGTGTGTGAGAACAGGATCTGGGATTTGGGATACACAAAGGAGCCAAAGCCCTGCAGGGAGTGTTTCCTCCGCAGTGAGGAGCCTTGGTTTGGCCTCTTTGCTGGTTTTCAGATCGCTGTGATTACAAGTGGATCAGTTAAAGCCCCATTAGCAGGTCAATAACGGGTTGATTTTGGGAAGGGCGTGGCAGGGATGGAGCCCAGCTTCAGGAATGTGTTTTCTTAGCGATTAATTGTGGCCGAAGCAAAGGCAGCATCCCTGGGGAGTGTGTTACAGTCAGCACCGAGAGAGGAGCCCATGTGCAACACAACAATGGGTAGAGACAAAAATAAGCTGTTCCTCTGGAATTCCATTGTGTTCCCTACGTGTTTATGCTGTATTATATATACATATATCTATATCTGTTCATATATACATATATGTATAAAATTACCCATGGATAGTATTCACCTTTTCCAAGGTTATTTATATTTTGTTCAATATTAAATTAACTTCCTTTTTTGGGGTGTTTTTGTTCTTTTTCTAGAGGTGATTATCCTTGAATGTAAATGTATATCATTTTTAAGATGAAATTGATCCTTTTGTTTAAAAAAAACAGAACAAAAATGGCCTTCATCAAACAGTGCTTTTTTTGGGGGACTGAAGAACTAAACATTACATGAGTAAACCAGGCTAGGTTTGGATTTGAGGCAGGATGTGATTATAAGTGCTGACATAGAATTTTTAATAATGCATCCTTCCACTGTTTTAAATATATACATCAAAAAAGCTATTAAAGTACAATATACTGTAACTGCTCTGTTTTGCAACATAAATTATGGATTCTTTCTTTCCTACCGTTTTCTTTTTACTGTAGTTAAGCACTTTAAGACCCCCGTGCTCTCTTATCTACTGTGGAAGTGCTGGAAGGATTTATCACCAGAGTTTTGTAGTTCTTGCAAAAGAGATGCCTTAGATGAAGTCTGATTCCAACTAAATTCCCAGTGAAGAAAGGCCTTGTTGTGATCGAGACTGCAGAGGTAGGAAGGTGTTAGTGCTGAGGGACTTTGCATCCTTATTTTTGGGGGGGACTGGTATTCTTGCACCTCATATGGTGAAGTGTTGGTCTGGCCAAGGACCAGGACAAGGCTGTACCTTACAGTCCTGGAGGTGGGAATGTCACTCAAGGAGGTTTCCAGCCTGTTTGATATTTGGGATTGTACTTCATCACTTCCTGCATGTTAAAGAATCACTTGGTTAACATGAGTTTTAAGCAGAACTAGTGAGATCCTGGGGGAGCACATGCAAGGGAGGTTGTGGAGCAAAAAGGTGTGAGGAGGAGCCTTTGCTGTGGCTCCCAAACCAGAGGTTGGTATGTCCCTGTGGAGGCCCCTCTGCCTTCCAGCTGTGTCTGCCCAGCAGGAGCCCTGCTCTGAGCAAGAGCAGGACTGAGTCTTCCTTGCATGGTGGATATTTAGTTGCACAGGTGTCTTTGAGATGAATGTTTTCATATGTTTAAGAACATATATGAAATATGGGGATCTGAGTGCTGAGATTGTTGTGTGTTGGTGCAGGCAGTTTCCTGTCTTTTGAGGTGGTTGGGTTTGCTTGTTTTTGTTCCTGGTGAAAGCACGTTCTTTCACCTCATTTTAGTGCAGCTTCCAGTGATGCCTCGTGAGTGTGGGATGTGCAAAGCTGTTGGGTTTCACCCCCACCTCCCTTTGTTCTCAATGATCTCTTTTTATTCAGAACACAGTAAAATTAGTATGTACCCAGAAGTGCTTAATTTTTACAAACTCAATGGAAAAATGAGCTCAAAGCACCAAGCAAAGCTTTGAAAATAACTAACTTCATTATATTAGAATGGAAAATGCATTCCCCACTTCCTAGTGGCATTTGG
This sequence comes from Zosterops lateralis, assembly GCF_965231275.1. Taxonomy (NCBI): domain Eukaryota; kingdom Metazoa; phylum Chordata; class Aves; order Passeriformes; family Zosteropidae; genus Zosterops; species Zosterops lateralis. The sequence goes on along the minus strand of NC_139773.1, from coordinate 18,240,823 downwards.
AAATAGGCTATGGAAAAACTTTCTGCGTGGGATAGTGTAGTAATGCTTTAACCCTGGAGCACCTGCACCTGAACCTGGGTAGGAAATTGTGGAGAATTCTCATACTCTGAGTTCCAACCCATATTCCCTGCCAGGAGAAGTGGGTTGTGCTCCTGCTGTGTGTCTGTGTGTCCGGCTGTCCTGCTGCTGCCGTGACACCCAAGCCCTGCCCAGGCAATAACAGAGTCTGAGAAAGTGAAACCTCAGCCAGGTGAGGCCCCTGCCTGTTTCCTTGAGTGCCAGAACCCTGCAGAGACTTTCCATGTGCCCCCTTTGGAAGAGGCAGAGAGCTCTTCCTGCGGTTTTTTCCTTGGCTGTTCTGCTCAGTAGAAGTTCAGGTGTTTAATTTGAGAACATGAAGTGCCTGCTGTTTGCGTTAACAAAATTGCATGTCTCACTCCAGTGGGTTTATTGGGCTCCCTCCCTCCCCCCTCCCGAGCTCCATGGCTTTTAATCATGTAAAGTGGAGACATTAGTTTTGCTGCGTTTTATTACAAAACCTTTGTTGCAATAAAGATGCTGCTAAATAAATTGAATTAAATGTTGGGTTTTTTTCCACCCTATTTTCAACCGTCTCTCTCCTTGATTTAGGAGAGCTCGTGTGTAATTAAATCTGTGCCCTCGTCGCTCTGTGGAAAGCAGCAGCGACGTGTGTTTGATGCACGTCGGGTGTTCCACAAAAGCATCTGCCACATTTCCTGTCCCTTGTGGTTTGGGAGATGGATGCCATCAGGAAGATCAGGCGTTTTGCTTGGCACAGCCATGTTCCCTCTCCTGAGCAAACGTTTCCATGTGAATGCAGTTTGCAGCCCTCGGCAGCCACCAGCCGGAGCTGTCGCACCAGGGAAGAGGTGGGACAAGTGCCACGGGGGAGGAGGTGGCCCTGGTGCCCCGCAGAGGAACCTGTGTGAATGGAATGGGCAGTGCAAGAGAAGAGATGTCCCTTCATGCAGTCACCTTGTGCTCAGCCTCCCGTTTGTCTCTCTGAGCAGAATGGGCTTTGCAGGCACCCCAGTTCCATGCAGTGCTGTCCCAGAAGGTCTGGAGGGCAGCTCAAGGCAGATACAATTCATGGTTTTACTCATTCCTGATTTTTCACCCACAGAGAAGCACCCCCTGTTTAAGAGGGGAGAAGCACTGGCCTGTGTTCTGCCCCGTTCCTATACAAGGTTCCCAGTTTGCAGTCCTTAGTGTGCATCCATGGGGGCTTCTGAGACCTGAGGGAAAGGAGTGAAGATTTGCCCAAGTCCTTTCAGGCTAAATTCATGGTATATTTTTAGTGTTTGTGGTCACAGTGCTGATCTGGGACAGGATAACAGGAAAATCTTTCCTGGAAGAACTTAAAATTAACCCTCTCATCATTTTATGGGATTAATAACAGAACTGCAAATGGCAGCTAGGATTAAAGGACTGTGTTTTCCTCCCCAGCATCAAGTCTTTTCTCGGGATAATCATTTTCCAGACTGCTCCTGCCAAACAGACCTATGGAGAACCAGTGCTGCTTCAGTTGAGCTCCTCGGCACAGACATGCAACACCACTGGGCTGGCCCTACAGGGGCACGTTTCCCGGGGAATTCCCAAAATCAGGATTTCTTCTCATAAAAACAAACAGCAACAGATTGCTCCACGGTGAAAACCAGCAGCAAGGAAATGGTGACCCAAAAGCAGCAAGGTAGGGACCTGTGGGAGGAAGGAGTGGTGATGCAGGGCCAGGACTGCATCCCCTCCTTCAGCTTTTGGAACAATGTTTGTTTGCTTTCTGCTGGAAGAACAGCCCTTTTGCTTTTCCAACAAAGATCGTTTGAACAATTTGCCTTCACCATTGCCCTCCCTCTTTTCCTTTCTATTCTACTTGCAATTTCGTTAGAAATAGATGAGTAAATACCGTGTACATTTGTGTGGGAGCTGCGGTGGCTTGTGGTTTTATGATTTTCCCCCCAGCTGTGATTCATTGCTTTTTACATTTTTTAATCTATTCCCCCACACCCCCTCCTGCTCTCCCTGTCTCCTTGCAGCCCAGCAGCTGTCGTTATCAGTGAAATGACTTGACATTATTTTGCTGTACTTTGTTTCTATTCATTGATTTGTTGAATGAAAACTATTTATCTGGCACTGACACGCGAGATTGGAGCCTTTCAAGAAGAGGCAACTCTGCAGTATAATTTTGCTCCAAAATGAGCAGAGCAAGAGCTCTGTTAAACCAGCCCAGCTGAAATCTCTGGCCCCATGATGGAGCAGAAGCACAGCCTACAGAGGTGGTGTATAGGAAAAGCATCTTTCCTTACCCTGCCTGCCCCCTGGGAAGCCCTGCTGGGCTCTTGCCAGAGGCAAATAAGGGATTTCTCTAGAGATGGGGATGTAGAGAAGTGCAGGAGGGGAGACAGGTGCTGGGCAGCAGGTGTGCAGTGTCTGCCTGGGGCTCCCAACACCAGGAGGATGTGGAGCAAGGCCGTGGACACACTTAGAGAAGCTGTGGCTGCCCCATCCCTGAAGTGTTCAAGGCCAACTTGGACTGTCTTGGAGCAACCTGGGATAATGGAAGGGTCCCTGCCCATGGCAGGGGGTGGAATGAGATGATGTCTATAGTTCCTTCCAAAGGGAACAGTCTCTCATTCTGTGATTACATGATTTTGTCTCAGGGTAGATGAGTTATTCCCCTCGGCATGATGAGCACCGCAGTGCTGGAGCAAAATCCAGGCTTGCTCCTTTGCCTTCTCCATCCACTGTGAGTTCATCCACATTTTAATATTGGGCATCCAGGGAAAAGCACCTTCTGGATCCCTCCTGTAATCTGATAGGCCTGGAGAGAGGGTTGCACATCTCCAAAAACAGGTGCCAGTGGCTGCTGTGATTTTAGTTAATAAAAAAAAAATGGGCACTGTCACCTCAAATGCCAGAAGCTGGTTCCTTGCCAGCGCTGCTCAGAAAAATCCCACCTCCTTGGCTCCATCAAAACCATCCCACAGCTTGAAGGACAGGTTTTGCCTAGGGAATACGCTCTTGTTTGAGGGATTCAGGATCCCTTTTTCCCAGAGCCCTGGCTCCTTTCTTCCCGGCACAATCAGCCCTCTTGCCGCTTTTCTTGCCTTTTCTTCCACCGCTTTCCCACATTCTGTTCGCACCTTCATGAATATTCAGAGGCCATTGGCCATATGAAGCTATTGAGAGCTCTTGTTAACACTCCTCCTAATGACATGCACCTTCAATAGAAAACAAAAACACAGATAAGAGCTTGTTAGCGCAGACCCTTGTTCCCCACCTAACAAGGTTTCCATTGACTCGGACACTTGTGGTGACACATTGCTTGCTCTCACTGTTGCCTCTTTTGATTTACAACTGGCTTTTACCGAGGAGTTTTTTTTTCCTTCTATTTTTTTTTTTTCCTTCTTTTTTTTTTTTTTTTTTTTTTTTTTTTTTTTTTTTTTTTTTTTTCCTAGATTTTTTTTTTATTGTGCGGTTTTAAGCTAATTAAGAAAAAGGTCAGGCTCCCCGAACAATGAGGAGCGGCGGTACAATGCGCCCCGGGAGCGGCGTGCGCGCAGCCCCGAGCGGCGGGGCCAGGGCCGGGTGCGGCACCGCGCGCCTGGGAAAGTTGTGCCGCGAGTGGCGCAGGAAGAGCCCAGCTCGGGTCAAGAGGTGATTAAAGCTCGGCGAGAGGCTCCCAAAAGGGGCTGAGACCACCCGCCGCCGTTCCCAAGGGTTCCCCAGATCCCCAGCCTGGCGCTGGACATCCGCCATGGCCAAAACACCATCGCCAAGGTTAGGATGACTCTTCCAGGCTTCTGTGAGATGCTCCCAGGGATGCTGCTCCCGATTTGTGGCCGATGTACACGGAGAGCAGAGCTCCACAGGCACATCCCCACTGGCATCGTCTGCCACAGGGCTTTTCCCTGGGACTGGAATCCCATCCGGCTTTGGCGACTCTTTTTTTTTCCCTTCTCCAGTTGTTGATCGCCTCCCTCCCGCCGTCACGGAGATCTGCCAGGCTTTCATTAGCTGGGCCCACCCATTCGATACCATGAGATGCCTGGCTTGTTGTTGTTGTTGGGTTTTTTTTGGCCACACCTCATTATTCCTCCTATTATTAGGCTCTCGCGGCGTTGTTTGTCATCTTGTCAAGGCCCTGGAGTTTCTATGGATACTGGTCCCCTAAGTGGCCATGCTATCAATTAAGACAGCTCCATATCTGAACTCTTCCAGGGGACTTTGTGAAGATCCACAGATAATTTCCCTGATTTCCCTGCAGTTCTCGGTTCCTTGTGTAGCTGCCTTTTCCATAACGACCGCTTGGTCAGAGCTCAGCTTATTCAGGTTTTTCAAGCATCAAAAGGCAGGATTGCCTGCTTGGCTAATAGAATTAGCTAGAGGGTGATGGGGTTAATAATAAACCACCAGATTATATATATATATATATTTATGACAGGCTAATAAATTAGCAATAATGAGATAACCATCATAGTGATGTAAGTAAAAGCACCAGCAACAAAACCTGCCATGGAATAAAAAGATATATGCTTTATTATGCTTTTTTTTTTTTTACTCCCTGGGAAGAGGAAAAAGCCTCTTTTTTTTCCTCTTCATGCTCAGCTTAAAGACAGACAACTGTGCAAAGCTGAGAGGATGCTGAGCATTTCTTCTGAAAATAAGACTGCTGAAAGTTTCCAAATAGAGCAATTTAAACTTGTTTTCCTTATGAAAGGCAACATAAGCAAGCAAAATAAAAAGCATAGCATTTCTAGTGGGAAAATTAGACAGAAGAAGATCATGCTGGGTTGATCAGGACTTTACTGGGAACAGGCTGAGCACATGGAGCAGCTTTACTGAGCACCTGGCAGTTTCTCACTCTCCTCTCACTGTTCTTTGAACACTCAGTATGTTTCCTTGGATAATTTTGCTTCACCTACTGGTTTTCTTTCATGGACGTTCTGTCTCCATGCCTGAACCAGCTAATTTTTGCTCTCCCTGTGCAGGTGAGCAGGACAGGGGTATGTTGCTGGAGCTCCCCCACTCTCAGTCAGCCACTTCATTTTTCAGTGTCTGTAACCATAAAGTGTAGGTATTTAATGATTTCTTAGAAGTATCAGGAGGTTTCAGCCTTTCAGCCAGAGAGGCTGAGCACTGTTTGCATTTACTCCGTGGTGAGAATTAGTATCTGGGGGTAGGAGGCAGCAGGGAAAAAGGCTTTGATTTGGATTTGAGTTTTTGGCTGGTGATTACGATTCTTTATATGCTCTAAACCAGTTTATCTCTCCCTAGGTGGATGTGTGCTGCCAGCAGTGTGATAATATCCATCGAGGGCTGCCCAGAGGTACAAGGAATAAACTCATCCGTTATTAGCTAATACAGGAAAGTGATTCGATATGGGTCTCAGAAGCTGGAGTAGATAAATAGGATGATAAATGTTGGCATTAGCAGACGTGACTGACTCCTCTGTCTCTGTGATTTGGTAGTGCCCAGTAATTAAATAGTTGGAGTTTAATGTATTTTAAACTAGAGCTGCAGCCTGTAAATCACGGAGATTATGCTCTTCCCTGCTGTGCACTCTCCGGGTCGGGAGGAATTCCCATTCCTGCGCCGCAGCTGTCCACGGCTCCGGCTGGGTATTGCATCAGGCAGGACCAGGAAAGGCAGGACCAGCCCTGCTGCTGGCCTTGGGCAGTACACACATTCCCAGAGCTTTTCCAGCCCAGCAGGGCATGTTCTCCAGCCCTGGAAGGATCCCAGCCCATGTCCTCTCCATCTTGGGTTGTCTCCTCTGTTCTGGCTGGAGCACCTTCATGCCCACATACACATGCAAACACACCCTAGGCCAATGCAGAGCCTAAATTCCAGGGGGCAAAGCATCCCAGGGGGATCATTTCCTCCCAAAACCTGTGCTGTGTCACTATGGGAACATCAGCCCCTTGGGCTGGTTTTGCTTTCAGACATGATTTTCAGGATTATTGTTTTTAATTATCCCAATTTCATCATCGTATTTCACACCAAGGTTTACTTTTCTTTGCAGCCAGACTGTGACTTTGTACTAAATTAAAGTGATTGTCTTTTTTGTTTATACAGGTTTTCTAAGAAGGAAACACAATCCTTTCCAATGCAGTTTGAAACTGTACTGGACTAAAAGTTACTTTTTCTCTATACACACCACTATTTTTGTTTCTCATCCTTTATTGGCCAGAGCTCTTTTGCTGGAGGTTGGTTGTATTACTCAGTTTCCCCATTAGCAAAGGACAAATTTAAACAGTTCTATGCAATTCAGCCATTTTATACCTTTTAACACCATTTCTGGATTAGTTCAGGCTTTTACTCAGAAATTTCTCTGATAACTGGCCCCACATTCAGACATGGCTTTACCAGAGCCCTGCTACAATGACCCTAAAATGCTGTCTGGAACCACAGCTGGGATAAAACCTGTCCCTGCTCTTCCTGCATATAATTATTTTGAATAAAATCTATTTATACCTCAAATTATTTCCTCTTCCAAGCATTTTATAATTAAACAATTAATTTTGCTGTATCATTACAAGTTATGGTGGTCTCTGAGATCTGCCTGCTGCTCTGCATGGAGTAGTGGTGAGTAACTTTACTCTGGGGAAGGATAAAGATGAGTTCTGCTTTCGCTAAAATAGATATTTCTTTACTCTTTTGATGAGCAGAAGCTGATGATTGTCAACCCACAGCCTGAAGCAACGACAAATATTGCTTTCAGCAAGATCAGCAGCAGTTTAACGACTGATGAGCAGGAATTATTGGAGAGGAGTTGTGTTTTGGAAAGCATAAGGTATAACCTTCCCCACTGGGCTTTGCAGGGAACTGGATCATCTGTAAATCATCCTGTGGCTCCTTTTTTTTTTTTTTTTTTTTTTTTTTTTTTTTTTTCCCATACACTGTGCTGTTTTCCTTCCAGATCACTTTTAGCCTGCCTGTTTCAGGTACCTGGTGATGCACAACCCACACAAACCAAGGGGACTTCACCCTGTGAAGGGGGTGTGGGAGCTGCCATCAGAGCTGAAGGACATGGGGACCTTCAGACTCTCCTGGCTCCACAGTGGTGGGGTTAAGGATCAACTCCCTTTGCCAGGTCCCATTGCAATCCCCTTCTTTCCATGCTGTTGTGCCTCCCTGGGCCCCATCCTTGGAACAGAGGCTGTTCCTTAGCTGCACAAGGGGCTGTGTGATAGGACACACTGCAGGTTGCCCATGGACCAAACTTTTACAAGCTCTTGCTGAGATTTGGAATGAAGGAATATGTAGCTGTTGGACCAGAGAAGCTGTTTGGGTGTGAGCATAGAGCTATGGAAAAAAGATACTGATAAATATTGGTATAGAGTTGACAGAGCTGCCCAACACCAGCTGGAAGATTTTCCCATGATGAAACATTTCTGGAAGAATGAATTCCCAGCCCTGGGTGACCTACAGTCTTAAGTGTTGAGGAGGAATGAAAATGCCCAAATCCTCTCATACTTGCAGCTGGAAGTTAAATTTCCTCCTGCCCTTGCAGAGTCCCTGCCATTGCAGCTAATGGCACCTTTGGTTGCTAAAGTTATTTTAGCATAAATAGAAGTGACTCAAAGCAGAGTGGTGTGTGGAAAGCAGTAGAAGCCACCTGGTCTGATACAAAAGGGATTGGGATTTTTTTAGCCAAGTGAAGTGGTAAATGGAAAAAGCAGCTGGATGTAGACAAATGCAAAGTGATCATTATGGGCAGCGAATGGAAAGAGGGTGGAAAACAGCAGGAGCACATCAGAGGGGAATAGCCAGAGAGGAGGCAAGAGGTACTGCAAAAATCCTTCAGTGTGATCCAGATAACCCTGGATGGAATGGAACGAAGTGCCCCCAGACCCTGCTGTACATCAGCAAAGGAGCCAGGGGGGCTGCAGAGGTTTCCCATGTCGACAGCAGGGACAGCGAATGTGGCTGTGTCTGAGGAACTGCTCCACGCAGCACCTTTGCTCTGGCACCTCTTTTAAAATAGAAATGATGGGTCATTACTGCAAATTTGCTGAGTTAATTCATTGGGTTTGTGTGTGTGGAGTGGCAAAGAGGAAAGCAAAAGGGTCCACGTTAGCCTGCAGCCATCTTTTATGGTCCAAGCAGCCAATTTTCTGTGTAACTATAATAAATCACAGCGACAGACACACAGGATGGTGCTGTCTTTATATAATTATTCCATAAATTGTCCCATTTTCTCCCCCAGAAGGCCTCCCAGTCCTTTCTCTTTGCTGGAGCATGTTGTTATCCTGAACACAATACGACAAATGCATTTGAAGAACTTACTTTGTAAGCAAAGGGTAAAGAGGGGGAGCCTGCTCCTGTTTCCATCACATGGCTGTTTGCTCCAAGGGGATTTGCAAAGCAAGGGAAACAACCTTACAGCTCAGGAAATCGAGCGTGAACTCCAGGACTGAAGGGAAAGCAGGGCTGAAAAGCCAATCAACACAGAGCCCAGCTGCCACGGGAGCGGCAGGCGAGGACACGGCCAAGCAGGGCCCTGCTCCTCCTTTACTCCACCCTTCCTTCCACTGGGCTGTGGCTTGGAGGTGCCTCCTGCACTCCCTGGAATTAACTCCCGTGATGAATTTTGAAGTCCTTCGCCGTGGTGACAAAGGGAAGCTTTGGCATCTCTAAGTTGTCTCTGTGCAAGTGGCATTTTAGTCACTGCTGCAGACAGTGCAAGGTCAGCCCAGCAAAGTCACCTTGATGAGCAGTGCCTTCTAAACCATCCCAGCTCCTTCCTGCTCAGATTTGCTTCTGAGAAGCTTTTAGTTCTCTTATTATTCCTTTTACATCCTCATTCCCTGGCTAACTGCAATTTCAGGCTGCTTAGCTGGAAGGCACAGACCAAGGCAGGTTCTGCCTGCAAGAAGTCAGATAAACTGTTCTCCTGTGGGCACTCACAGGTTTAAAACCCCCACAATTTGTGTACAGTGAGACTTTGGGGACCTCTTGGCTTAGCTGGTGTTTTGATAACTGAGCTTGTGTTGTTTCTCTTTCCTCCTGCCCTGTAGAAGATACTTTTTAAAAATACAGCAAGTGAGAAGGAAAAAAAAAAATACGACCTTTTTCCAAGAAGGATATAAAACTTCCATCAAATCGACTGTGTCACTAGAGACCCAAAGCTAATAAGTTGATCTTACAGATGTATAATAAACTCATTTATTAGGTTTTTATTTTAGGAGTTGGTGGTATTAATTAGATTGATATGGCCCATAAATCACTTGATTTGGCTGAGCCCTCAGATACTTGTAACTTAAATTAATACAAGTGCAGCTTAATTAATCTGATTAAATCCTGGGACAAGCAAGGCAGTGTTTGCAGTATCCAGGAGTACATCACAAGGAAAAGAAGTATTTTAAGGTAAAGCAGCTTCTTCACTGCAAGGTCAGTTTTGTTCAGCTGGTGAATCAGGGCACAATGGTACTACAGAAGATGCAACCCAAAAAACAGACACTCTGACTTTGCCCTGAGACCTGGAAGCTGGGCAGAGCTCATTGAGCTTCTGGACCAGGCGAGGGGCTGACCTTCAAAAATTCATGGCAACTGCTCTGTTTTTGAGGAGTCCTCTTCATTTTTCATCCTTTGGCAGCAATAATGAATTCTCAGAAGGTGAGTTAAAGACATTGATAAGCATAAGCCATAGGCTGATCTCTGTTGTGGTCACAATCTTGATTTTTTACTCCCTTCAATGCTAATGAGAAGAGATAACATTTCTTTCCAGGACAGAATAATCCATTAATTGGTTCTGCCCTGCTCAAGGGATTGAGACCTTTCCAGACATGAGCTGCTGTATTCCCCAGGCCAGGAGCAGGCCTGGACTGGGAACAGAGCAGGCAGAGGTGGTGATGAGCTGACTGTCCTACCTGAGACTTCCCTGCTCTGCATTCTCCTCCCTTCCTATCCTCAGTATTCCTCCTCGGGGATGTTTATGGGTAGTGGATGATGATTTTATTGTGACTCTCCTGTAGAGAGGATGGAATGAACCCTCCTGTGGGACACACTTTGCAGGGTGCTCTAGCAGGGGTGCACCCATCTGCTCCCCAGCATTGATGGTTCCTAAACCTTTTCCAGGTGGATAACACCAGACACTCCAACAGTGTTTCCATCTATTTTTTTTCCCTGAATGTTCTTTGTTTACAGCTCTCAAGATTGATGTTCCAAGTCTGTAGAGCCCAGGCATGTGCTGTGTAACCTTTTCCCTAAACTCCTACTAATTTGCCTTAGTGAGCTCCCCTATGGATAGGAGTGGAATTCAGACCCTGTGGTCTACCCTAACCTGGGTTCCTCTGTTGTCCACAAGCTGTCCATGTGGGATGGAGGTACAAATTTGGTATTTTCATCCAGAATCTGGATGAAAGCCCCTTCCAAGACTCCCATGGTATGTTTAGCAGCAAAGCACCAGCCCAGGGCTCATGCAGCTGCAGGTTGTTTCCGTTGGAGTGCGGACGCCATAAAATATGTTTTCTTTAAAAGCAGGAGATAATGCTGTTACAGCAGTTGGATTAATCTAATATTCTCCTTCATCTTCAAAAGAGAATTGCCTAAATAGCCAGAGAGAGGCACACTTTATGAGTCCTTCTTAAGGGCTATCAATCAAACCTTCCAAGAAAGGCACTGATGCCCTTTTGCTCACAAGAGGGAAATTGGATTCCCCACAGCTTTGCTTTCAGTCTGCTTGTAGCCTTGCCGTGTAATCGCAAAGGGTCCAGCCATCATTTTCTTCTACTGGGCTGAAGAAAAAACCCACATGGAGGAAACCTGCAAGAAGAGAGGGAAAACAGCCCAATTAAAGGCAATGATCTCTTAGCTGTCTGCCCTCTCTCGCGCCTGGATGAGGCAGATGTAAAACAATAGCTTTATTTGTGCAAGTTTTAATTGGGTAGTTCAAAGGAAGCAGCGGAGGCTCTTTTGATCTCTTGGTGTGTTTGAATGCCACGTTGCAACGGTGCCTGTTGGCCACGGCAGTGACCTCTTGTGTTAATTAGTGTTTATCTGAAATCGAATTAGCTCACAATTGGGAGAAAGCAGAGCGAAAAGCTGGGGATAAGCAGAGATTTGTGCCATTCTCAGTTAGAGGTAAAAGCAGGTCTGCTGAAGTTGACATTAAAATAACTCAGAGAACATTACATTTTTGCTTTGTTTTTCTAACACTCTTGGTCAGATGGTCCCATTTCTCTTCCTAATACCCTGTGCTGCCTTCATCTTTGCTGAGTCTGCTGGTCTGCGCCGCTCATTGGAACTTAAACCATAAACCAACACCGAACAATGATGCATTATTTATAGGAGACCGAAGGCTGTGAGGTTGACAATAGTGCAAAGCTTCTCTTTCTTGTGGTCAGTAATCCATAAATAAATACATCATCTATTTAGGTTTGCAGAACTGTCTGATGGATGGGAATAGCCTGCATTATACAACGAGGGCACCAAGGACATTGTGAAAGCCACCACCTGCTTTTGGGGCAGATTGGCCGTTTCTGAGTAAACTCTTGATGGAGACAGGGGGTGTGAGAGCTGCCCAGTCACCCCTCTGGTGCCCATCTGGGGGACTCTCTGGAAGGTAAAAGGAAATACGGTTTAGAAATGCATAAAAGCATCAAGTTCTCAGCGTGAAATGTTAGTGAGGACAGAGTTTTATAGCTAAAACTATCTCACTGGACAGGTATACAGTCCCAATTTCTGAGCAGAGAATAGCCAGGTTTGTGGAAATCAAACATCTGTCCAAACATCCATGAGCATCTGCAGGCCTTCAGCATGCTGGACTGGCTGAAATCCCATCCTCAGATCAGATCCAGATCTCAAGGCTTTTCAAGTGCAGGAATGGTTTTATTTCAACCTTGCTTTTTACTCCTAAGCTGGTTTCAAGTGTCACCAGGCTGGACTTTCCTGCTTGCCCCGGTAATAAGCTCATCAGTCGGGGGCAAGGCACCCTGAAAATGCCACGGTGGCACTTGCTCTGTGTCCCTGGGTGTACAGCACTATATTTTCTGGGATTAGCCACAAGAGGGTGGCATGAGGATGTGCACCAGGCAGCCTCCCTGCTTCACCGCATGGCATTTTATAGCCAGCTCAGTAGATCCAATAAAACTTCAGAACAGATCCTTGTTTTTGGCACATGAGCACATTTCCCACTACAAATGAGCCTGCCGGGTGTTTCTGACGGCAGCCCTGACTGAGAGTGTTCCTTGATGTTACACGTGTTCTTTATGCCTAAACCCAGCCTCAGTTAGTGGGTACCATAGCAGCAGATAAAATTTAGACTATTTAAGATCAAAACTTTTATTGGTCCTTGGTAACAGCTGGAGGGAGAAGTCCACAGGTGTTGTTTATGAGAAAATATTATTTTTCCTAGTCCTGGATGTTTACAAGACAGTGATGTTCCACATGACTGCTTTATGGCTCATTGGGATAGTTGTAGTGGGTTTTTATTTGATCGTGGTTGACAGTAAATGAGCTGGTTAACAAATACGCACAAAAAAGTCTCAGTGACAGCAAGGAAGAATAACGACATGAAACAGATTCATTTCATCTAAAATCTACCCAGCCTGGATTGTCTTGGTATGTTTATTTCTGAATTGGACTGTCAGCAATCCAACCCAAGTCACTTGTCTTGAATGATCACAGAATCCCAGAATGATTTGGGTTGGAAAGATCATCTTGTTCCAACTCCTGCCATGGGCAAGAACACCTTCCACTAGACCAGGTTGCTCAAAGTTCCATCTGCCCACCCTTGGGCACTTCCAGGGATGGGGCAGCCACAGCTTCTCTGGATAACCTATGTCAGGGCCTCACGACCCTCACAGGGAAGATTTTTCTCTAAATATCTAATCTAAATGTACTCTCTTTTAGTATGAAGCCATTCTCCCTTGTCCTGTCACTCCATGCTCTTGTTAAAAGTCCCTCTCCATCTTTCTTGTTGGCTCCCTTCAGAATCAGTCGCTGTGTCTCTGTGAAAGGCAAATTCACATTTGATTTCGCAAAGCCTCACCCAGGTGACAAGTCCCAGGAAGAGCAAGAAAAAGGGCACCAGGACATCCAGGCAGCAATACAAATCAAAGAGACATAAAAACCCACTCCAAGTTTGATGTGCAAAGCTTTGTAAATGCGGAGGTTTTGTACCTTACTTTAATGTGATATTTTTCCATGTGCAGGCAGAGGGATGATGTTGGTACTTAGAATCCACCCTGCTCTCATTCCTGCTTCATAGCCTGGCACTGTCTACATCATAACTCCTCCATTCTGGATCTGTGCAGGTTTTTTCAGGGTGTGAGTCCCTCCTCACCCGTGGCTCTGGCTGTAGAACCAGGGCCCTTGCACACAGAAATCCCTTTTGCCATGAACACATTTTAAATACAAGCTTCCGAATCTCATTACGTGCTGCCTTTTCCATTCGTTTTCCTCCTAACAATGCACCTGCCAATATCTGCCCCTGAGCTCCATTTTAAGCAGCATTTTCCATAGTTAATGTCACACTCTTGCTCCCAATCTATCTTTGGCAACTGCTGACTGCCTGCAGCAGGACCAGAGGAAGAAGGAAAGCCCTCCCTGGGTATAACAATAACACAACACCCATTCCTGGAAGAATGATGAGATAGGCTGTGTAATAAATATTTATAAGAGCGAGCGTAATGAAATGGATGTGTAGGATGCTGAGTCTCCCTTAGGGTTTGGTCATCACATGTTTTTTTCCTCTTTTCTTTTTTCCCTGTGATACAGAATTGTCCTGATGTCCCCGGGTTGTTGAGCAAATTGCTCATTGTGTTGCTCACTTACACAATGCATGTTATTATGTGCAACCAGCTGCTCCTGTTTGGCATTGCTCACGCATATGGAACAGGAGGCTACCGTCACTTTCCTTGTCTGGAAGTCAACGTTCCCTCCAGCATCGAAGTTGCTGCCAGACCAGAAGAAGTCTGGGAACAAAGTGAGTCCTGGTGGTAAAGGTCCCTGAGAGACTCCTTTTCTGGGAAGACCAAGGGTGAAGTTTTGCAGTGAGTTTGAGCTGATCCAGCTTTGTACTGCTGTTGAAAACTTCCTCCTGTCTGTGTCTGCCTATTCCCATTGCTTTCCTTGTGCTGGCACTAACTCCTGAGTGATTACACAGGGAGCTGGAGCAGGGCCCTGATTTTGTTGTTAATGTTGTCGCCAATTAAGTTTTCAGCACCATCCTTTCCTCTGTCCAGCTCCAGGCTCATTCAAGCACTAATGCCGTCACAAAGGAAAGAGCAGCCAACTCTTCTGGTAATTAGAGCTGCTTAAATCCGTCATAAAATGTCAACCTCAGCACTGAAAACATGTCTGGAGTCAGGGATGATCATAAAATGGAGCAAGGCTGTATTTGAGACTGGCAAATTTAATCCTGTTTGGGAGAGAAAGGACCGAAGCTGTGAATCTTCTTGCTCCTCACTGGTTTCTCTCTGAAATAGCTTCCCTCTGTTGTTCAGGTTTCTTTTATTTTAGAGTGTAATTTTTGGAGCAGGTGTTGTTTTTTAACCTGCATTTGTTTAGTAACTTGTACAATTAGATCCTGGTAGTCTGAATCCCATGGCTGCCAGCTGGAAGTGGATGCGGGCTGCTTCATGTGGGTTTGGATTCAGAGGCTGGAGTTCTGATTCAGAACCCTCTGTAATGTGCTGCTGTTCTCCAAGGTCTCTTGCACTACTACAGCATTTCAGAAGCAGAGATCCCCCTTGGCTACAGGCTGCCTGCATGGGAAAAACCTAAAAACTGAGGCTTTTGACCATTAAAATGGGACTTCACACCCTAAAAATGTGTCTTTGGATGTTCAAAATTACTGCTGAGCTAGATAAATTTATAGCACCTTTTGCTGGATTTCCACAGTGGGCTGTTATTCCTGGGATCTTATACAAATCAAGATATCTGTACCATACACTGTCCATACACCTGACTCACCAAAATGTTTTTATAGCACAGAAATAATGTCTCTCAAAGGGTGAACAAAAAGCTGAACTTACAAACACCTGCCTACTGCTGCTGCTCCACCTGTCACACTTTCTTCTCTCAAAGTATCAGAGGTCTGCAGCTATCAAAAGGCTGAAATGCCTCCTCCACAGGAATGCTGGGGAGTCTACAGCACATAAAAGGGGGGTTTGCTGCCCTAAGTATTGGGGCAGAAGTGCCATTGTCTGGGAAAGAATGTCCCTTCTGTTGGCAGGGCTGCTGTCACTTTGTTCTTTACGGACTGACAGCCAGGGAGTTACCTGATCCTTCCCAAATCTACTAAGTGGCTCTTTCGCCAGGCTCTCCCTCTGTAAGTGCCACAGGGAATCATTTCACCTCTGTGAGCAGATGCTGGGACTTGGTGTTGCTCCTGCAGAGCACAGGTGTTGTCAGTGTGAAGGAGCTGGTGCTCCGGGTGACGTTTCTGCCGCTTTCTCAGTTCAGCGGCTGTTTGCCAAGTTGCTGGTTTTTTCTTTACCCCAGGGACAGATATTCAAGGAATATATGTTGCAAGCTTGGGTTTGTTGAAATACTGGTTTCAGTCCTGTTTCCACAGACATGCAGAAAGACAAAGAGGTGCCACAGAGGAATCAGGTAACACTAAGATCAGGTAGAGAGCAAATACTGGGGTTAGACCTGGGTTTTTCAAAGCCTGGTCCAACCCTGGCCTGCTTTCATGGAGCTCAGTCAATGCCTTAACACAGGCAGGTGCTCTTAGCCAGAATGTGCAGTGTTTTGTAGACCACTAGCAATTTTCCATATTTATATTAATGCCAGACTTGCCTGACTGAAAGGTAAAAATTTTCTTGCTTAAAGGGAGGGAGAAATGTCTGGGATTTGAAGAAAAAACTAGGCTGTAAAGGAATATCTACTTGTGTCTGAAAGAAACCACTGGCAGACACAAGTAGATATTCCTTTACAGCCTAGTTAAAGCAATTTGACAGTAACCTTAAAACCACCTCACACATAAAGCAGCAAGGTGGGAAGGACTCAGAAAGAAAGAAGGATTTGTGGATGTTGTGAATCTTTACTTCCATGCTGGACTGGTGCAGAGGGGGATGCAGATATTACTACCCATTTCTCTTTCCATGAGGAGGTGGGATAGTGCAGGAATGGGGCCAGTGGAATGCTGTGACCTTATTAAACTCCTTCCCAGCAAGGTGCACAGTGAGTGCCCACCTGATGCTGGGCAAAGCCCTCATGCACATCTCTTCAGAGCAGGGGGCTGCTGCCTCCCAGGGCTTGTCTGTACTGGCACTGCCAAGTATGAACTTAGAGTTGCATAACTCGCGCTCATGGGAAACCTGCTTCCCACCACACAGCTTTTCTGGTTTCGTTTAAGTTTTTATAGTTCATTTATACAGGCTAATAAATAGGAGGCTCTGGATTAAAAAGGTTTCTTTTTTCATATTCTGCATAGCTGAAGACCGGTCCACATTCCACACTGCTGTGATAAAAGACGTCTGTGTGCTGGGCAGCTTCCTATCCTCCTGGAGAGCAAAGCAGACCCACTCTGAAGTGTGGTCATAGCTGCCCTTGTGTTTGGTGCCAGGTACCACTGCCCAAAGAAGGACTTGGTATCATTTGCCTTCAGGATTAAACCTGCACCTGTGGCTTTACGCACACGGATGTGGTGCGAGTTTGTGTCTGGGACCCAGCCAAACCAAACTGGGAGGCAGCAACTTCGGACTCCGTCTCTCATCTCCTTGCCTTATTTTCACTGCTTGGCTCAGCTGGTGGATATGTCCTGCCTCTCCTCAGCGATGGGACGCAGACATGCCACACCACCTATTTTATTTGCTTTATTTTTACACTCTAAAGAAGCACAGTCTAGGCTTTGACGGCGGATGAACGATATATCCCTGAAGGAGCTGTGCCTCGAAACTGAACCCAAACAAAACCACGGCGATGCTGTCACCGGTGTCCCTTTGCCTCCGCTGCCCAGCCGGGCTCGGCGCCTTGAGCTCGGGCAGCCCCGACGGGCAGCGGGGCCGGGCTGAGGCGCCCCCGGGAGCGCCGTGAGGGGAGCGGGGCCGGGCTGAGGCGCCCCCGGGAGCGCCGTGAGGGGAGCGGGGCCCGGGAGGCGGCCCCGGGAGCGCCGTGAGGGCAGCGGGGCCCGGGAGGCACCCCCGGGAGCGCCGTGAGGGGAGCGGGGCCGGGCTGAGGCGGCCCCGGGAGCGCCGTGAGGGGAGCGGGGCCGGGCTGAGGCGCCCCCGGGAGCGCCGTGAGGGGAGCGGGGCCGGGCTGAGGCGCCCCCGGGAGCGCCGTGAGGGGAGCGGGGCCGGGCTGAGGCGCCCCCGGGAGCGCCGTGAGGGGAGCGGGGCCGGGCTGAGGCGGCTCCGGGAGCGCCGTGAGGGGAGCGCGGCGGCGGGAGCTGCGCGGTGCCCTCCGCGCTCACCCGTGGCAAGCCAGAAAAGCAAACCCTACAGAGATAGGGGGTGGAAGTTCAATGTAAAAAGCCATATAAAATGTTTGTGGCTTGTGGAGCTGCCGGCGGGCGGAGGAGCCCCGCACCTGCCGTTGGCCCCCTCAGGCAGCGGGGCCACTCCCGGGGCCGGGCTGAGGCGTCCCCGGGCGGCACCGTGAGGGGAGCGCGGGGCTGGAGGCGGCCCGCTACACTCCACGGCTCACCCGTGGCAAAACTGGGAACAAATACTAAAGAGATCTAATAAAAAATAATTATTTGAAAACCCCACATAAAATGTTATAAATATTTGTAGCTTGTGGAGCCGCCGGCGGGCGGAGGAGCCCCGCACCTGCCGTCCCCCACCCTGAGGGAAGGCGGCCGCTCCCCCCGCCGCGGGCTGGCAGCAGCAACCTGTTGGTGCGGGCGCTGGCGGGCGGCGGGAGGAGCCCCTCGGAGGGGCGGCCGGGCCGCTGACAAAGGCGGAGCAGCGGCAGTCCAGGGCCGCCCCCGGCAGCGGGGCCCGGCGGGCAGCGCGGGGCTGGGGCTGGGGCCGGGGCGCTCGCACAAGATGGCGGTGGGGCGGCGGGAGAGCGCGCTCCCCTCGTAGATGTGGCCGCGGCGGCCCCTGCTCCCGGCGCCCGGCGGGGCTTACATGGCGCTGGAGGACCTGCTGCTTTGTCTCTGCTTCTCCGCCCTCGCCGTCCTGGCCGCGCAAGGTGGGTGAGGAGGGAGAGGAGGGAGGGAAGGGATCGGTGCCCCCCAGCCCGCGGGCGGCCGCGGTGGCACCTGCCCTCCACATGGGCAGGGGGCGGCTCCGCGGGGATGCGCTCCCTGGCCGGTCACCCGCTGTGCCAGCCCTCCTTCCCCTTTAGTGGCCATTTACGCCAGTCGTTCTTTCTCCCCTTAGTGGCCGTCCCGTCCCTCTGTGGCCATTCCCCCCCTCTCCCCATCCCCTTCTTTCCTCCAAGTCGGACGGTCGCTATGCTCATGGCCCCGTGCCTAGGTGGTGCTGCCTTTGGGATCATCATTTCGGGGGTGACACTCTCCCACTTTGAGGGTGACACTCCCCACAGGAACTCCAGTCAGTATATGGAGCTGGGAAGGACAGCACACCAGGAACAGCAGCATTCCACGGCCTCTGCCTGGACAGTGGCAAGTTTCCGCCTGAGGGACAGTGGCTGTGCCAGGGCGGTGGGGAATGAAGCGCTTGTCCCGCACAGGGTGTCCCAGAGCAGGCCCAAGTGTCCAGCAAGGCCATAGAGGGGCCCCTCTCTTCCCTTGCCCTGCTCCCAACCTCATGGGACACACGGGCGGGCAGATGTCCCGTTGGTCAAGGAAGTGACCCAGGGATAGCCGTGCTCCTCGCAGCCGTGTTTTGCAATGGTTACGCAAACGGCGCCGTGCGAGGGCACACGTACCGGCCGCTGGGTGTGTTGGGGCTTTCTGTGGTTGCCATCGAAGTTTGCATTGAGGGTCGGCTGAACTATCAGACCTTGGGGTGTGGGGTCCTTCTTTCTGTGTGCACAACCCGCAAAAGGTTTTGTTCTCATCCCTGAGAAGGGTTTGGAAAGGTACAGGCTGGCAGTGCTGTACCAAAAAATGTGAGTGTGTGCCAGGGACTTGCTGTTGTTTAAATCCCCCCTAAACAGGGTATTGTGGTGGAGGAGCAATCCCTATGTCATTGTACATTTTTATTCCTTTTATGATGCATTCAGGTTCAGCAGAGCATAATAACAGCACGTGGACGGCTGCAGGGTTGTTTTTCTTGTCTTTCTTTTTTCTCAGAACCTTGTGAGCTCCCGTTAGGGGTAGGTGATGATTCGACATAGGTGCAGCTTTATGGTGGAAGTGAATAACGGTCCCTGTAAATGGCCCATTGTCACCAGCGAGTGTGGGTTTTCCTAGAGGGGTGGCAGGCTGTGACCCCACCAGCAGCTGAGCAGGTAGGCTGGACTGGGTGGGAGCTCTGTCTCCTGTGTGTTTGAGCAAACAGCTAAGTGGATCCCAAGGCTTGTAATGGAGAACAATGATTTAAAAAGAAGAAAAAAAAACCAGAAAAAACGGGGCTGGTGGAGTGGATGTTGTTTTTCCAAACCCACTTCAACAAGAAAACTTCAGATGCTTTGCGAGAATTTGCAGTCGTGGCTTCTTGGTGTTTCTTGCAAGCAGTTAGGCAACTAGTGAGAATTGTTGCTGTTTGTTTTCCAACAATGAGCCAGGTCTTACATAGGGAGGCAGTGAGTGTGTCTGTACAGTGCTTGGATGTGCCTCTGGGTATGTGTGATGTGCTTTCCAACAGGTGGGTTTGATTCTGAAAAGAAAAACATGGACTTGTTTCAATCTGAAATTAATTTGGCAGAGGGTTGAAATGGTTTGGGGAAAGTCTGTGTTTGATCCCAGAGCCGCGTGTGTTTTGATCCAAAGTTCAAGCCTCGCTGGGTATGGGGTACCTCGGAGAGAAGTAGAGTGGAAAACCTTCCCTCCTCTGGACTTTATGGAAGTAGTGCCAGTGTACACTTGCTGGGGATGTGATCCGGTGTTTTTGAGAGCCTTTTGCTGACTTTGAGCCTGTTTTCACTGCAGTGGCAGGAAAGGGGTTTAAGGAAATAAAACAAGCCCTAAACAAGGGGGCTGCCGTGATTCCTTTCCTTAGGGCTCTCTGCAGGGAGGGGACGTGCTGGTGGGAAGTGTGCTGAGCTTTCCATCCGAGGGATCAGCTGAAAATCCATCTGGACTTGTGTAGCTTGGTTTTGTGGTCGAGTTCTCCTGCTATAGAACACATTTCCTCTTTCGACATCACCTCACTTGAGTTGCGATTTGTTTTATCCTTCCCGTCGCGTTCTCCTCGGCGGCGTGACCCCGCTGCCTGCCTTGGGCGCCTGTGCCGGGGGGAGTCGGCGTTCCCATTGTTGGGACTCGCGTTCTCCCTGCTGCTGCTGCCGCGGCTTCGCAGGATGTTTTACCTGCCCGCGGATCCTGTCACCGTGGCCTGGCGGTGTCACCGGGGTGGGCGGTGCAGGGAAAGGGGTGTTTTCCTACAGCGCTCAGGAAACGGGGGGCACCGACAGTGCCAAACGTCGTGCGCCCAGCGCTGGCGAGGCTTCTTCACCTGTATCCCGTTTCTCCTGCCGGAGCTTGGAGCTCGCTGCCGTTTTGTGCCGTGGTTGTTGATGACAGCCAGTCTCCGAGCCAGGCAGGGGCTGCTCTAGCCTGGGGAATGCTTTTGCTGGCGTTTCTCTGTTTCTCTTCTGGTGTGTGAAACTGAAGGAGAAACTGCTCAGGCTTGGTTCTGATTTTGTCTTTCCTGTTTTCCCTAGGGAGTTTTTTTGGTGTTTTTGTTTGTTTGTTTTGGGTTTTTTTGTTTTGTTTTGTTTTGTTTTGTTTTGTTTTGTTTTTGGGGGGGGAGTGTGTGTGTTTGTGCCTTCACTGCCTTGAAGTCCAAAGTGAAGCAGAACAGGCTCATTTTTGGGCATATCCCCCTCTTTTGCAGCTGTAGCAGGTTTGATCTGCTCTGGGGGTCCCTTGGGGGTGGGTGACTGGGGATGACTTTCCCTGGGGATGAAGGGAGATGATTTTCCCTGCATGCAGCCTGATTTGGAGCTGGAGGCAGCTTTTGTGGGACAGCACAGGTGTTTCTGCACCAGGGCCTCCTGAGTTTATGAAGTGCTGTGGTGGGCTGTGGCATACAGGGCACCTCTCCTGAGTGCCCACTGTTATCCTGAGCCAGTTACTTCATCTGCTCTGGCATCCTCATGGCCCATCTTTAGCCAAACATGAAGATGCTTCTCTCTGTCAAAGGTGAGGCTGAAATCCATCAATAACTATTCAGCACATATATGATCTTTCTCACTCTAGTGCCCAGCTATCCTGAGGGCAGAGTGTTGTGCTGTCCCACGGGTTTGTGACTCCTGATACCATATTGCTTGCCAGATGATTCGAATTCTTACCTCCCTTGGAGCTGCTTTTCCAAGGGCTGGCTGTTCTCCCAGGGAAAAAATCCAGGTGCTTGTGAACCACTCTGGGCCTTTGCAGTGTAAGAGATGCTGCTTGCACGATTTATATGCTCTTCTCCTGGTTAAATGGCTTCAAGGCCATTAAGCCTAGTCATGGTTATATAATTAAGATGGGAATTAATATTTAATCTGATTGTAATTTGTTGCTGGAATCCATCCCAAACTGTATCTCTGCATGAGGTGAGTGGGTACCTGAGGGAAAAATGAGGCCAGTGTTATATGCAGGGTATTTTTTGCATGGACACTGGGAATTACAAGTCTGCCTTGGGTCACAGAGAAACCCTAACCTTTACAAACCCTGAGTGATCATAGTCATTTTGTTATCAGTAGGAAGCAAATGTTTGTTTTATAGTCAGCTGTAATACTAGAGGGGATATGGTAAATCCTTGTTATCAGTATTTGCCAAGTGCAGGTTGGGCCAAAATCAACTCTGGTGCAATTTTGTTACTTTCTGAAGAAGAACTGGATCTACTTGCCCAGAGTGGATTTTTAGCTGGTTTTTGAAGGTGAAGAGGTGTAATTATCCCATCCAATTGTCTATCCATCTCCCTTTTCTTTTTCCCAACAATTCCTAGACCTGCTGGTCAGTCATAACTAGTCATAACTTGGAGAATTCAGTTTTTGAAAACTAGTGACAAAGTAGAGGAGGGAGGTGCAGTTTCTGCACGGACTGAAGGAGAGGCACTGGAAAACCCGTGTGTGGAGAAACCTGAAGTTCCTCAATGGCAGGAAGAGCTTTGAGCAGATGATGAACCTTGTTTGGGTAGGACTGGGCAATCCACTCACAAGACACAAAACTGCAGGAAATCACAATCTCAAGTCTTTGTATTCACTCGTCTTCAGTTTTTTTCAATTCAATTTACTTCAATTTTTGAAGTCTTTTCTGCTGTAAAACATGACTTATGATTACACCAGTATTCACGTTATGTGGCTTGGTGTCTGTTTTGCTTTCCTCTCTTTTTGGGAAAGCACTTCCAAACACAGGATTTGGAGCTGCTGTGACTTTGGCTCTTTCCATTGTCTTTCTGTTGGTCACTTGCTGTCTCTGCCTCAGTTTCCCCACTTGTTCCCACTGAGCAGAAGATGCTGTTACACACTGTAAACGTGAAGAACATCATCACTTTAAGTGTCCTTGCATTTATTAAATCCCTGAAGTAAGTGACCTCCAAGTGCTGTTTGTGCTTTTCTGACTTAACAGCTTGTTGATGAGAGGATCCACAATTGCTAAAACTGAATCTGCCACCTTCATAGAAAGCAGCATTGAGCTGTGTTTTCTCAAGCCTTTTTAGAGCTGCCAAACCCTCCACCAGACACGGGGGGAAGCCTGAAGAGCTTCTAATTTGTCTGACTATCACTACTATGCTGAAGTCATCCTTGAAACACTGTTGAATTTCCTTATTCTGAAGAGTAATGGAGGCTTCAAAGAAGAGGAAGGGCTGGTCACTGTTCCCTTGCAGGAAGGTAAAAATCTGCTGAGAAGGGAAATTCCTTGGGAGAGCCAAACCAGGTGTCTGGGTCTATCTAACGCAGTCCTGTTTGCAGGTGTCAGGACAGTTTGTGAGTGTGTAGGTCACGGAGCTTCTCCCTTGGACGTGTTTTTGTTCATGTCACCGATGCCCTTTGGTGCCTCTGTTTGAGTCAGATCCTCTGCTGCTCCTAATCCATGTGATCCTGCTGTTGTGATATGGGCTTGCTTTATCTGAGAAGTCCAGCAGCTGCCGTGTCTTATCTCCGTGGGTAATAAACATACTTTGTGGTGGTTGTGATAAGCAATTACTGTGTTCCAGGGAAACTTTCGTATCAGATGTTCTCGAATAATTTTAAAAATCTTTATCAGCGTTTTAAACACCATTGCCTATTATTGCCCTATGAAATTCATCTGAGCTATGGAATAACCTGGTTTATTCTATCTTTTCTTGTTTTTTTCATGTTTTAATTTTTTTTTCCAGATCTTTCATGGAGTTCTTTAGGACAGGTCATTAATATTAAAGGTGTGTTAATGAAATGTGAGCATCCCCAAGGTTTGCTCTCAGCTCAGATTGGTGGGAGAATTAAAATCTAGCATGTGAAATACTGCATTTGTGTTCAGTTTGCTGTGTCTCTTTCCCTTGTTCTGACGGACTTCCCTGGTCTCATTTCCTGCTCAGGTCTTTGAACCACCTTCCCGTTGGAGTTGGGATGGCTTAGCACCTTGTTAAATATAAGACTTTGGGAAATTATGCAGTTAAAATGGTGCTGGGATGGCAGAACTTGGTGGAGCAAACCTGGGATGCAGGAGCAATGCCAGGCTGGCAGCAGGGATGTGATAAAGTCCTTCGTCAGCTTCACTGTGTGCTGGGAAATGTGCATCCTTGATCGTTTCTAAATTGACTGTCGATAGATGATCGAGTTAATTGGTGTGACCAAAAGGTCATTACTTAATGAAATGGATTTCCCATGCCCTGTCAATACACTGAGAGTTTTGGCAAAATCTGACTGTTCATGCACGCAGGGCTTTGATAAATCTTTTTTCAGAAGCATCATCAGTGCTTACAGGTTCCAAAATTACCTCAGGTTTTGCACTTAAAGCGGGACTGTCCTCTCTGTGGCTCTTGGCTGGCTGTTGGATACAGCTGCAGAATGGGTGCATGTATTTTCCAGACAAAAGTGGAATTTTCCCTGATATTAAAACTACTCAAGAGTTCGCTGATTTTTATTTTTTTCTTGTGCATGTGAAAAGGCTTTTATGGGTTTTTTGGGTTTTTTTTTAATCTTTGTCTCTTTTTAGCTGATGGTCTAGTGAAAACGTGCTCTCACCTTTCTGGGGTTATCTATGCTGCTTTAAAGGAATGATGAGCATAGTCCTAACATTACATAGACCCAGAGGGACTGAGCCAGTTTGAGCCCTTTTCTGTGCCCTGGCAATCCCACCTGCGTGTCTGTCTGTGGCAGAGCCTCGAAAGAGCTTGTAACAAAGGGACAGGGAGCTTTTCATGGAAATAAAAACCAAACCAAGGACTGGGGAGGGCAGAGAATTAGCAGGTGTTCAGGCTGATGTCGAGGGGTCAGCATGTGTTTTTTTGGGATGGGACCAGCCCCTGTGTGGGAGATAAGGGGCTCGTTGGGGGTTATCTTCAGCAGAGGGGTACAGAGTGTGGCATGGAATGGAGGAGCTGGGGCTGCTGCCTTGGCTCCGTTGGTTTTCTGCTTGATAGATATTTCCCCTTGTCACAGAGGCTGGGGCAGCCCTGCTGTAGGAGAATTCAGGCTGTGACAGGAGGGTGATCACATCCTCCACGGGTCTCTGTGGCTTGCAGAGATGCTTCTGAAGGCACTTTGTGTTGTTCCACAGCAAGGCATCTTGACAAAATACCCTCAGATAAGACAAAAGGGGAAAAAGAATCCCAGGATCTGATCCAAAACCAGCTCCTTTGCTGGATTGGCAAAAATTGTTTAGATTTTTCCCTCCCAAGAATGGTTTTGTAAACATAATGCTGCCCATTAGCCATGTAAATTACTGTCATTGGTGGCAATTGTTGTGATGGAAAGATAAGTATCTTGAAACTCTGCTCTGATTTATCCCTCCTGCCCCCCCTCCCCAGCTTGCTATCCAGTTGTTTGTGTCAGTGCTGATTGCAGCTTTTGTCAGAGAAATCAAAATATTGATCAAATTTATTTAGCTCCGTGTTCCCTAGGTCACAGTAAAAGCAACTTTTCTTTCTTTTCCTTTGTACTCTTTTTCTCTGTACTGAAAACAAAAGGAACCGTTCCTCGAGAAGATGAACCATACGTTCCCAAAGTCAAAAGTCATCCACTTGAAGAGGGTCCTTAGGAGCAGACTTCCTATCTGGAGGCTTTCCTCAAGAGTCTGTCAGTGGAAAATCTGGCGAACAGCATTACCACAAGTACTATTGTGGAGTTTTCTTTACATGCAAAGTGGCGAGAGATGGAACTTTCTCCCAGCTGCTGGCAGAGAAGAGCTTCCCATTTACTTCATGCTTGTGGCTGCTGCCAGGATTTGCTGTTTAGCAGCAGAGGAGTTAAGTGAGGGGTGAAAGGCTTCAGCAACACTTCAGCATCTGGGCATGAGGCTGAGCTGTCAGATCATTCTTTGTTTTTTACATCAGTGAAGGCACTTGGGATTGTTCAGTATGTTTAAGGCAAGCAGTGTATTGTGCTGCCTTCTTGTGTACTGTGTGAAGCTGAGACATTTCTTGTTCCAGGTTTCGTGGTTGTGGTTGAAAAAGAGCATCTCTTAAAAAACAACACTCACTTCTGCCTTAAACAATTGCTGTGGGAGCTTGTCCATCACAACCCCTCAGGAGGCTGGTTTGACATCCTGGCTCTGTGATGTGCACCTTCAGTTTGAGTTCACTCACCTGGGGTTTAGAAATGGGTAAACTCAAACTGAAACCTGTGTGAAGACAGGTGCTGGTATGAAAAGCCTCCCTGTGAGGATGTGTACACTCACTGAATTTCCTGATAACCTGCTCTTTGCTGAGCCGAGTACATGAAGGTCCTTGAGTCTTTTCACCTGTTTTCCATCCATAATCTCAGCCTTCTAGAGTAACAGTAGTAAGTAAGCCCTGCTTTTCTCAGCAGTCAGGTGTTTGCTCAGCTGGAGAAATCTTTTACTGCTTCAGTTCAGAGCCTGACTTCTTGGATCTGGACTGTGCAGATCCCTAGGGCATCAGTTCCCCCCAGCTCAGTGCAGAGCTGCCATTCAGTGCTGGATGCGGCTTTCCAGATGTGATGGGATCAGAGCCAGCCGAGGGAAAAGTAAAGAAACCTTCAGCTCCAAGAGTGTCTCTTTGCAGAGCAGCCCAGCTGTTGCTGAGGCAGATTTGGGATGTTGCAGCAGGATCCTCACATGCAGGAAACCCAGGATGGGGCACACAGAAAGGCTAAATTAGTATTTGGTATGTGGTATGTGGTATGTGCAGGCTTGTAAATAAAAATTCCTGAATGTTTTTTTGTGTATTTGAAAGTCTGTGAGGTTTTTAAAAAATGCTGCCCTCAAAGGGAGTATTTTCTTCTCACAAGAAACTTGTTGGACTGCAAATCTGACAGAACTGATTTTTATAGCATCTTTTAAGTTGAACTAATTGTGTCTTTTGGAAGGAGGAAGACAACAATGTGGATGTGTGTTTTTATATAGATTTCATTAAAAAGGTGACTTGGATTGTCCTGCGAGTTATCTGAGCGATGTAAAGGTTTCTGTGGAAAATGCAAGTGATTATAGGCTGGTGACTAGCTAATAATCTTTGGCTAATATGGGTTGGGCTCAATTAATGTTAATCCCTGCTCAACAGTAGTAAAAGTTGGATAAAGGAGATTTTGTGAGGCTGTTGTTGACCTGAACGTGAGAATGATCACACAGGATCATATTCCCTGAAATAAAACTGGCTCTCTGGAACCAGAGACATCATTCTCATCATTGTTTCTAACAGTAGATAAGGAGCTATTCAAAGTGGCCCAAAAGTGCCTGGTTATGGAGATGAGAATTTCTCATCCTCATGGTGTTATGTGCTGAGGCATAACAGACCTCATTATAGGAGGAGCAGGAGTAATTAGTTTAGATTAATGGAAATAAATCTGGTTTTAGCAATAAATGAGGTTGGATTCCTTGGTCCACAGCAGCCACCATCTACAGTGCTCATCTTGAAGTCGGATGCACAGAGGCAAAACTCTCCTCACTGTTGAGGAAGTTTTTGTTGAAATCTCAATGTCAGTCCAAGTGTTGTTTTTAGATGTGTTTTGGTGAGATAAGCAGAATCCCAGAGACAGCCAGGGAGAAGCATCACATCTGAGCCTGTACCCCTGTTGATCCAGGGGGGCCCCAGGGTGGTGCGACAGTCCCCACAGAAATTCTGCTGCTCTCACACTGTGTGTCTAAAGCGTGTCCTTCACCATTTGGAAGCACACCCAGGCCTTTTACTGCTTTGTCCTCAAACTGTCAGGTTTCAGCTGGCTGCAGCTTTGGAAAACAGAAAGATTTATGTGCTCTGAAGAGAACCTTGCGCTGACAGTGGGTAAATGCAGTGTAGATGCTGGAAAGTTAAACAGCCAAGTAGGTGTGAAGCATTTTTGAAATAGGTTATGAAATATATTTTCCTCCTGTTACGATAGATGTAAGTTTAAGTTTGGAAATGGGAGGGCAGATTTTCACCCATTCTGACCCTCAGTCCTAACCATGTTCAAAGTTTGTACTCCTTGTTTTCCTCCACCTTCATGTGCATCCCTGTAGCCACAGATATGGCTGTTATGTTGCTATTTTTCCTAACACAGTCCCTGAGCTGTAAGTGGTCACTTTGCTCTTTCAATGATAACTGAGTTTCCAGATAATGACCAGATATTGTCTTTTCAAACAGGACTAGGTAAGAAGTTAAGCCAGGAGGATTAAAGTCCCAAGGTGACCAAGTCCTTGGTGAGATCATACATGTCTATCTGTGAGCACCCCTTTGACTTAACAGTTTATCATCTCCCATTTCATTATTTTCTCTGTCAGACCTGCCCTTTTATCTGCTATTGTCCCAGCAAAGCTGGCTGGCTGCATTGATAACATACCTGTGGGGTTAGGTGATAACAGAGAGAAGCAGAGCAGGTCTAGATAAAGCAGGGGTGGTCCACGCCCATGGAGGGAGCTGGTGTCAGACACTGCAGCTGTAGCCAGGCAGTGAAGCCCAGATGGGTTTTGTGACTTCCCGAAGGACTTGTGGTGTGGGTGGTGACAAGGCTGTCCCTGGCCAGGCTGGTGCTGTGTCAGGACTGCCCACGCTGCCTGTTCTCTGCAAAATTAACTCCTGCCCTAATTCCCCCTCACCTTTGCCTTCTGTTCCTGTGCTGTGTGGGTGGCTTGTGTGTCCTTGTGTCCTCCCAGGGAAGTGACACCTCTCTTGGGGCAGTGCAGGCTTGCAGTGACACTTGTCTGCACTGAGCAATTAAAATGTACTTTTCCATTAGTTCTCTTCGTTGCTGTTCTGAATTGTCTTCTCTTCCCCTGTGTGCTGGCTCATTATTTCTTATTAATTCATGGTTTGTGCAATTACCTGGGAAATGCAGGAGAGTTGGCAGGAATTTGACGAGCCTGACTTCTCTTCTTGGGAGTAGATGACTTTCTTCTGATGCATTGGGAGGGTTGGTTCTTGTCCTCTCTGAGTGACAAGATGCATATCCAGGCCTCTCTGCAGGGGCTCTGGGGGACAGGTTGGCTGTTTGGAGAGAGCTGGAAAGCACAAGGAGCAGGGAGAGGGTCTGTTTGTGTATTTCCTTGTGTACCTGGTAGGATTGACACCAGAGCTGTTCCTTGGCATTCTGTAGCTGCTCTGCATTATGACACCTCACACCCTGCCCTGAAAACACGCTCCAGACTTGAACCCCAGCCTATCAAGAGCAAACAAGAGAGGCTCTTTGCTTAACTTTAGAAGACAGAATTGTACAGTAAGTAGTTCTAAATACGTGCCAGGGGGTTTTGTTTGTTGTGAAAGCTTTCAGCTCAGTCTAGGAGTGCGTGTGTCTTGGGTTGTCACTGAAGTGACACCCCTGCAGAAGAGTTCTTCCCCCTTTTTTTTTTTTTTTGAAGACAGTATTTCAGATAAGAACAGAGATCTGGTCTCTTTCTGCAAGGAGAAAGCCAGCACACAGCAAGATAAGAGAGCTGTCACTGATTAAAATGTAGCAGTTTGGCTGCTTGTACCTTGTGTTTTATTGGCAAATCTGTTGCCCCCTGGTTTTCCCATATGAATGCTGCTTTTTTTTAAGGGTTGTATTCATGTATTGACTTCCCAGCTGCTAGGAGGGACCTCTTCTTGATGGAAGCTGGACTAAACTGTTTCCTGATGGCTTCACAGCTAGACTTCAGGCTGTTGGCAAAGAAGGAGCTTTACCTACCCTTCTCCTTCCATTTTTATTTTCAGGTGAACTGCAGAATCTCATTACCCACGGTAGTGGCAGGGCTTTGAAGATTTCTGACCTAATTATCTCATTTGCACTGCGAGCAGCAGTAAAATCCATGTGCTGTCAGGGGGACTTTGCTGTTGTGTGAGAAACAGGCCTTGTGAAAGGGTTCATGCAGAGGGTTTGCTTCCCACAGTGCAGGCTGGCTCGGGCTGCCTGCACATTCCCAGCTGAACAGGTGCTTTCCTGCAAGACCTGGATGGGGTGAATGAGGTATAAGTGAGAAATTACCACGTTCTGGACTCCATCTGAGGCCCTTCAAATGCCTTTTTTGGGTAATGTTTGTGAAGGTCCAGCTCAGAAGGGGCTGGACCATCATCTGTGGAGGGGCTGTTAGGTTGTGGTGTGATGTGCAATTAAGAAAGCAGTGGGTTAAATATAGCAAGTTTCAGTGGTGACTGAGAGCTGCAATAGAGCCAGGTATTTCCACATAATTTCTTAGACTCTCTTAGAATCGTGTCTCTGTATTTATGCCTGGATATAAGGAATCTTCTGTTTGAGTGAAACAGATCAAAATATTGTCTGGCTGTTCCCACCCTGCAACTTTAATGAAGTGTTGCTACATCTCTTGTGGGCAAGGAACTTGTGAGGTAGATGTGGTCTAAGTAACACTAAACTGTGTAGCAAGAAGGCAAGAAAAAGGAGTGTAGGAATATTTGGTACCTTGATCATCAGTTGAAGGCAGAGGGATGAGAAAGATCTTTGATGATTAATGTCTTTGATCTTGAAGATGATGAAAAATTCAGAAACATTAGAGTGTCCTCCTTCCTGGTATCATTTCGTGGGCCTTTGTGGGTTGGTATCTCTGTGCTTCCTGTACCTTATGGAAACAGTAAAAACCATGGCTAAAAAGGATCAGGGTGATAGTTTGTTTTCAGATGCTACAGGTAGCTGTCCCTGAGGGGTCTTTAAGAGCTGTTTTCTCTGACCTCCTCTCTAAGCTGTTGTTCAGAGTCACCCTCTAAGTTTCTGTGCTGTTGTGGATCAGTGGAAAGCAGCAGATCAGTTCCTGTGGCAAAATTGGGACCTGTCACAAAAGCTTGGCAAAGTGCTGCTTCCCCCTGGCACGGAGTGAGGGTCTGAGTGAACCCTCCCAGTACTGATCTGTCGTGAAGCCATCCAGTCTTTCCAAGGCTCCTCCTTATTCCTAGCAACTCTCCCTGTGACTTGTGTAGCCAGACCACTGATTGCTGTGTAAAACAAGTGTGCAAAGTCAAGTAATCTTGTACATCTTGAGTATTGTTTTCCCTTTCTGTGGTTCCAGATAGCAGCTGGGAGAAAGTTGGTTTGGAAAACAAAGCTGTTAGGAGCTGTTTGTTTAGACACAAGGCAAAATGAAAGTGAAAAACATAATCTGTCTGTCTCCCTCTGCCTCCCACCTTCTTTTTGTTTAAAATGTCCACATGCTATTTACTTTCAATAAACAAAAGATGTTTCTTATAAGCTGGTGGTTACTAGCAGGGGTATGTGATTTATTAGGAAACAGAAATCCCTGGTTGTGCCCATGTTTTCAAACTGGAGGAAGAGTTCATAATTTTATAGACCTTCCAAGAATAGATTTTTGTAAAGCAAACAATGGGGAACTGTTAAATTATAGCCATGTAAAACAACAGTGTAATAGTATGATTGCTCTGTAGTAATGGCTTTATTATTCTGTAACAAATAGGAGTGGTTTGGGCTGCTGGGAGATAACGTTGGAGCTCATTCAGAGGAGAAGCCCGTTTTAGATTCTTCTTTTCCTCATGTTAAGGAGATAAGGAGTGTGTGGGTATTCCCTTACCTCAGCTTTCCTCCAGGATCAGGGAAGGTGCAGCTTCCAGAAAAGCAATTCAGAGTTTCTCTCTAGAGCCTGAGAGACACTGAAGTTTCACACTGTCCCCCTGAGTTAGACAGAGTGTGACTCCAGCAGCGTTTGCTTGGGGTGTCTTTGTGACTTGTTTTTCCTTTAGAGAGAGTGGGAGGGCAATCATTCTCCCCAGAGCTGTGGATGATGGGGGCTGTGTCCCTGCCTCTGCTCAGCCCTGTCTGGGCTCACAGGCCCTGCAGGACTCCAGGCAGTGCAATGTTCAGGCCAGGGGCTTTGGGAATGAGCTGCTGCGGGTGCTGCTGAATTCTTCAAACCCCTGGGCATGAGCAGGAATGTCCTCAGAGTGCCTGGCACTGTCATGTCTGCATCCTGTTTGTATTTAATATACTCCTTGCTTCTTACATGGGCAAGTTGGGGTGAGAGGTGCCTGGCCTTGCCTCTGTCTTCCACGTGTGTGTCACCTCTGGATGTTGATGATGGTACAAATGGCTGTTGGAGGATGGTCTGTGCTCCCTCGTGCAGCTCTGCCAGCTGTGACTGTGTCAGTCACTTTGTCACTGCAGGTAGGGAGTGTGAGGCACGAGAGGCTGGGTGGTCTCAGCTGGAGCTCCTGCTTTCTCCAGCCTTGCAGTTCCTGTGTGTGTGAGGATGCCTGCCTGGAGCCTGGGTGGGATCCCTGACAGATGCATGCACGGTGCCCTGGCCCTCCTCCAGCTCCCAGTCATTGCAGTGACCTCTGCTGAGACACGTGTGTTGAAAGGGACC
Organism: Zosterops lateralis; assembly: GCF_965231275.1. Classification (NCBI taxonomy): domain Eukaryota; kingdom Metazoa; phylum Chordata; class Aves; order Passeriformes; family Zosteropidae; genus Zosterops; species Zosterops lateralis. The sequence continues at coordinate 18,208,908 of NC_139773.1, read as the reverse complement.
CATCTCCTGTGCTTGTTCCTTTCTTTCTCCTGGTTCTCAACTTTTGCCTGGTGTATTAGGCTTATTTCTGGCTGTTCTACACATGTGTCTGCTGGAAAACCTTGTAACAGCTTAGTTGGGCTCTTGGAAGAAATTATCTGTGCAAAGAGAGCCGTGGCTTGTAATGAAATAGCTTTACAGTGACATCGTTTTAGTGCTGCAGTGTGTCTCTGCTGGTTTTCAGGTTATTCCTGGGCTAAAAATATGGCTCATTAAGACTTCTGGAACAGGATGTAACCATATTTTAAAGATATTCCTGTGTGTTACTACAGAGTGATTTAACTGATTGCATTCGGAGACCTACTTTGTAGGATCCTTTATCTGAAGAGGAAGTTGAGGAGAGGATTAAGAGTGTTTGTTTCTGATGGTGAGGATGTGGTGCTGGTGTGGAAGGCTGGGAGGGCTTGGGAGCTACGCTGGTGCCTGGTGCTGACTGATCAAAGCCACTGGACCAGCTCCTTCCATTTCTCATCTTCTCTGCCCCCAGACAACAAGACAGTCAGAACCGCATGGAAAAGAGTTTTACCACCTATTTCATTTGAAGCTGGATGCACTTGAGATGCGTTGAACAAATGGACAGTAGCCTCTCTTCTCCCTGGGGACAGCTTTTACGTGGATGGGAAGCTACAGATGGGGCCCAAGGCAGAAATGCAAATAGGCAGGGCTGTGATACGAAGCGTTTGGCAGCATCTCAGGCTTAAAAGCTTCGTCCCCACGGCTGCTTGATCCTGCTTTCTCAGTTGTGCTGACACAGCTGGTTGTGGGCTGTACTGTGAACTTTGCAAGTGGAGCTTTGACCTCAAAACTGTGGGATTAGGGCCTTTGCTGCTGGCACCGTGAAGCTGGCCCAGCCCGGGCCATCCCAAAACTGCTGTTGAGAAGCCCTCGGAGATGTACTCGCTGTGGTTACAGCTTTGCAGAGAGGAGCAGCAGCAGCGAGCACAAACAGCTAATTAGTTTTTATAACCCTCTTTTGTTTGCTTTTGAAGACACGAGTCTTTCGTTTGCTCGCTTGGCTCCCGTTCAGTGTGGTGACAATGTCAGCGCGGGTGTGCGAAGCTCGGGTTACGCGGGGAGAGTTCAGACAGGTTTGGTTTCAGTACAGGTCTTGTCCCTGAGCTGTTCCAGCACTTTCCTGACAGGAGGCAATCAGTGTCAGAACAGGTTTGGCCCTGAGACTGTGAAAAAACAAGTGGGTTTGAGGGGCAGATCTCCCCCAGTAATGAGTTCGGTGGTGGGCTGACTGGTTTTTGTAGATGAAAAGGTCAGATCTGTTGCCTGGGTTATGTAGAAAGGTTTTGTTCTGGAACAGCCTGCTCCTTATGAGCTCCCATCTCTGCTGAGCTGCCAGGCACTGCTCTAGACAATGTTTTTCCTACATTTTCCTCATCAGTGAATGTTGGAGAGGTCACTTTTTCCTAAATATTCCGTTGTTGGGTGTTGAAGAATTTGCTTTTTAGGTATGTTTATTTGAGGCTGTGAAGTTTTGAGTTCATATCAGCAACTTGGACAGCTTTAAACCCCCCCTCAGGTTTCAAGCCTGCCCTACTTGGAGTTTGGTTTTAATCACAAGTTTTAACAAATTGAGTCTATTGAAAACATTCTCAGTGAAACACCCTCATTTTTTTTTTCTCAGAAGCCGTTAGCTGTCTTCAAGAAACAATATTTTAATTGAAGCCATGATAAAAGCAGAGCGGCAGTGGTTGTTATAAAGCTTAATTTATTAAACAGCCTTGTTTTTAATGCAAAAAAAAATCTGCAGAGTTAAAAAAAAAGCTATGTGCTTTAAAACTGTCAAAATAAAACCTACAACTTTGAAGTCTTAAAATACTTTGGGAAATGCTGAACGTTTTTGACTGGTTATATGGAACAGCTGAACTGACTTAACTGGAACAAAATTAGAGGAACAAAGAGGTTTTGTTTCCAGAGTGTATTCTTTGCCCTTTGACAGCAAAGCTGTCTGGCTCACACTCTGAGTTAGATACATGGAGCAGGTCACTGTCAGCTTCTCCCCCCCTTTGGTTACTTTCCACATAGCCAACCCCACTGGAACAACAAAATTATGCTTTAAAAAGAGCAAAAATTACAGGAAGATTCGGGGCAAGAGCAGAATCTGAACCTGCAGTAACTGTTGGGTTGGTTTTTTTGAAGGAGTCTGAGTCTCATAATGTCAGTGTTGAATTTGGGGGTACCTCGGGTTAGCAGGGCTTTCCCTGGCTGGTGATTGATGCTGCATCCCACACAATTGGACCTTCTCAGCATGGTCTTGAAGAGACTTGTTTTCCATGGAAGATGTTCTGAAAGTCTCCTAGTTAACTCTTCCTGTGTGCTCAGCAGCTTTTATCACCAAGAGGCGAGAAGCTGTTTGTGCACAGGGGGTATCCCTGGCTCGGTACTGGCACTCTGGCTCTGGGAGGTGCTGGTGTGCTCTGCTCTTCTGTCATTCTGGGCTATTTGCCTGAAAACAGCCTCTCTGAAAAGTTTGTCTTCTGTTAAGGAAGGGGCAGACAGCAGGACCAGATGAGCAGCTGAGAAACAGAGCTCTTGTTTCCATGCAAATATCCCATAAAGAACAAAAGAGGGAAAGAAGAGTGTTCAGAGATGGGTCTGCCAGCAGAAAGGCTCCAGAGTTGTTTTCCATGAGTGGCATCAAGTCCATGTGAATGTAATTTTTACACTGTTGTTGTGTGGGTCTCATGGGTGAGTCACAGATGCTCCTTTTGTTTTGGACCTCTCCAGGGCTAAATCCTCCTCTCTGTGGGAATTTTGCTGCTGAATTCACTACTGGAGATTTAGGGCTTTTAGGATCTGGCGCTGAAATGAATTACCTCTTATTCCTGAATCTCATCTTGTACAGGAGGTAGGATGGGAATGAACTCAAGAGGTGTCCTGTGTGTCCCTGGGTGTACCACTGTGGCTCTGAGGACACTGAGGGCACGTTTCACTGGCTGTAGGACTCTGGTTTCTTTCCCAGTGCGTGGGAGGGTGGTTGATTCCCATTCTGTGGCACCTGAGCAAGCTGGGAAGGTGTCAGAGGGTGGGAAGCCCTGCAAGCCAGCTAAGACCACTAGGAAAACAATGTTGTGAGCAGCAGCCTCGCTGGAGTTGACTTGGAAGGCCTTGGGGAGGAGTTGGGCCTGGAGACAGAGACAGCCCTGTGATGTGCTTGAATGGATGTGTCAGTGGCAAAGAGCTCTTGGGGACTCGCTGCCATTCACTGCAGCAGGAGCTGGGGTAGTTTAAAACTTGGCTGCTCAGAGCTGCCTGTAATAGAGGGAACCAGATTGATAATAAAGGCAACAGGAGTAAATGTACATCTACCTCTTCCATCACTGCCCCCAGCAAGGCAGAAACCTCCCTTCATCAGCATTTGTGCCCTTTTCACCTATGGTATTGAGTTGAGCTGCAAGCCAGTTCAATGCTGGAGCAGATGCACACTGAATTTAGTAGCTTGCTTAGAAATAACTATCAGCAAGATGTCAGAGAGGTTAGGCTCATTATGAGATCTCATTAATTCTGTGAAATACCCTGTAGAGAATATATTAATATTCTTATTCTGTTGACATATATTAACATATATAATAGTTGTATAATTGTTACTAATAATTATGATAATAATAAGCTTCTGCTCGTAGACAAGTCAAAATGGATATTCAGAAGTCCCTGTAGGTACTTCTAACCCACAGTTGATGGACAGAGGTGCTGGTGCCTGCAGTGTGGTGAGAAGTGTCAGTTTCTCTACCTGCTCCTGCATGGGAGTAACACGAGCCTGGAGGGCAGATTTCACAGGTACAGTTGCTGTCTCTGCTGCTTGTTTGGGTCAGGAAGTTCCTATACTCCTGGCTGGAAATTACCCTGGCATTTGCTGCTGTTCAGCAGAAGCACCTGAATTTGATGTGCCTGCTCTTGTGCCATTGCTGTGGTACAAAAGTAAAAGTCACCTTTGGTCTAAAACATTGGTTTGGAGAAGCCTGTTCTGCTTTGCCTTGCAGAGAGACCACTGACAGTAACAGTCTCATCCAGGGGTCTCCTTTCTTACCAACTCCAGGCTTTTCAGATCCCTACCCTAGATGAGATAAAGGTCTTGGTTGTGTGTGTTATGTGTGCATAGTTGCCACCCTACTAGGCCAAATCTTGCCATTAGTTCTAACAGAAAACCAGAGGGTGCTCTGATTTTTAAATCATTAAAAGAACTCAAAGACACATGGATCTTGAAAGGTTCTGGATTAAAATGTGTTCTTCTGTTTTCTTAAATATAAGACCTGCTAACAAGCACACGGAGACCCACAGCGATTACAATTCAAAGCTTGGTTCAAAGGGTGAAGCTCTTCTTGATTTATTGGAGAACATTACTCTGTGGCATATCTGAAAGCCAGATACAGGGTGACAAACCAGCAGGATTATGGCAAAGCAGTAATATTCAGGATTGTCCAAAGAAAGATTAACTTTTCCAGCCAGCTTTTACTGATGCAAATTGCCACCCGCTGTGTTGCAATAAAGAGCAGAAATAACTAAATATGAAATGCTGACTCGTAAAGGGGAGAGTCATCTAAAGTGCTTTGTGTTGCAAGATTTCATGAAAATGGTTTTGAAATGTTCTGCTGCATTTACCTTACAGAGGGGCCAGTTGTGCCAGCTGGCAGGTGCTCTCTGCATCATCCTGGAGCTGTTTTGGGGTGGAGCCTCAGCGCTGGAACATCCTGTCCAGCTCACAGGGGACAGAACATGATTGTTCCCACTAGTGCCTTTTTTTCCCCTTTTTTATTTTTTTTTTAATAAATAAATTTTAAAAGGCTTTGTCCAGTGTAGGTATAAAAGTCTCCAGCTTGGTTTCAGTCTCTTTTTTTTTCTGGGCAACAGTTCCAAATCACTCCCTTCCCTGGCAGGGGGATGGCTCTCTAAAGTACATCTTAGGGTTTCTGGTCTTTAGGATCAATGCAAGTTGTGTTCAGTGAAGGTCTTTTTCATTAAGCTCATATTATACAATATAAAGGACATTTTTCTTCCTAGTGTGACCCCATTGCTCTGTGTTGTAGGTAACTTGCATCCTGGTGCCCAGTGTTACAGTTCCTGTTTCCTTTATGAATTGCTCCCATTGTTAATCCTTGCCTGCTTTGAGTTTTTATAGTATGTTGGATTTTGCTTTTTCCTTTTTTTTTTTTTTTTTTTTTTTTTTTTTTTTTTTTTTTTTTTTTCAGTAGCCTGCATTAAAGTTGTGTGTTCTTTACAGCAGACATCTTGGGCTTGTCTTTTTTTTTTTTTGTATTTGTGAAGCATCCAGTATAGTTTTGCAAGACCACCCCGAGTTAAACTCTACAGCCTCTAGACCTTGTCCTGCTAAAGCTTAGAGGTTCTGATTTCCCTGAGTTTTGCCAAGACGCTGCTGGGCTGGGTCCAGAAGGTGAGTTCAGACACCACCCAGCTTCTCTGGAACTTTGTTTCCAGCTTCAGTCGTTGTGTTCTCTCCCCTCAGTCTAATTAAACCCCGCTGTAATGAATGCTGTGAAGCCAGCTGCCATGCTTTGGCAGGTAGCAAGCACAGGGCAGCGAAACCTCCAGCTAATCCATCCATGCTATGAAGTCATAAGAATCTTGTTAATTTTTAAAAAGCCCTTGATGCCCACTAATCCAAATCAATTTTAATTTCTTTCTTTAAGTCGTGCTTCCATTTAAGCTTCAGCTAAGAATTACAGCTAATTTGTTCGATTTTATAACAGTATAATTGAAAAAGTGATTTTAATGTCCTGGCAACCATATTCCCTTTCTTTGGTTGTTAATGAAAGAATCCATTAAAGTTAAATGATTTGGGCACAGATTCAAGTTGAATCGCCTGAATATTCTAGGAGAGTGTTTCTGACCATCTGCTGCTCTGTCATTGGCGTTTGTGTTGTAAATGGGACCGAGAGAAGGACTTCACAGGTCTTGTTCAAACCATTAAGCGTAAAATATCATTTTAATTTTCTGATCTCAGTGTAAGTAGTGGAAATACTCAGGAGAGTTGGGACTGCTCTGGTCTGTGGGATCCTGCACTCATAAATATCTCTGCTGAGCAGTGCTCCCACATCCTTTGCAGGGGATCTTGTGGCTCTTTGTATTGATTACAGTACATCATTCAGCAGCAGGTTGTAAGTTCCTTTTAATGACAGGCAAGACAACTGGAAGGGGAGCCTGTGAAGGGGAAGGCACACGTGATGGAGAAGTGTTTTTCCCACTGCCTTGAGTCACACTCGCCGTTTCTGTCTGGCTGCGATCGGAGCGGTGCGTCCTGGGGAGGGCTGTGAGCGTCAACAGACACAACTAATAAATTACAGCAGCTGTTGCCACTCCTGCCTCCTTTGCAGAGAGCCAGGGTGGGTGAGTTTGGGCTCTGGGGCTGAGCTGGCACTCCAAGCACAAGCCTTGTACACCCAAGCAGGGGCAGAGTCAAAGGGCTTGTGTCCTTTCTCTGTAACACATTATTCCTCTTTCCTTTGCTGCTGAGCTTTCTTGCTGTCCTTGGTGACATGCAACATGCCTGACATGCTGGGAAGCAAGATGGACAGTGAACCAGGTTGTGAAATTCACTGGAGGTGCCTCTGACTCTCACTGGAGGTGGATCAGTCTTTGGGTGCACCATTAATGCTGAAAGTGTGTCTGTCTTGCAACGTAAAAAAAAATAAAATAAGATTACATGTGTGTTGCTTTTGAAATTGTAAAGTATAGCCCAAGTTTCTGGAGGTCTTTAAAATGAGGGAGAAACAGGATGGGGTCTGTCTGTTTGCTCCACAGCTTTACACTGCATTTTGTGTGTAAAATTTTGAGTTACAAAGGCTAAATAATTGTCTGGTAGAGAGGACGGGATTCAGACTTGGAGTGGGGACACTTTCACTCTTCTGACTTTTCCCATTGGATATGCTGCCTTTTTTTTTTTTTTTTTTTTTTTTTTTTTTTAAATACTGTAGGGTGGTGAGAACTTGACTGATAAAATATTCACTGTCGGAACTGAACATTTTTCAATTTAACATATTTATATTTGCATCTTTGGAATATGCAAAGCTGTTAACCCAGGGGGAAAGAGCTACAAAATACTCTTAAACTGTAGCCCACAGGTGAAGAATTTTTGTGTATTTATTTGGCAGTATTAGTTTCTGGTTAAGTGACTATTCTCAAGAGAGATGATACTGAAGCTTGTATCATACTGCATACTTTTAACTTTCTCAGGCACGAAGTGATGAAAGTATATCCTAAAAGTATGCTAAACTGAAACAGTTGAAGTATAAAAATAGGTAATGTTGTAACAGGAGATCCTCTTTCAGACTCCTCTGTGTCCTTTGCAGATAAAGTATACATATGATGAAGTAAAAATCAGGAACTTGTGCACTGCACAAAAGCAAAATAACTGGGTTTCCTTTCCAACATCAGTGAAAAATGCAGGAAGTCATTATGTGTTTAAACGGGTGTCAGTGGGATCATGCAAATCCAAGGCGCTCGTTTCACTCTGCAAATCTCAGGCTCATTCAGCCCGGACCCTCGGCAGCACAATTACAGTCACTGCAGCAAATGGGCCTTCTGATGTTAACACCAGCAGATAACAAAAATAGCATTTAATAACTTTCATTAGAGTTAGTGTTTCTAGGGCTTTAGGGCTCTGCTCTTTCAAATCATTTACATAATTTGCAGGTACAAGCTGCTGTGCCAGACTGTCCCATCTGATTCTCTCTCTGATCAGAGCATATTAATGCACTTGTTTGATGGTCTGTTACCAATAATTACCTTGGATTGCATTAGGAGCATTTCCAGCATTGCAGCTGGTCTGTATTTTTCTCTGAGTGTATTTCAGGGCCCAATTACAGGACTCTGATGTGTTATTGTTCCAGTGTGCTTGTTCAAGCTTGTAATTTTAATGTGCCTCCGCACTGTAAATCTCTGAATGCAAACCCAGGGCTCTGTCCTGAGTTCCCCATGCATCCCATGCTCGCAGCAGCTTCTGCAGGGATCGTCTCAACTGTTCCTCATTGGCTTTTTAAGAAGGGAAAGGTGAGAGCCAGGAGATGGGCATTGCCTTGGAGGTGTTCATGGAGCAAAGCCTGAGGTTTGATGTTCCGTGTGCTGAGTGTGGAGTGGCTGGGAAAGGCACAGGAACAGCTCAGGCCCCTCTGGATCAGGCAGTGTGGGGATTGTGGAGAAGCTTTCAGGGATTTTAGTGTTTAGATCACTGGGGCATTTTGAGCATCTTTCAGTGCAAGGGAGGCTCACGTTCATATTGCTCTACACGGGGACACCTCTCCCTGTTCTGCTGTGAGACACCTTGGGGAGAAGATCTGAAAAGGCTGAGTTTAGCAAATTTGGATTTTGAAATTCTAAGCTTCCTCTGTCTTCAGAAACCTTTCTGGGGTCAGAGGGGGGAAATAGAAAAGCTTAACCTTTGTGGAAGTCAAGCACTTTACTGTTAGAATTGCCATTGACAATCCGACGCAATGAATAAATTATTACTGCTATTGATTTGTTTCATCTTTCTGGACCATTTATTGCAGGGGATACATCAGAATAACACAACTCAATGATAAGGAGCTCGATCTTGAGAGCTGGTGTGGTGTTTGTTCCTATTTGTTAGGCATCATCTGTAGACACAATTAATTTGGGCAAATCTGATGCTTCTGTGGAAGCAGGAGACACTTAGTCCTTTCTAGAAATCAGTTGGCATTTTACTAGGTTGGAGTTTCCAGGGCTGTGTGGGTTGGTGGCTTTCATGGTCTTGGGTGGCTGAAATGAACAGCTTCAGTTGACTCCAGTGGTAGGAGCATCTTCAAAAATACTTTCATGGAGACCTTTTCAGCTGCTCTATTTTCCTTGTGTATTTCCTGGTGTTTTCCTTGGTGTATGTTACATTTATACACAAAGGTATTCGCTTCCTCATATGAGGAAAATTAATTCAATCCCAGCCCAAACCAGTGCGTCTATTTACTGTAATTACAGCTTTAGATGATATCATTCTTTCCAGGTATGGCCCATGAACAGCAGTACAACTTTGCATGTGTTTTAGATGTTTCTTTCATGCCGTCTCTTCTGCTCTTTTGTTTTGAACTGGGGATTTGATAAAGGCCAGAGACTTATCCCCAGCATTGTTCTTTGGGGAGAGTTGCCCCAACTTTCCCTGCCAGTGCTCATCCTGGGCCCAGATGTGTGCCAGGACTTGAGAAGCTCCAATGTGCACCCAGACCCAAGCTGGGGAGTGACCAGGACACTGTTCATACCCCATGGCTGCAGCTGGATCTGTGCAGGGTGTGAGGGGATTTCTCCTGGCACTGCCTTGTACTTGTCCCCTTGATGTGGGGACAGTGTGACAATGTGACACTCTCCATGTGCCGCCTCTTGCCGCCTGCAGTGCCGGGCTGGCACCCAGCTGCTCCTGAAAGGTTGGGATCAGCTTAGTGACAGGGGATGATCTGAGAGTCCCTTGCTGCCAGCTGGATAAATACTCCTGCAGCAGTGGGAGATGCTGCATTATTAAATAAACCATCCAGGTTGCTTATATGCAGAATTAGGATAAGGTTGGCTTCCTGCTGGTGAGCACTGCTCAGCACTGGAACTGCTCTGCTGTGCCTGGATATCAAGTGTTAATAAAATGGTCTTTTCAGCAGCTCTGGAGATTAGTTTTAGGAGCCTTCTGTTCCAGAGAGGCTTAATGGGTGTTGAAGGTGTAACTTTCTTGTTCCTGTTGCTCTTACAAGGTGGAAAGTTCCAGTAACATCTGGTAACTAAGTAGGGAATGTAGGGATCTTGACCCTTCTGTCTCACAGGCCTCCTTTACGGTTTAGTGGAAGAATGTTTTCTATTTTATTGTGCCGTGGGGAGGCTGAACGAGTGATGCACAAGGGGATTTAGGTGTCCAGCTCCTCTTTCAGCCTCCCATTCTGTAGAGATCATGGGAGTGGGCTGCTCCCCAGAGCTCCTCCGGTTCTTCTTTCAGTGCTGGTGTTGCCGAGCACCCAGCACGCAGACTGTCGGAGACCTTCGTCCAGATTTCTTTCTGGGTCACCACTTGCCAAGTGCAATTGCCCTAAAAACAGACTGAGACCAAGCTATTGACTTGTAATTGTCAATGCATAAAGTTTCCAAGAAGAAAGAGAGCTTTGTGTTGCTTTAATGGGGACACACTGAAGTACAGTCACTCTTTGAATTAGACAATGGGAACGTAAAGATTTTCTACAGCTCTAAGAGGCTCTGAAGAGCATCGGCAGAAGGTTACATTAAGGAGAACAATGGCACAGTAGTTGGCTTGCTGAGAGGTAGGAAAACCCTTTGGAAAGGAGTAACTTCACTTTTTTTCAGTGCTGTTCGCTCCCAATTAAATAAGATTAATTGTGCTGTTGAGTTCCACGAGTTCAACATCCAAAATAAATACATAAATTAAGGCAGGCGACAGTGCAGAGGCTCAAATGCCGTTTGAATTCCTGCCACCTCCTGTGGGATGTGGAGGGGAGAGAGGAGCCCTTTCCTTGTACCGCCTGATATCCCAGAGAACACACACGACGACCGAGCGCTCTGCTCTCCTTGCCTGAACCACTTTCTTGCTCCTGGGAAGGTTTTCTTTGGCTGGATCTCTGCAAGGTGCACAAGCCAGTTTCAAAGTGCCAGATGTGTGTGGAATAGGAAACATGCTGGCCAGGCTCCAGGCTGTGGGACCTGCAGCACAACAGCGGCTCCCCAGGAAAATCTCTGGCTGCCAAGAACTAGAAGTGATGTCAGCTCTGGAAGTGTGTCAGATTAGAAACCCTTGTACTTTGCTCCCTGTGAAGTATTAATCTCCCAAGGCCTGTGCTGTAATGGGTCCTGTCTGGCTTGGCTCAGCTCTTTGTTTCAGGCTGGGAGAGTTGGAGAGGTTTTGCAGGAAGGTACTGGAGGCTGTCAGTGGTTTGGCTGCTTTGGGCTGGGTGTCCTTGAGCTGCTCCCGGGGCCTCACTGAGCTGTGCTAAAGATGGGCCTCCCCTGCCTTGAAATGAAGGTCTGAGCCTTGGAATTGTTGAGTAGGCTGGGAGTTGTAGGAGTGGTTGTGCCTTGGGATCTTGTGTGTGCCTAAATGTCTTTGGCTTTCCCCAGCTGAATGAATTTCTTGAAGAGACGATAGAATTGATGGAGATGTGCTGTCAGTCTTATGGACCTTACTCAGGGGCTGTGGATCAGGTGATTTCAGCTGTGCTAGAAAAGAAACAGAGATATGCCAGTGCACTGAATCCTTTTTGGTTTATGCCTGAATGTTTTGTTTTCACAGTAATTACTAAACCACAACTCGTTCTCCTCCGCACAAAGCCATTTGTCTCCTGTTGAACAGTAACCTTTTATTTGCTCATGCTGTGTAGCAGAGCTCAAGGACATGTTTACTGCTGATAGCCAAAATTTCACCAGAACAAGCATTTCCCTTGTCTAGGTTTTCCCACCTTGATTTAAGTGGTTAAACCTCAGGAAAGAGATGGGAAATAGCCTTGTGTGCAAGGATACAAGTGGGAGTTTGTGCTGTCCTTAGTCGTGGAGTGAAAAGTCCCAACTCCATGGGCTTTTGGAGTATTGCATGTCCTGGATGTAAAAACTCTGCTGTGAGGGTCTCACCTCTGCCCAAGTAATTGCATTGTCAGGAATCTGTCAGACCTCGCTGTGTTGCTCGCTCACACTTCACCTGCTTAGTTACAGATTTGAAATTAAAACCCAACAGAATCTGTTCTTTTTCCCCTTTACTCAGTGGTACATTGGGCTATTCCTGCCTCCCTTTGATGTTGGGGAGAGGAGATGACAGGAGTGGGGTTTGGCTGGATGCTGAGATGTGTGACTGGGGAAGGGCTGTTGGCTGGTTTAATGTGGATTTCAGATGCCTGCCTTGGATCTGAACTCAGGCTGGCAGGGGCTGTGCTCCCGTGGAGGGCAGAGGACAGCTTTGTGCCTTGAAGATTTGACGACCTTTGTTCATTTGAAACGCCCTGTTTTTTTACACCACTCAACAGGAGACTTTTTAATTTACTTCACTGGGCCTGGATGCCGGAGGTGGATGGATGGCTGATGGATGTGAGGAAATAGATGGGAGAAAAAGAACATTTTCTCCTGGGCTGTTTTTATGCACAATATAGCCTAGGGGTTAGCAACACGGGGGAGAGTGAAAAAACCCTGCAGAGCCTGGGTCAGAAAATATAATTTTCACGGGAACAAAATGCTTTTAACTTGCTACATCAAAGACCCTCCATTCCAGGGCGTGCTCTGTGTTTGAATACATCTACATTCCCCCAGAACTCTGTGTATGTGAATGCACAAGTATTTTATGTGTATCTACATGTGAGTGTGTACTTGCACATACATTTATGGTCTGAAAGCCATTACTGCCCACCTTGGAATAACTCAACAGCTGAAACTACTTCCAGGAGGAATCAAAAGTAAAAAGCTGTTTGGCTCCAAAGCACAGATCTGTAGCTGGAACACCTGCCTAGGACTGACGTGTAGAAAGCCCTTCTGACTCCTGTATTAGAAGCTCACCTTGACTACATTAATTACAGCATCACCTCTGGCAGGTAAGAGGGTGGAGGTGAGCAAGAGGCTGCATGAGCACATGAGACTGTGCTTAACAAGGGTCCTCTCCATTTCTGTCACTATAGGATGAAGAATGGAGGTTGGAAATAGTCAGCAGCTTCTGTAAGCACTTAACATTCCTGATTTCATTTGTCTTTGATCTCACTTGGACTAATTTTACTCTCTTCTGATCCCTTCCCTTGAAGGGGCTTTTATCTCATTGTCAGGCTTGCTAATTTAGTGCGGTGTTTTGAACCAGACCTCCTCCTACGTTTCCAGAGCCTGGAAGGTATTTTTTCCTTAATCAGGGAGTGTTTATGCAGTTCTTTGAACATCTTGGGACAAAAGTCATACTGGGGCTTTTTGCAATGCCAGGTCTGCACTCTGGACCCGGCTGCTCAACCTCTGTATGTGCAAATGGCTTGTCACCCAAAGCTTGCAGTATTTTGGGGCCAAAAGGGCAGGAAGGAAGGCTGGATGATTCGGGACAGGTCAGAGCAGTCTGGTGTTGGGTGGGAAGTTCATTTGCCCAGCTGGAGGCCTTCCCAGCAGGCTGTGTTAAATAACAAACAAGGAGGAGTGGTGACACATGTTTGACCAACCAAGTAGAAGCTTGGATCCAGGTAGGTTTTGACTTTGGGGAAAAGAGCCAGGCGGTTTAGGGATATAGAAACATCACTGCAAGTTTTTGAAAAGCAAATACTTTTTTTTTTTTTTTGTGATGGAAAGTATGTTCTGTTCTTATTCTGCTACAAGCAGGTTGAGATGACTTTTAAGGAATTGAATTTTGAGAGGCTGATAATTGCTTCCTACTGTGGGAAGCTGCACTGCAGATCCCTCCTCTATTCCTGGCTGTCCCCTTTCACTTCACCTTTGGAAGAGGAGGAGTATTTTCAGCAAAATGCCATTCTAATTGCTCTCTGAAGAAACTAGAAAATAGGACAGATACACAGGCTGTTTCCCCAAGCGATGCACAGGAGCTTTTAAAGGTGACAGATGTAAGGAAAGACGAAGAATGAAGACTTTACCCAACAAAGTATCAAGTCTTTTGGAATAAGCTCTGTGTCACACACCTCAGCCTTTGCCGTAGCAGCCCTGCCTCCACAGGGGTGGTGTGTACACACACGGGCTGCCAGCAGCAGCTGCTGCAGTGACGTCCCTTCTGAGAAGTGTCTGTGTTATTGCCCCTCCGTGGATGAGGATTCTCACAGGGATGGGGCAGGATCTGAGTGTGCCTCCTGTCCTGAGCTCAGCTGAGTTTTCTCCAGCTGTTAACCCTCTCCTGTGCTTGTCCCTGTCACCTGCACAGGTGTTTGGTGTGCTGAATTTCTCACTACTTCATACCGTTTTTTGGTACCAGCTGTCTTGCATGAAAAGCTTCCAGAGGCAGTGTCTTTCCAGTACATCTGGGGCAGCCTTTCAGCTTCATGTTCCCCTGCTGCTGTCCTTCTGGGGATACTGAGTTCTGTAGCTTGCTGTGATCCTCAAAGGACCAGTCTGCCCTAGGAGATGTGAATGGGCAGAACTGCCCTCCAGGAGGGCACTTGGTGACATTTGCCTGACCTGGGCCTGCCAGGACTGTGCTGGTTGACAAATCCAGGAATTCCATTGTGGTGTGTTCATATTGGGAGCTCAGGGATGTGTGCTGCTTCTGCTTGTGCTTTCTCCCTGCAGAGTGTGAGAGAGCAGCGTGTTGGAAGCATTCCCTCAATCCAGGGACTTGCAGGTAGCTCTGCGTTGGCAGTGGCTGCCCCTTTGTCTGTGTACAGTGTCTGGCTGTTGTGCTGACTGTGACATGGGCATCTCTGTATCCCGCTGGAATTTGACTTTGGGGACTGGGAGATTGTCCCCTGGATGTCCTAGTGAAGGTGATAGAAGAGGATCTGTTCTATCCCATAACCATGGCAATCAACAGGCAGGGTTCTTCTGTGGCCTCCTCATCACTGAAGGGACAGATCTGGCCAACACCAAGTTCTCAGTGGCCATTGTACAACCCAGCAATGATGACAAACCTGACAAGTTCCTTTGCCCTTGGGCACTGAATTGGCCACGTGTGGGGACAGGGTTAGGCCCTTCCTTCCAGGGGCACCTGCGGTTTCCTGCACACTCCTTGAAATAATTCCATCTCCCTGCATATGTAATTTTGCGTGTCATTGCCCCTAATTGCATGCTTAACACACACTCTTTTAAAGTGCAGCCCTTTTATCAGCAGTAGGTAGTAGCAGGTTTAATAGGGTGTTTGAATTCCTATAAAATTAATCTGTAGCCTTCTGCGATAGGAGACGGGCAGGGAGCCATGTGGTTCATATCCAGTGTTGATAAACTTGTTATAGAGGCAGGAAACATTTCTGATTGGAGCAGTGACAAAATAATTTGGAGCAGAGCCATAAAAAGAGTGGATGGTGATGGTTTGAGCACAGCAGAGATTGAAATTGCTGGTGTGTGGAAGCAGCGCTGCCAGCTAACATTGACTTAGTGTCTCTGGAGAACTCTAACGGCAAATGCATTTTATTAATGGCAATATTCTTTTAGGAAATGCTGAGCATTGTTTCAGAGGTGGAGCCCCCTCGAGTACGTGGGTTTGGAAGTGGGCCAGACCAAGATCTGTTCAGCTGAGCTTGTTGCTGGTCACTGCTCTGGCCTCTGGCTGCAGCAGGAAGGTTGCCTAAGGGCATGTGCTGGGTACTGTCTGCTAACAATTTCCCTTTTCTAGTGGGGAAAATGTGTCCGTCCATTCTTGCTCCGGATTCACCTGTATGGGATAAAATGCTCAGAGACAGCAGGTCATGTTTAACTGGCTTTTTTATTGTCTTTCCTTTGAAATATGTTTCCCAGAATATGAACATCAGTGGGAGGTTGCTGCTTTCCCAGCTGGACTTGAGCTCTTACTGCCAGTAAGAGGGGCAGCTGCTCAAACTAGGTTGTGGTCATTGGCACTGGAGTGCCACATGGGGCTTGGATACTTTTCCTTGTGCTTAATTGTCTTGTAGGGGTTGATGAGCCTCAGAGGAGGCTCTGATGTGCAGGTGAGAGGAGAGCCTGCCACAGGCAGCCATGGGAGGTTGGGACCCTTACTGCATCTTCTGTGCTTGCTCTTACTGTTAACACCTCTTCACCTTCTTCCAGCTGCTTTCTGCTTGAATCCAGCATGGAAACAACTGTGGATCACAGAGGTGGCAGAAATGGTGCAGGTTGTACAGCCATAGGGATGGGGGATGGAGAATGCAGTGCACAGGGGTCATGGGCTGTGCTGGTCACCCAACAGGGCTGAATTTCACCTGGTACCTCCAGCCATGGCTCCTTCACTGCGTAAAACTGGGATGTGATTAAATCAAGGAAAGTAACCACCCTCATGGCAACACTGTCTTTTCTTTGCAGGGAGGCTCTCGGAAGGGGATTCTCTGGAGCTGAGCTGTAGTGCTGGTCCTGCAAAGGTGATACTGGAGCCAAACCAAGTGGTGATTTTGGACTGTAACCTGGCCCCCGCTGAGCAAGTGATCAATATCACATGGAAGAAGAATGGGTTTCCATTAGTGGAGCAGGAACATCTCCATGTGCTTCCAAATGGATCGCTCTTCATCTCATCACAGGCTGTGGCAAAGGACAGTAAATATCCCGAGAGGTTTGGTGCTGAGGGTAATTATTCCTGCGTGTCTCACACCTCCCTAGGGACTGTCACCAGTCAAACAGCTGCAGTCAGATTTTCAAGTAAGTATTCTGGGGGTTTTGTTGATTTTCTTTCCTTCCCCTCCTGGTGTTTATACAGAAATCTGCTTCTCCAGGAGCTTGAGATAAAATGTCTGTGAAATAAAATCGTAATAATGATGTATAGGTGAGACTGGGGGCAATCCACAGATAAGCAGTGGTGTCTTCCTGTTAACCCACTGTTCATATCCTGTGTAACTCTCCCAGGTAACTATCATCAGCTATGAACTAAAAACAGCACCCTCGCTCTCTCCAAACAACAGTAGAAGACAGTGAATTCTGCCATGCAAGAATTCTTGTTTTTGCAGAGAATTTCAGAGCCCTGAGGGCAGCACCCTGTGCTTGGAGAGGTGGCTGTGGGGGGCTCTGGCTGTGGCAGCTTGTGGGGTGAATATCTCTTAGTATGGAAGAGATGACAGAAATGGCTGTTCAGGGCAGTTTTGGTTTGGATCAAGAGGGACACTCCAAGATCTGAACTGCTGAATCTCTGCACAGAGTTCAAGAATAAAATTCCTTTGTATTCAGGCTTGGCTCCTGAGGCTTTTTTAAGTGAGTGCAAATAAATGATTCCTTGACCTGCCAAATAGGTGAGGCTAGAAAATAAAACAAATACAGTAACACTTCTCTCTAGTACAGTGACTTGTGTAAATGTTGCTGAAAACAGCTGCACAGCACACCATGGGAGTTGTAGGGGGTGAAGGTGCAGAGAGAATGTCCTGACACCCGTTTTACACTGGGGTGTTTTTAGGCTCTGGTACCCCAGACAGGGCCATCCAGGTTTGGCCAAGTGAATATTTCAGTCTGTGAGCACTGTGCTGTAGAAACCAGAACTGCTGGTGAAGCTGGGCCAGATGAGGGGAAGATCTTTGACATTTGCAACATGTCCTCCATTTCTGGTCAGAAAATGTTCAGCATGCAATCAGGGATCCTACACACAGGTATTGTTTGGGAGGAGGTGGAAGTCCTGGAGTAGAAAAACTCATTAGTCCAGCTGGATTTATTTAGCTGCTCCTGCCTCAGTCCCAGATAGCCTGAGTTAGGATATATTTATTTCCTTTTAGGGGTGACTTATGTTGAAGTGTGTGCTGTGTCTCTTGCCCAGTGGCAATGGGCTGTGTCTCTTTTATGGTCCTGGGTTTATTGTTTGGTGTCTTACAAGTGAGAACAGTGGAGGCATCTCAAAATGGAAAGGCTGACTTAAATTGCCCTTCTCTCCTCCTGAATTTTTCCAGAGGAACATACATGAGTAATGCCTCTCTCCATCCCCTTCTGTGTTTCTCCCAGAAATGGGAAATTTCAGGTAAACTCTTTCCTTGTGTGTACTCATATGTCTCCTTTTATTACCATCTGCACAGGGAAAATGCTGCTTCCCTGGCACACACATGCACCTGACATAACATATCCATTTCTGAGCAGGGAGCAGCGAGAGAATTGATTAATGAAATGCATCTCTCACTTCGATTTGTTCCGAGGGTTGGGCAAAAGCACTTGCTCCATTAGCATTCAGCTGGAGCAAGTGAGGATTGTAAAGGTTTTTTCATTTTTTCCCCTGCCACTGAACACGGTCTATCCAAAGCTGGATGGAGTGGATGGACTTATTCTTTGTGCTGATTGCCTTGGGGACTGATAATCAGGATGGGGCAGTAGAAGAAAACCTGTTCAGCAGGTGGGATGTGTTATTCCTGCCATGAGCTTGTCCTCCTGACCTGCAGGTCCTTTCCTTCCCTGGGATGGGGCTCCCATGTGGGGCTGTGGAGCTCTCTGTGCTGCTGAGTCTTGCAGTAACATGTAGGAGCACTGAGTATTCATAGCACCTGCCTTGCTCAGCACTGGTTTGGTGCTGGTGGTGTTATCTGCTGTGTTTCGGGCTTGTGGGAGTCCACTTCTCCCCCTGACAGCCCCAAGAGCAGCTCTGGCACCTCTTGTAAGGGCTGCCAGCTTCCCAGTGGAGGGAGAGGATGCTCCAGGCAGCAGTGAGCCCAGAGGCTGGAGGAGGCCTTTCAGAGCAGTCAGGCCAGAGTGGTTGAATGACATGTGAAGGCTGTGACAGTGTGATCACTTCCGTCCTTCCACTGTGGTCCTGGAGTTCAGCTGGTTGGCATTTTGCTGGATAAACATATGGCTCACTGCCCAATGTTCCCTGGCACCCTGTGTGCCACCAAGGGACCCATGCCACGGTCCCCATCCACCTCACGGCAGTGGTGGCCTTGGCAAATGAAGGCTCAAGTGTGAAGGTGCCTGTTAAATGAGCAGCTGCTCAGGCTGATAAATTGGGTTTGCAGGTTTTCCTGAGCCCCACGTGCTCCCACATGGGAGTACCAGGGGCGTTATTGTAGTTGTGGGAAGGTGTAGCTTTCTACGTGTTAATAACTACATCGATGAAGATTTGTTAAAGCTTTTAATTTAGCTTAAACATTTTGTGCAAGGGAGGTTGTAGAAAATTACAGTAATTGTGGCTGTCAGATGAAGACGTTTGCTGTGCCTGGAGGGAATGGGCCAGTGTCACGTGGCTGCTGGCAGGGAACACGGGAGAGGTTTGGAGTGTTCCTGCACCTGGAGGGACAGGCCACAGCAGGAATCAACACACAGCATCTCTCATCATCCTCTCTCCACATGGACAATGTGTCTTCTCTGTGGCGCCCTGTGTGTCTGGGATTTGAGGACTGGCAGACTAGGATTTGTCCATGCTTTAAGGATTTATTTTATAGATTTTATCCTATTTATTTTGTGAATTTGGGGCATAGGTGAGCAAAGGCCAGGGACTATAGGCAGATCCGTGCTGGGCAGAAAAACTTCTTGCAGATGAATGCACAGGCTCTGGTGCATCTGTAAGTTTAGATGTGGCCTTAGACGGTGTTTTGGGTAGGTGAGGAGCTGGCTCCTGTGGAGAGCAGGAGCAATCCTGTGCTGCCATATGGCCCTGCAGACAGAGGGCTGTGCTGCCTGTGCCTGTGCCGTGCCAAATTGCTCCCACGACTTTCTTTGCCTGCTCCCCTTCCACCCCCAGCCTGTTCAGAGGTGAGTCGTTCAGAGAGGGGTGGCCTGGGTGGTGTATGTGGTCTCACTGGGGGCTGATGTTGTCTCCACCTTGGAAATACCTCCTGATTATTGTAGAAGGTACAAAGAGGACAAGCACACGGAGAGTCTGGGGGCAAAGCGCTGTGGGAGAGAGCAGCGAGCCCCTTTCAGAAGGCTGAATTCCTTGCATAGACTGCATTTTCTGCCTGGGGTGTAGTGTTGCTGGCTGGCAGCCTTTCCAAGCCCACAGCCTCCTGCACGGATCACGCTGCTGGGAGAGGGGGAGGGTGCTGTGTTTCACCATCCTGCAGTCACCCCTGGGCTCAGGGCTAAAAGCCTTGGCACACACGGCTTGGCTCCAGCTGGGTTTAACATGTCAGCGGGGAGGGAGCTGCCTGCCCCGCTCCTGGAGGCGCAGGGCCCGGTGCTTCAGCTGTCGCTGGGGGCAATTTGCTGTAATGCTCTTCACCTTCTCACCTGCAGTGGGTAATTTTTACTGAGTGGCCTATTAAGGTGTTCAGGATAATCAGTGAAACTGGGCTGGGAGGTGTTTTGTGGCTCAGAATGGCTTTGCAAGCTAAACCTTAGCTGAGGAGTTGAAAATAATGTTGAGTATGTGTCGTCTTTGTTTGCCTTTTCCCCTCAAGCATCTCCTTTCGCTGCCTCCCTGTGGAAAAACCTCTTATTTTGCAGCACTTGTGCAGCAGCAGAAGTGTTTGTGGGAGGAGAACAGTTCCTCCAAGCATCCTGTGGCCCCAGGGTGAGCAGTGTGTTGGAGCCTGTCCTGCACTGTCCATGCAGAGTGTCCAAACAGCAGGACCTGCTCTACAGTCTTTCCTTGCCTGTTTCTTTTTCTTCCCAGCACCAGCTGTTTGCAGCACAGCTCTGAGTTGCACTAGAGGTGCTGTACGTGTCCTGCCTCATCCATTCCATGCTGGTACTCCTGGAGATGAGAGGAGGAGCACAAGGGATCACAGTGCACTGTGGTCTTGGCCCCAAGCTGGTGCAGATTCTTGTGGAGCAGTGATGAGCCCAGCCAGCAAGTTTGTCTCTGCCTGACCCTTTTTCAGGGCTGACATCCAGGGGTCTTGCTCAGTCCTGCATCAAAGGAACTTTTTCACTTCTCTTGCCTTGATTTGGTGTTACTTTCTGTGCTTAAAAGACCTGAGCTGAAGTTCCCTGTCCTCTCCTTCACAGAGGAGGATGCAGGCTGCTTCTTTCAGAGCCTGCAGAGGTGATTTTTTTTCAGCCCATCCTTATCTCCACTATCCCTAACCTTGTACTGTGAAAGGAATATGATGGAGCTGCTCAGCCGCCCACCCCAAGAGTTCTGAGACAGCCACTTAATAATGAACAGCAGAGAAACAGGTGGCCCTGTGTGAAGTGGAGGAAACAGAAATGCCAACAGATTTAATTTTTTAGAAGGATTCCTGCCTCCCATCATGATTTTCCTGGATACACAACCCTCCAGAGCCTGCTAAAATATTCTTATTGACACCTGTAGGCTGAGAAGAGAATAAAGGGGGAAAGAGGATTAAGGAAATCTGCTGTCAGAAGGTTGTTTTGATGGTGCCATCCTGAATATGCACTGGCATTTGGTGGATTTTCTTTTAAATTCTTGGATTCAGCAAGTTTTATTAACATGAACCTTAAAGGTTTTGTAATTTGTAGAAATTACTTTGTGGTAAAGTGGTCTGCGGTGTATATTTGAGAGTACTAAAGCAGTTGGCTGAATTAAGGCTTTACATATTAATGTATTTTTCAAATTTTTCCAGGAAAACATTTCTCATTCCATTTGTATTGAATTGAAAAACTAAACTTGGCAGACAGCTGGTGGGAGAATTTGGTCTGTAGCTGCTGTGGAGAGCAATGAGTTGCTTGAAACATGTGATAACTATTTAAATTAAAGAAAAACACTAATGACAGCTGAGAATATGCCGAGGTTAAAATGGGTCACGCAAAAACATTTCATTTTCCAAACTGTACATACTTTCTCAAGCTCACACTGCAATAAGGCATGGATGTGTGTGCATGGATGTTTGTGTTTGAGAGAGATGCAAAGAAAAATTTCAAGTTTGGAGTCCTACAAAATCCAAAGCAATGATGGATGTTCTTGGAAAGCAGTGGTGGGACAAGCACATAATTGTGTCTGAGGGCCAGGAGGTCACTTCTGAGCACAGTGCTGTGCTCAGCCCGGCATTCAAGTGAGGTTTTTGGCTAAAATTTATGTTTATTGTTCCGCATTTGGGGTTTCTGGTACTTGTATTAGAGCATTGTTGGATGGATTTGTGCGGCAGGGTGGATTTCACAGCAGAGACAGTTTAACAGAGATGGATAAAGCAGAAGCCAGTTCCTCTGGTGGAGAAGAACACAGGCTTTCTGCCCCCATCCAGGAGCCTCCATGAATATTCAAAACTCCACCTGTGACTGAGATGCCTTCAGGTTATGCTGTTGGTAGGACAGATGCTGAGAGCCCTGGGGGAGGATTTCTGCTGCAGGGTTTTGCTGTGTGTGTGGAAAGGTTGGAAGATGAGGCAGCTGTGGATTGTGGTCCAAGAGCAATTCCAAACTTTAGTGCTTTGTCTCCAAAACAGTTCAGCCTCTTTACTGTGGAAAGACATATATAGAGAGAGGTGAGCCTTGGAGAGCAAACAAGTGTCCTGGCATGTATGAAATCCATCCTCCTCTTAGCAGGGTGTCTGGATCCCCTTGGCTGTCTCCCATTTGCTTGAATAGGATGAAGTTGGTTTTTGCAGGTAAAACCCTTGTGGGCTCTGCCTCTGGTCTCCAGCACTGCCAGCCTGTGGGCACTTGTTTTGTGTAACTTGACATCTGGTTTGTCCTTCCTCTTGCCTTGTTTTAATTTCCTGTGGCTGCAGGAATGCTACAAGGCAAGGGGAGAACTCTCATCTCTGGGTTTGTGGCATTTCCCCTCTGTTTCTCATTCTGTGTCCTTCCCAAGTGGAGCAAGTGAACAGACAAGGAAGCAATTTAGGAAGGTAACTGCTAAAACTGCCAAATTGCATGTTTCTCTCACACTGTTGCCTTAAGGGAGAAAATGAGGCAAGAGGCAAATTTACACATTGAAACCTTTCAGTTACTGTTTTTAGGGTTGCTGAGAGTCTGTAGGAGCACAGGAAAGGGAGGAATTACATTTCAGGCTATCTTCAGGAAAGAAAATCCTTTCTCTTAGCTCATACATCATAACAGGTTTGCATTTCTCAGCAGAAGCACTGAGTTATTAACTTTCCTTCCCTTCTTCTTTCCCCAGCATTATCACGGTTTTTCCAGCAGCCGGAGTCGCAGACAGTGGAGGAAAATGGCATGGCCCGGTTTGAGTGCCGGATCGAGGGGCTGCCCGCCCCTGTCATCACCTGGGAGAAGGACCATGAAGCTCTTCCAGCAGAACCCAGGTGACTCCCTCATTGCTTTCTTGGGTCAGCTTGGAAACGAGCATAGCAAAAGCTGATTTCCACAATTTAGGATGTGGAAATCATTGTATAAAATGGTAGAATGATGAGAAGAGGTGATAAACCAGGTTTGGACTTGATAACTAAGTGATATAAGAGGAGGTATTCAAGGGGCTGAGAAAAAAATGGCCATAAACACCTGAATAAAATAAACTTTCCCCCAGATAGTCAAACCACAAAGGAAAAACAACCCTTGATATTGTGCTAGTTATTACAGTGCAGAACCTGCACCCTGCAAAGACCTGTGTATGCCTGGGATAAGGCATGGCAAGGCATGGACTTGTCCTCTTGTGTGAAATGACATGGAATTCTTTGGTTGATTGGGGCCTGAGGTGAGGAGTATGGGCGTACCCAGCTGAACTCCACAATGTGGATTTTCTTTGATTTTGGTTGTGGTTTTAATATGAAGCCTTCCCCTTTGTCTTACTCCCATGTTTAGACACCATCTAGTAAAAGAGACTTTTCTGGAGAAAAGAGGAGAGTCCTGCAGCATGATACTCTTTCCTTAATGAAAGTCAGTTACAGAGGAGGGGATAAACCATTAGCTGTCTGTCTGTCTGTAGACATCACTTCTGCAGGGGACCAGTGCCTGAATTGTCCTTTAGCTCTTAGAAACTCCTTTTCTGTTCTTCAGAAGGAGCTATTTCCCTCCTGGGGAAGTTAGTCCAAGTGGCAGAAGAGGAAAAAAAGAGGGGAGTGTTGGGGGGGAAAGTTTAGAAATACTTTTGCAGCACTGACTGCAAGAATACTCACTTACATCCTTGAGTCTGGGATGTGGAATCTAGAAGTTCATAGGAGGCTGTTGCTTTGTAATGAGAAGAAAATTAATAAAAAAGGAAGGAAAAAAGAACCAAAAAAAGAAGGGATTGCAGGGAGAAGTGTGTCATAGAAACAATGGCTTTTTAATGAGACAGCTTGATGGATATTGTGAAATTACTTGCTCAGAGATTGCTTTCATCACAGGCAGCCTGAAAATTGTTTTCCTTGTAAAAGCCAGGCCATAATCTCTATCTGCAGATCTTGCTTTTTAAATCATGTTCTAGCTAATATGCTTTTTCAGAAGGATTTGCTTTTTTTTGTTGTTGTTGTCTAGTTGTTGTTGGATTTAATATAACCGGCTTTCGAAGGAATTAAGTGAATTCCAGGAAATGTTGGCTGCCAACCAGAGCTCTCTGTTATCCTCCCTGCATCGTGCCTGAGGATGGGATGTCAGGCTGGCCTGATTACTGTGGGCTCCCTCCTGTGCACGCTTCAGATGAGCCTGTGGAAATGCAACCCTTTGGCTGGGCAGGTGTCAGGGTGATGATTTCATATTCCAGAATAGCAGGGCTGGGAGGGTGTGCAAAATCAGGCTTGGGGACTGGAGATACAGCCCTGGTGTAGTGCTACTACATCAGTGTTTGTGATTTAAGAGGGATAGAATAATCATGTTAAACTCACGTTGTGTTTCCCTTTACCTGCTTTTCCTTTTTCCCCTCTCTTTTCTTCCTTTCCCCCCCCTCTTTTCTCCTCCTTTTTCCTCCTCCCCCTCTGCTTTTCTTTGTTGTTCTTACTTTTGGGCACCCTTTTCAGCCTTTGCCCCTGGATGCAGGTATCTAGCATGGTGCCACCTCAAAGGTACTGAAAGCTGAGCTTAAAAAAATACTTAAACAACCTAAAGGGTACCAAAGTGCTGATGGGTGTTTTTGGAATACCTTTCCTGTCCCTCTTCTGCACAAAAAAATCTAAATTCCCTATGTAAGGCACAGATTATTTTGCAGTTCTGGCTCTGAAGTATGTTGAATAAACAGAGTCTTAAATCTGCAGCAGCTGCTGAAAGGTGGCTCACAGGATTTCTCTAGTTGCTTTGGGGTGTGTGCAACATCTCTTGGCGTCATCTCAGGTTTAGGTGCTGGCTGGGTTTCACATCAGGCTCCAAATTGCTGTTTATTTTCTCTAGAGCCAAGATGAGCACTTGCTGTGGGGACTGGAGGTCTTTGGAGGTCTGCACAGCAAATCCATAACCTACAGACCACATGCTCTGCAATCACAGTACATTTTTTCCACATTTTGGCTGAGTGAGGGTTTTATCTGTGTGTAGAGTTTATTTCTGTGCTGTGTCAGGAGTGCCTTGATGTGGCTCATGTTCATGTACAGGACTCTGGAGCTGTGAGCAAAAGGGATTCCAAGCTGAGCCTACAACAGAGCTGCAGGTTCCTCACTGTGCTCAGAACTGGTGCTTTGAGCAGCTTCAAAAAGCTGAAGGGAGGGTGTGCTGGCAATTTACTGGGGAGAAGGTAAGAAAGGGAATAGGGCTGTCAGTGGCAGGATTCTCTGAGCTGTAGGATTGCAGAGTTTGGACACGAGGCAGTGGTGCTTGATTTCAGTTCTTGAGCACTGCCCTGGTGAGCAGCCCTGAGCCCCTCAGTGCTGTCAGGGAGGGGAAGAGCTCTGTGGGTTTGCCCTGTTGTTCTTGCTGCCTTTAGGGCTGTGGTAGTTGGCCCTGCTCTGAGTGTGCTGTCCTTCAGTATAATCCAGGTGGGGACTTGCCTTTCACCCCTGTCAAGGCGAGCTTCTCGGAGATCCTGACAATGCAGCTATCAACAGCTGAACTCCTGGGACTGCCAAGGTTCTCTTGCTTCCAGGGCCTTTGTCTGTCTGTCCTTTAGTTTTTGTTTCCTGCTTAATCCTCGGTGAAGGTGAGCAGACAAAAAGATTTGCCCTTTGTGTGGAAGAAAAGCTCTGACAACTGTCTGCTCTGAGTCATCAGGCAAATTTCCTTGCAGGGAGCCTGGGGATGGTGCAAATGCCCTTGCAGGCTGCCTGAAGGCTTCTAGTTCAGGGCTGCTGGGACCCTGAGGAGCTGGAGGCTTTGTGAGCAGCTGGGAAAAATCGTGAAAGGATAAATCTTGCTTTTCTTTCCCCCTTGCTTCCCCAGCAGAGTGTTCCTCACTGCTGCCATGTTTTCCCAACAGGATGTACTGCACTGAGTAGATCTACCAGTGGTGCTGAATGGACTGTCTCAAGCTCTTTTGATGAAATCTCCTCATTTAAACCCCTTGTTTCCAGCTCCTGCTCTCTTTAGAGACACAGTGCCTTGTTTTGTGGCCTCAAGAGAAGCCGGGTCCTGAACACCCTGGTCTAGTGACCCTGCTCTGAGAGAAGAAAGACCACAGACCAGAGGTCTGTCCCAGCTTCAGTGAATCTGTGATACATCACTGAAGCATCTTTTTGTGGCTGGGAGATGCCTTGCCTGGTGTTTGAAATATGTTGATATTAATTACAGACTCAAATAGCACATGCATGACAAAAATAAATATTATCGCCGTGGGAGGCTTTCCCTCCACAGAGCTGAGAGGATGCAAATATTTGTCTTCTTTCTCCTGAGTCCCGATGAGGCATCCTGATGAGGGCTTTTGGGTATCACCTCCTCTGAGCTCTTTTGGAGCTTGATCCTGAGGAAAATGTCTTTGTAAGCAGCATGCACATGGCTTTAGGAATGTAAGGCATTGCATTTGTGTACGTGGGAAGTTTCAGCCAGTCTGTGTCCATGAATCAGGCTGTAGGATTGTTCCAGTGGAGACAGAATGGTCACTGGAGGAGCTCTGGTCGCTCTTCTGTCTTTATCAGCTGTGAAGAGGACAAGACATGATGAGCTCAACTGCAGTAGCTGAAGTCCAGGATCAATGTAAGCCTCACAGATGGATATTTGTCTCTGGAACAGACTGCCTGGGGCAAGGGAAGTGTTTCTATGGTGCAAATTTAGGATAAGTGTCTGCAGGAGCAGGGAAGCTGTTGGTGACCATAACTTGAATGCAGGATGAGTGACCTGTTAAGGTCTTCTTGGCTCCATGATCCTCACTCATGGCACTCCAGCTGCCTCAGCACCTGGAGAACCACAGTTTGACTAACTGTGATCTTTGTGGATGGCAGGACAGGCATTCATGGTTATAACTTGTCTTTGTGCTGTTCCTGTGGAATAGCTGCTATCCCTCCCCTTAGCAATTGCCTTTGAATGTGTCCTCTTCATAATGAAGACTGATAACCCAGAGCTGCCTGTCAAACCTCGGCAGCTCTGTTTATAGAGACTTGCAATTAAAAATGGATCTCATATATAATTAAAAAGGATCACGTAGGCTTTGCGCCTTGCATTCAAGAATAAAGAGGCTGCCATCTAGGAATCCAGGCAGAAAATGGAGATGCTGACAGCCTGCTCCTACTTTTATGCTAATTGCTAATCATCTGCTTTGTTCAGTGTAATGCAGCAAGGATTGTGTTCATGTCGTGAGCAGTGTAGCCATTTCACTCCACGGAAGTGTTTCCCAGTAGCATCCCATGGGCAATACAGGGGATACTGAATGCCCAGCAGTGAGTTTGTCACCTTGTGAAAGCCAGAAACTAGTGGAAGAAGGAAAGGAATCACTACAACCCAGAAATGGTGCAGGTTCAGGTGGCTGTGTCATGGCTGCTTTGGTCCATGGAGGTGCAGCTGTGTATCAGTTGGTCCCATTTTATGTACTTGAGCAAGAAAAAGATGATGTTCAGACTACTTTGCAGTGTGCTTTTTGTCTGGCAACCAAACCTTGGTAAAAAGTAAGTGCTGGAAATGGCTGTAGCATGTGCTCAAGCTTGGGGACGTCTACAAATGTGTATGTAGAAGTGTGAATGTGTGGAGTTGGTTTGTACTGTCCAGTTGGTTTGTGTCAACAAAGTCCTTTTAGTCTGGTCTCCCAAAGCAGCTTGTACATTTGGAAGACCCCCAGGTGATGGATAGGTCTGTACCTGCTGCTTTTTGAGAACCATGGGCTGAGTTGCTCAGAGGTTCCCTGATCTCATTCTGCTGTCAATACCAGGACCTGCACATGAGAGATATTCCAGAGAAAAAAAGGAAGGGATAAAAAGGCTTTGGGGTGATGAATATCAGGGGTAAGGCTGTCTCACACTCTTCCTTTTGGTTACTCAGGTTTATAACTCTTCCCAACGGTGTCCTCCAAATCGTGGACGTGCAGGAGAGCGATGCCGGGGTTTACCACTGCGTGGCCACCAACGCCGCCCGAAAGCGCTACAGCAACGATGCCACCCTCAGCGTGGTGAAAGGTGAGGTGCTGCCAGCAGCCTCCTGGGCTGGCCACAGGTCTGCCAGGTAATCACTGTGTGTGCTGGGAGAGCTGGGCTCAATACCAGTGACCATCTCCCCTCCTGGTGTGGCTCTGCACGTGGCCAGCTTTGGTTAAAACTTGCAGAGAAGGCATTTCACAAAAGGTTTCTCTTTGCTGTGATGGGATAAGGAGACTGTGTTGGGAGTCCTTTGTGCTCTGGGGTGATTAGAAGGGTTGAGGCAGCCCATTTGTTCCTTAGGGAGGGCAGCGTTTTTGGTGATGTTCTCTGCAGTGGCCTTGGATGGCAAGAGAAGCAAGGGCTGACATGGAGCTTCCCAAGCAAGCAAGAGAAATAGTTGGAGGCTGGAGTAGCTGGCAGGACTGTGTCTTACCCAGTTTGCCCAGCACAGTCCAGAGGAGGCTGAGCACGGTGACATCCAACTTGTGTTCTGTGTCCATATTGCTGGTGTTCTGCTGAGCTCCAGAGATCTTTGTGTGGTATTTGGGAACAGCCTCAGCTGGGATTTCTCCTGCTGATACAGGCCTTTGGAGCAAGGCTTTGGGTGTGAGCTGTCCTTCTCCCAATCTGGGCCTCAGCCTCTGAGTGCATTTTCCTTTGTAAGCCAAGAGTGCAGTGGGCAAGTCTGGACATGAGGACATAGCTGAGAGCATGAGTGCAGTGGGGGTCTCCAGGCTCCTTCAGCCTCCTTCCCAGAACGCCTGGCTGCCTCTCCAGCTTTGTATCATCCATGTCCTGCAAGTGGACAAACTCACCAGGGCTGGGAGTCTGGCTGAGCTGTCCCTTCTGTCAGGACAGTGCCCCCTGCCACATCTGTCTTCTGTTCGTGCTGACCCTGGTGTATCTTGCAGGTGGCTTTAACCTTGAAAGCTCTGAAATCCTTCCCAGCCCCTTTTGTCTTTGTTTAGGATTGAGTTGCTTGGCATTCTGCTCCCAACATATTTTCCCAGCAATGGCTTTGCTGTTCATCCATCAGCAGGGAGTGTAATTAACTGTGGAGCCTGAGAACACACCTCTGATCAATGGATTGTGTCGTGGAGGTAATCTGGGTGGAATCTGCAGAGAATTCGTGAGCGGTTGAATGCTCTGTGTCTAATTGCCAGCCCCTGCCAGATCCTCTGTGTGTTTAATGAAGCACAGAGCTGAGGGGAGCACTTCCTATGGGCAGTTCCACACTCCAGAGACTGCTCCTGTCTTGGCTCTGGTGTGCTATTGATAACTGATATCGATCAAGCTGCAAAGGTGAATTTGATGTCCTTGGCATCATAACTCATTCTGCATAATTGCATCTTGTAGCTCTGCAATGTTTAATCTGCTTTGCAAATGGAGGCAATGGAAGAGGTTAAATGGGAAGCGTTCCTTCTGGAGCACCAGCCGGCCTGAGCAGATTTCTGCCTGGAGTTCTCACCCAAATCTCTCTTCTGCAGCACCACACCACCCGCTGGCTGCTAAAACAAATATGTGAGGTTGAGTTTTTCACCAGATTGAGCTGATAGTGATGAAAAACATGCCTGTTAAATCTCTGGGGTTTTTTATAATTGGGGAGAAGTATCTCTGAGACAGATGGGAAACTGCAGTGACCTGTGCAGGCTGTAAACTCCTCCATGAGTGACTGGCATGGTATTGATCCTTTTTTGTTTCAGCATTTCACCATCAGAGCACATTTTTGGATGCCTGGACTGGCTTGAGGAGTCTTTTCTTCCCTGTTCAGAAGCAGCTGATAGTAGTTGGAGTGAACTTGTCAGGCAGAAAATCTTTCCTGATTGTGAAAAATAAAACCACACTAAACCAAAACAAGGAATTCTAGGAAAAAAAAACCAAAATAAACTGAAAAACAGACAACAAAAGAACAATAAACTGAAATACAGCTATTTAGTATTGCTTATTTGGAAACTTCAGGGACTAAACTCTTGTGTGTCTGCAGACAGGAGCAACTAAACTGCTTCTTCCCTCCCTTCTCCTGGCTTAGGGTTTCCTTTGTGCCAAGATAAGGTGACAGTCCAGCCTTTCAGTCCCACTGCACTGCCAGGTCCCCTGGAAGAGGTTTGTGCAGTGGGATCTCATGTCTCCTTACCTGCTGTCCCACTGGCAGTGCTGTGTTATGCTGGTGGCTGTGCTCCTGGCAGATTTTGGGGTCTTGCTGGTGATAATGCAAATGCTTCCAAGGATCAGGCCTGGGACCTTTCTGTGTTCATGCCTCTGCCTTCCAGACAGGGCTGGATTTGAACGGGCTGTGCATAGCAAAAGAATCTGTTTCCCTACAGCTCTTCTGCCCAGTTGTCCTGTTTCTCCCCCCTCCCTCCCTGTTCCTTATATGATTGTTCCATGGAATTGTTCCATCTCCTTTATTAATGGCCTTTTGCCAGTAAAAACAGCAATTAACACGACCCCTTTCTATCATATCTGCACAGCTTAAAAATACCAAAAGTGTCATTTCTCTGGGCAGTGTGATTTGCCTGTCCTGGGGGGAACTGGGCTGTTCTCTGTGTTTGTGGCTGAGCACATGCTGGCCAGCCCCAGGCAGGGCAGGGAGCAGCAGGGCTGCAGATGTTTTGGCTGTGCAGACTTCATGGTGCAAATTTCCAGACCTTCCCAGGGGAAGCAGCATTTGGAGCTGGAAGGGAAGAGAGCAGACGGGACAGCGGGATACAGTCACGCAGCCCTGACACAGAGCCTGCTGCTGGAATAGGGACAGCTTGGATTTCCCCCTTGGATCTCCACTGCTCCCCAGTGGACGGAGCACCAAACACATCTGGCAGCTCTGTCCCTTCACCCCTCACCTGGACAGGTGATGAATGAACACTGTGGCTCTCTCTGCCAAAAACGGCATTAGGAGCTGGCTGTGGGATGCTTTCCCAGGCTCCAGCTGTGCGTGCTGCCTTTCCTTGGGGTCAGCTGTGTCTTGTTTCTTGTAGCTCCTTTTTCTGGAAGCAGGCTCTGGAGCCCTACTCTGAACTTATAGACGAAGAACTAATTCCTTGTGTGTCCTGGTCATGTTCCCAGGTTCATGACATACACAGGGAAGTGTTGCCATGCTTCATAAAGCAGCTCTCAAAGAGGAGTAGCAGCAGAGCTTGGGGAACGTGACGTGTGGTCTCAGCAGATCACTTTGCCTGTCACTTCACTTTGCCCCTCCATGTCAGGCCTACTCCTGCTCTTTGTGTGTTTTCATGGGAATAGGGACTCCTCTTGCTGTGTGTTTGCCCCACAACTGGCACAATGTAGCACAAATAACAGTCAGAAGCTGTGCTGCTGGAAGAACAGTGAACTTTTACAAAGATTTGATATATTCTGCTTTTAAATGTCACAAGGAATGGAGTGTGGCTTCCCCTGATTTCCAGTGCACTTCTCCACTGAAGGAATGCTGGGATCTCTCTTCTCCACAGCTAACCCTAACTTCACTTCCCTGCAATTCATCCTATTAGTTTTAGTTGCAAAGCATTGGGAATCTTGAAAAAATTGTCATTTCTCCTTACTTTTTAATCCCTTTAAGTATGTATAAGCACCATGGTTTCCCCCAAGTGACCTAAAGAAAGTTAAAAATCTTGGTAATTTTAGAATAGAATAGTTTTCTCCCACTGGAGTGGGAGGAACAAGTTTGAGATCCTGACCCCAGAGCTCCTCTGTGTGGATCTCGGTGTTTGTGTCTTTTCATATTTATTGAGTATTGCTGAAGGATTGTCAAAGCGTGGTCCTGGGAGCCAGGACTCCTGGCTTCTCTCTCCCTCTCTGTTGTTAGGCTGCAGAGGAGAATCAGTTCCTCAATGTTTAGATCTCTTAAATAGGGATAATGTAATAAATAGCCTTGGAGTGGCCCTTTTGGAAGGGATGGGCCAGTCTGGAGAGGGTTTATGGGCATTTGGTGCTGGAGGGCATCTAGGGGCACATACAGAGAGAGGTGTGGTCAGGTATCTCAGTGTGGGTGTGGGATTTTCCCTTCTCATGCCCTCTGGACCTTGTTCCTGGTCTGTGCATGTGGGATGACCATGACTGCTGTGACATATGGGGAAAACCTTTGCCTCAAACCAGGCTGGCAAGAATCAGAATCTCCCCGTGCTGCAACAATGCAGGAATTGGAGAACAGAGCAGGGTGGTGGGTGGAGGTCTGGGCTGAGGGAGCCACAGAGGAGTCTCCCAGCAGCTGAGCACATCCCCCGCGAGCTGGGATTTAGTGCCGTGTTATTAGAGATGACACTGCGAGATTGCCGTTGGCAGAACATCATTTACGCTGACAGTTGTAGCAGCTTGCTGCAGCAGTGTCCCAGGAAATGGATTTTTCAGCCAAATATTTGTATGAGTGTGATAACAGGGACAGAGCTTGGAGGCAGCTGAAGCACCTTCAGGTTTTTTGTTCTTTTGGTGTTCGTGCTGCAGTAGCCTTGCAGGTAACCAATGCAGAGCCTGGGACGGGGGTGGTTCCAGCTCCAAAGGGCTGTAGGAAAATACAGCTCTTGACTGCGATGAGCTTTAGGGATGGAGGGGAAGGTGGTGATGAAGTGAGCAACACTCACAGTTGGCCACCACCTTGCAGAAACAGACGTGCTGTTACCACAAGTGGATTTTCAGTCCAGCATGTGCGAATGACGTGCTGGATGCTGGTTTGGCACTCAGCCTGAGCCCTGGCCACGTGCTCTGCTCCCCTCGCGGCTTCCGACACAGGTACTGAGCAGCCAGGGGACAGGGACTTTGGATTTGGGTCACTGCTGCTCTGGGCTGACCTCGCTGACTGCAGCTGGGCCTTGATCCTGTGTGTGCTGCCATTGACAGTGAAGGGCAGCATTAACCAGAGTGGAGGGAGGGTCCCACCTGGATTGGGGTGGTCTTCCTCCAGCAGGAGCCCATTGCAGGGGCAGCAGGGCCCTATGTGGCTGTGGGGGCAGAGCTATCCACAGCTGTGTGTGGGCATGGCACACTTCTTCTTGGAGGCATGAGTTGTGGGAATGTGTAGGGAGAGAAAGTGTGGGGTGGGACAACATGGTTGCATTTTTGCTGTGAGTTGTTGGCATAACCTGCATGTGATGTCGCCTCTGGAGAAGGTGACATTCCAGTTGCAGCCTGCAATTGCCATGTTCCTATTCCGTGTGCCTCCTGTGCTGGACACAGAACTGTCACTTTTCCCTCTCTCCTTTTAGCTTCTCATATTTTTTTTGCCCTCTGGTCCCTCACTTCACTAGCAGTTAGGCAGGGAACTGCTCTCCACTTGACATCCCAAAAGCTCAGCCATGAGGACTGTTTACAAGTGTTCTGCAGCTCTGGTTTCCCTGGGAAGCAGGTATCTGAAGATGTTTGCATAATGTATCTGACGGATTCTGTAAAATGCTGTTGCTCCTGCCTGTGGCAGAAGGTGCTAAGCAAGCCATGGCAAGTGTGAATTCAGAGGATGGCAAGATCAAGGAGGAGGTACACAACATTTCTTGCTTAATAAATAGATCTTTAAAGCTACAAGTAACCTTCTGCCTAACAAGCTGTAAACTTTAACTCCATCTCACTTTACTGAACCCATCATTGCCAGTGGGTTTCAAGCACACATAGAACAGGATTGAGCCCATAGATATTGGGTGAGAGTTGTGAAAGGCTGGTGCAGACGTGTGTCAGGCACCCATCCAACAAAACTCTGCTTGGCTGGGGTTCCTACAGGGCCAACCAAGATGCATCACACCCCTCACACGGCCAAGGGAAAGCTGCTTGTAGCTCCAGTGTCAGCAGCCTGCTCTGGGAGCCCAAGGGGAGTTCCAGCTCAGCTGTCTGTGAAGTTCCGTGGGGCTATGATATGCCACACTCCTGACAGCTCCAGCAGCCTGCAGTGACAGAGGGTTTGATACAAAATGCAGAGCCCTCACCTCCCATTAAGCACAACAGCTAAGCCCGGGGATGGCACTGAAGTGAGTGGCAACAGAGGTGTCAAGGATAATAGAGCAGAACAAAGGATGTACGGCTGGGAATAGGTGAGCTGTTTCCAGGTCCTGAGGGAAACTGGTCTAATCCACATGCAGTGGTAGCTGTGCATGACGTTAAGAGCTGTCAGATGTGGCCAGGCTTGTGTGTTTCTCAGCCTCCAGATCCTGAAGACAAGGGCTGTCTGGATTCAGGCATGGTTTATGGTCCTCTGGTGTTCTCCATGTGCATCTCTTACTAATCCAGGTCTGCTGCACTTTTGAGGCTTCCTGAAATAACAGCTGGTGTTTGGTAAGGCTTGGGCTGAAGCAGGGTTTGAGCAGCAGGGTCCATTCAGTTCTCCTCAGAGTCCCTTGGTGATGGTGCAGTCCTGTGGTGCATCAGCACATCTTCACTACAGGGATCACACCCAGCCTGTCCTGGAGGGTGTGGGACAGGCTGTGCCTGTGTGGGGAGGCTGGAAGGGAGCTAGGAATAGAGACCATAATTAGGTCAGCAGCTTGCAGTGGTCTGCAGGTCAGGAAGGTTGATGTGGTTGGGCTCCTGATGACACTAGTTAATTATTAATCATTGGTATTACAGCTGTGCCTCAGCAGCTCTCTGAGGTCGAGGGTTGGCGCTGCCCTGCGGCACTCACAGCATCCAGCAGCTGGAGTGAGGATGTTGGAAGTGTCTGGAGGCATAGAAAAGCTCATGGTGGTGTCTGATCCCATTGCTTTTGACATGGGATGGACACTTTCCTGTCTCCAAGACCCACCAGTACCTACAGGGGTGCTGAGGAACAGGAATGGGAGGAGTGGGCCTGGCTCACAGGGGAGGCTGAGCCAGGAGCAGATCTGGGCTGCTCTGAACCCTCATTTGGGTATCCTGGATGGCAGGGATTGCTCAGAACACAGCTGGGAGTTTCCCTTCAGTGTCAGAGATGTTCTTGTTTCTGGGGCAGTCAGGAGGCAATGCCAAGTGGGTTGTGGACAAGAATGAGAAATAGGAAGAGAGAAGAAGGATGGGATAAGGAAGGGCAGGTGGTGTTACTAAACACTGGCCTAATGCACAGCCTTGGATCAGGGTTCTGTGGTACCCAGCAGAGGGGTTTTGATCAGTGATGATCTTTCCCCATGGAAAGCAGCTTTTCTTCCGGACTTTTCCTAGAAAAACAGATTTGCATTGTCCTGAGTGAATGCAGATGCATCCATCTGCTTTTAGTTCTCCCTTCCAAGTTGGCAGTCTCAGTTTGCTGCCAGACTGTGTTACTGTGGGCTCCCAGCGTGTTGTGTGTTCGCAGCGTCGCTTGTGGGAAGCATTTTGTGTACCTGGCATCAAGGAGACTGCACTGCAAGATCCCTTCCCAAAATGTTCCTCTTTTCAAAGCTGCTGGGGACAGTGGATGGCTGCTCTGGCAGAGGGAATGGGGCAGAGCAGGAGCTGTGGTCACAGAGGAAGCAGGTTATGCCCTCCTGCACAGTCCAGGGCCTCCAGCCTCATCCTTCTCTGCTGTCGCTGGATGTGCCTGAATTGCAAATGGATCTGATGTTACAAATAAATCTGAATTGCAAATAGATCTGATGAAATAGGTGTCAGCCCCTGGGAAACATCAGCCTCAGAGCACAAGGAGGAAGTGACTGGAGTGAAATGGCTCCAGTCACTAAGGCAAGGTAAGGAGGAGTTTCAGGGTGACTTGTGAGCCAGGATGGTCTTCTCTTGACCGTGTCTCTGTGTCATCTCTATGCAAGAGATAAAAAAAAAAGCCCTACAGCTTTTTTTTTTTTTCTTTGAGGTTCCTTGTGTATCATCCTGGAAGGTGGTGTGCTGCCCTAGGATAATGGCAAAGGGAGCTGGTGTAGTGATGGTTAAAAAGGCATGAGGATGTTCCCACTGAATCCCAGAGGCTGACAAGCTTACGTCCCCAGGGCTATTTAATGTTTACTGATTTGGAGGGTGTTTATATTTAAATCACAGATACTGTGGCTTTTGTTAAGGGTCTTCTGATGCTCTCTGGCTATTACTTTTGCACCTTCACTTCTGTGAATAGCTGTGTTATGAACTGTGAGCAGATGGAGTCCCAGAGAGATGTGCCCAGAGCAGCACAGTGAGTTAGTGACTGAGACCATGGGAGACTGTCCTGAACCATTGGACCAGAGCCTGGTCCAGCAGGGAAGCTGAGACATCATCCTGACTACTTGTCAGCCATGGGACATTCCTGGTGTACTGTGGAGGTTCCTGTTGCAGTGGTGAGTTTACAAAACAGCCTCTTGCAGCCCTTGTTTTTCTAGTCCCTGCTTTTGGCAGCTGCATGAAAATGGCTGGAGCTTTCAGTGTTTTAAGGGCTCAGCTTGAGCAGCATAAGCATAAGCTCTGCTGTTCTCCACACAGAGACACTGAGGTACCTCTGCTCCTTCCTTCACTTCTTGGCCTCTCACCTGATCTGGAGGCTCAACTCCCTCTGTACACTGAGTGACTTTCTTCTAGGGATTTTTTTTGCACAAAAGTCTGTGAAAATGTGCCTAGACAGGCTTATTAATCAGTAGTTACTATCTAAAATGATGACACTATCCAACACAGTCCTTCTGTTAGGTCTCAGCATCTCCACTGTGCCCTGAGCTGGGGCTTCCTATTCCCTCTGCCACATTCCAGCTCCATTCCAGCTTCTGCCTCCCAGAAACTCTCTGCGATGCATCTTCAGGCTCCTGAGCATTGAGCTGCCCGAAGGCCTGAGGTGTCCAACCCTCTGTCCTGTGGCAGGAGGCAGAAGAGCCGCAGTTCTCAGAGCTGTGTGTGCAGTGGGGCCGCCTGGCCGCAGCTGCCGGCACAGTCCCTCCTGTTTATTTTGCCTGGCTCCGGCTGGGAGCGGCGCAAATGGAGGCGCTTCCAGGCGCTCTGGGGAAGCGAGCAGGAATGCGTCGTGCAGTCTGGCTGGCTCCCGGCCCTTTTGGCGTGATGAGGAGCAGTTCCAAATGCGTGTACGCAAACAGAGAGCCAATGTTGACAGCTTTACAGGAGCTGGAGTGGTGGGCAAAGCACACTCCTCCGACTGCTTTGCAGCAGAGCTGAATTGTACCCTGGATGTACAAAACTCCTGAAGGGTTGAGGGTTTGGGGAGTGGAGGAAGAGCCCCCCTAAAAATCCAAGGCAATTCCTGGAAACCTGCCACTCTTTCTGGGCTTCTGGTTACAGAGAGTTCAGGGTGTCAGCTTGTGGCTGAGCTAGTACATTAAAGGATTTAATTTCTGAGCTGAAATCTGTCAGCTGCATAAAGAAGTTGAGAGGAATGAAAGAGGACTGCCTGATGGCCCCTTTGCCTGTCTGGACTGGGATCTGTGTGCTCCCAGGGCTTCCAGACACAGACGTGGAACTGGGGAAAATGTTGGCCAGGCTGTTTCTCAAAGCAAATGAGAAGCTGTTCCTGGAGCAGCTTTTCCTGCCACACTCTGGAGAGACCCCAGAAGCTGTGGCAGGTGGTGGTCTGAAGAATCCATCCAGGTAGTAAATAGACACTCTTCATCCAAATTAATTAATCTCTCTGCATCTTTTTTGAACCAGAGAAGTGTATTTAATCTGTTAAATTCTCTGTTTTTCACATATATGCAAACAGCAGAGGAGCAGGTTTTGTGAAGTGTAGGTTGGACCATATATTTTAGGATCTGTTTGCTGACTTCTTTTGTTGGGGATTTTGAGACTGTAGTTTGAGATACAAGTGCTGTGTGTGGAGGTCTTTTAATAGCACTAAAAAGTGATTGAAGTTCTGTGTTTTAATCACTTATACATGCTTCTTTGTGTGCTCCTTTAAAGATGACAGTATATGTCACTGCCGTGCTGCAGCATCACATTAATAAGGAGGAAGGGAGACTCCCCATTCCTAACATGGAGATAAATACTGCCCTGTTCAGCTTTTCAGTTCAATGTTTGCATTGACAGATGCATAATTGCTTACAAAACGTTTGGAAGACATGAATGAGGTAAAAAGACAATACAAAACTGATTTATTGAGCTCATCTGTATTATTGGGCAGAAATAACCTGTTACTCCAATACACTGAGCAATGGGAGCTGAGTTCCTTTTCAACCTTCCTTCCTGGATAACTCGTGTGCTGACCCAGGCACTCCACAGGTACCTGGGAAGGGAGAGGAAAGGAACATTTCTGTGAGCACTGGTGCTGACACACTGTACTGGGACAACCTCTGCAGTCCCAATACCAAAACACTGTCTGTGCTGTGGTTTCTGCCGAGGCACACACCTAAAAGATCCTAAAAGATCCTGCAAGGCTTGGGAACAAAAGGCTGCAGAGGAGGAGTTCTGAGACCACTAAAGTTGGGGAATTGAGTCCATAATCTGGTAACCAAAAGTCATCCCATCCTTCAATGACAGAAAAACAGAACTTGGATCCAAACTGCCACAGGCACTGATAGAGCAAAGCTGGGAGAAAAATCCCAAAAAGTAAATGGTAAGTTTCAGAAAGGGTGTGTGCTTGCATTTGGGGATAAGAGGAGGCAGTTTTTGACTTAGGACACTTGGGAATGCCTGATTTAGGGTGTTAAAAGAGCACCACTCACCTTCTCTAGTCATTTATGAAAAGTCTCTTGTGCCAGTCCTTTTTGCTTTCCTGTTTTATGAAGCTGTGCCTTGCCATTTTCAGATGAGAACAGTTAGAAAAGAAGAAATAGTTAAACCACTCAGGTGTGAGATCTGATATTGTTTATATTGCCCCAAAGCAAATATTCCGTAGTGTTTGGATACAGCCGGGCAAGAGTCTTGCCTAGAGATTTTACATGCTTGTTATCCTGTCCTGAAGTAGAAATAAATTACAGATAAATTTCCAGGGCAGTGTAAAGGGAGGAGAAAGGCAGGTTTGGAGGATGTTTTTCTCCTCTGCAGTTGCTGTCAGCTTCTTCCCTAACAGTCCAGGAGGTCTGTGAGTTATCCAAGAAAAGGGAGAGAGCTGGGGAGTGGGAGTAGGACATGCTCTGCAAACACAGCACCCGCATTTTTGAAGGTGTGTGCTTTGCAATGGGTAATTTGCTCCTTTATTGTCTGCAGAATAACAGCAGTGACAGCATTGACTTTCTCTAATGAACAGCTGCTCAGTGCTAGGATCTATTCCCGGAGGAGGCTCGCAGGGATGAATAAGGTTTCATGCTCCTCCTCCAGAGAGGGTGAGAAAGTTCGCCGAACAGAAGACTGTTGCTTGATTGTCAGAGATCTCCAGATCTTGACCTGCTGACAGCTGAGAGCTGAATGTGTTGCCATGCAAGTCATGTTTAACCTTTCAGCACTTCAGCCAAGGTAGGGTGTTCATGGAATCGGGAGAGAGGTGTTAGTTCCCATCCAAGAAGTCATCCTCTTGTCACTGCAAACGACCATCACAAATTGGCTGAACAAAAAGCATTTTCCTCCTGTTGCACTGCCTGAATTCTGTGTTGATACTCTGCACTAACAAGAGCAGGGAGGCGGGAGAGGATCACTCTTGAATTATGGATGTATTAGAGACAGAGCCAAGTTACGAACTCTTGGAGCTGGAAATCACTGATGGATGTTGTAACTCAAGCCATAAGCTCAAATAAACATTTTGAGCTTTGTCCCAAGCAGCTCCCCTTGGTGCCTCCCTTGACATCCCTGCTCAGAGTTCACCTTCACTGTGAAATGACACAATTGGATTTGCAGAGATTGAGCAGCCTTGGGAGTGTGCTGAGGTGTGTCTGGCCACTCACTCACAGGTTCCCTGTGCTCCCCTCCCCACCTCCTTTTGGATTTTTAACACACATCATCATAAATACTTTGTTGTTTTTCCTCTGTACCTGCCCTGAACCCAGCTCCAGTCACTGAGGGATGCCTGTGAGAGCAGTGGTACAACAAAGTGAAGCACCCAGGTTTGGTCTGACTTCCCTGTCTCATGATAGGAGAGTGGAAAACCACATAAACTGAGAAGTCCTGTGTAGTGAGTCATTTGGAAACAGTAAACTGCAGGCAATATTTTGAAATATTTCTGCAGCTGATCAGTAAGTCTGGGCTCTTGGTCTGTGGTAACACCTTTGTTGTCTCCCTGTGCAGGAGTTAATGAACTGTCCAGGAAGAGAGCTGCCTTCTCAAACTCTTTCAGAGCCCTGAGAATTTCCCTCAGTTGTGTGCACTATGTCCAGTAATCCCAGAGCCATTCCTGGCACCCCATAGATGTTTTTTCCAGTAAAAGAGGGTAAAATTGATCCATCTGATTCAGAAGGGCAGAAAGTCCACAAAAGCCTCAGTGATGGAGAGTTTTGATGTGAATCCATGGGTCGTGCCTTGGGCTGTGCAAAGCTTTTGCCTGGAGCCAGCTCTGCTGCTTGGAGAGAGAAAACAAAGCTGGCAGAGGGGGAGAAGCCTCAAAGCCCAAGTTTTAAATAGCAGCTCTGTGAAAGCTTTTAATGCCCCAGAGCGGCCGGCACGGCGCAGGTGCATTCAGTGACCTGTTTTGTTCAGGCAGTGAAAGATGTCTTGGAAACTGCAGCTCTTTTTTCCCTTTGGTTCTGACAATATTCCCTCTTGACCTGAAATTGTCTTAATGGCAGTGCAGACTAAAAGGCTCACGTTGGTTTTACTCTCTGATGTGTGTTGGAATCCCCTGTGTGGAAGTTCCCCTGGTTAGCTGAGTACTGTTCTTGGGAACTCCTGAATGAAACACAGTTTGTAGGGGTGAGCTTGAGATCCATTGTGTCCAACCAGCCTAGAGAGATGGCAGGGGGAAAATGTGCTCCAAAGAGGCTCAGTTTGAAGAGAAACTTGACTTGTGGACTTGCTCTGAGAGACCCACAATGTAATACAAAGCTGGAGAGAAATGTGTTTGTGTGTGCAAGAAGTATAAGGGGCATTCATCCATGCACACACCCAGGGATGCACTGGGAAAGCAAGCAGAACTGTTTATGTTTGTAATATAATTTTCAGCAATAATCAGATATGGGGCCTGGAGTGATATGTTTTCCCAATAGTTTTACAAGGCTGAAACTAAGCTAGAGCCCCTCTCCTAGTGACTGACAGCACTACCAAGTAGCT
The DNA here is from genome assembly GCF_965231275.1 of Zosterops lateralis. Taxonomy (NCBI): domain Eukaryota; kingdom Metazoa; phylum Chordata; class Aves; order Passeriformes; family Zosteropidae; genus Zosterops; species Zosterops lateralis. Next base: position 18,168,133 of record NC_139773.1, on the reverse strand, counting down.
GTCAGGGGCCAAGTGATACAGGACAAGAGCCTTCAGGTGAAGCTTCTATAACCTGTAAAGTGCCTTTGCCAGTCAGCACCTGGGGCCATGCACCTGATGGAACAGATGAGTGTTTAAGTCAGGTTTGAGCAGCTTTCTCTCTTTCTCTGCTCTAAGCTTGGTAGAGAAAGCTGCTTGGAAATCTGGCAGGGAATATATTACCATCTGGCTGGTGTTATTTTTTACTCTAGATTTATTTTTTCCCCCAGCAGTGCAGAAAAAGACAGCTTCTTGCACACAGACGTGTCTCAGCCATGTCCTGCCCAGCAGGTACGTGGCAGTCAGTAGTGTTGGGTAAAGAATCTCACTCTTAGGGAAGGCTGGAAGTCCTGCCATGGATATTCCTGCTCCCAGGACGTGTGGTGTCAGCTGCTGCTCTGCTCATTTTCATCAGAAGCTGTCGTGGCCATGCAGGCAGTGATTGGTGTCCAGGGTGGGCAGACTGGGCTTGCTGAGACCTCTGCAGAGTGAGCTGGGCCTGAGCTTGGGCTGTGTGGAGATGTGTGAGCACATCCAGCCCTGCTCAGCACAGAGCAGCTCCTCACCTGCCTCTTTTCCACCACTTTTCCCCAGCTCATCACAGCTCATTGGGTTCCCCAGTGTCTTTCCAGCAATGGCTGCTGTAAAACCCTTTGCCTTTGTTTCTGATGTTTTTTCATGTGTTTCCTTCCAAATTCTGGCTGGAAAGCTCCTTCTCCTTGTTCTTTCTCCAACGTTGCCTCATCCCTCTGTGCTGCATGGGATAGAGACCTCGCATTAACAATGTGCAGAGCAGCCTCACCCGTCAAGCTGGGCCTCATTGGAATCCCTGTGCTCAGTTCTTGTGCAAGACTAATGATTACTTGTGGATTTTAGTGCTTTGTTGAACTAGAGCTGGAGTTAAAAGAAAGCTGCTGTTGCAGAGAGCCTTGAGTTTCTCTGATCCTTGAGCTTACGTGCCTGGGGTGGAAGCTCTCGTGCTGGTTTTTAGATTAAGCCCATTTTCTGTCTCAGTAATTCAGAGTGAGGAGGATTTTGATCTGATTGTCAGTGAGTTCTCAAAATCCATATCTGCTGAGTTTTCTTCCTGTCCCTGTGCTGTTCCTCAAGTTGTCTTGCTGGAGCCAGGCTGTGAGGCTGAAAGGTGTCTGTGGATTTGGACAATGGGATCAGCAGTGGACATGACAGAGCAAAGCCCTGGCCAGCCCAGAAGGTTTGCCTGTCCACACCAACCCCTCTGTGTAGGGTACTCATTCCCCTGGAAGGACAGCTGGCCTGGCTCTTCCCTGCCCCACGGCAGCTCCTCTTGCTGGTGTTTGCCCAGGGCTGGGATTGCAGGTCAGCCAGCTCCAGCCACTGCCCCAGGTCAGGCACTGTGGGCGCTCCTTGGTCTCTGCTTCCATCTGCTGGACAAGCACTGGCTCCTGCTCGCTCCTGGTTTCCCTTGGTGCCTCAGGGATTCTGCTCCTTTTGACTGTGCTCACGTAACAGTAGAGATGGAAATCCTGTTCACGCACGTATGGACTGCGAGAACATTTCAGCGTGGAACCAATGCTTTGGCAAAGACTGCCCTGCTTAGATTGACTGGCAGTGAGCCTGGGGCCGGGCTGAGCACAGCACATTCAGTGCAGCCCTGTGTGGCCTCCTGCCATGCAGGCAGCTCTGCCTGTGAGGCTGAAGCTCCTCTGGCTTATATCCCTGAGGAATTCAGATATGAGTGAGTTGTTTGGATGCTGCATGAATGGCCACTGAGGGTCTCCAGAAGTGACCAGAGCAGGTGCTAGAGGACAGCATGTAAAGAAACTGGGCAAGGAGGACATGGTGCTTTCCTTGGACATCTCCCTCAGCATCTGGCAGTCAGGGTCCCAGGCAGAGTATCCCAGTCAGGAGCATTTTGGGCTGGGGACTGTAATGAGACCATATTAACAGTCCTGGTAAATGTGTACTTCATGAGCTTGTCTGAATCTCTTGGGTTTTGAACTCTGCAGCATTTTAATACACTGAGTTCAGAAAGGTCCTGCTTTTATTTGTTTGAGACCTGCTGCCAATAACTTTCATTGCAGGCCTAAGTGTTACTGGTGCTACATGACTCCTCTACAGTTATTTCTTCCTTCATGAAGACAACAAGAAAAGTGTCCCCCAGAGTTAGAGATATTTGAGAGAGCTGGAGGAACTGGTGAGGGTCATGAACAGTCTGGTCTGCTCAAGAGTGCTCGGGTTGTTTTCATCTGACAACAGAAATTTGGCCGCTGCAAAGGCATTTCCTTAACCTTCCCTTAACCTCTGCTCAGCAGTGGGCAGACACAGGCAGAAGGTTCATTTCAAGCAGAATATCCCCATCCCATTCTCAAGGCATTGTGCAATGCAGCCTGGAGACCTTCCTGTAAACCTTGCTTGATTTAAGTGTTGGCTCTTGGTCTGTGCACGTACAAGCTACACAGCACTGTCTCCTCCAGATGTGGGATGACTGATCAGTCTTTGTGCTGTCAGGTGAAGGCCAGGACACAGCCATGACCTTTCTGTGTTGCAGTTTACAGTCCAGCATCTGGCTGTTAAAATTTCTTTAGCCAAGTGACTGGATTCTTTCTGAGCTGGTCCAGTGCCTTGGTGGAGGGTGAGGGTTGGTGTTGCTGTGTTTGAGGACAGTGGTGTTTTGTTTCATCTAATGAACAAACATCCATGTAGCAACAGTTCAGGAAGGTGTTGGATTGAAATTCTATTTGTTTTCTATGTGAAAATCCTGTTGTTAGGACCTGCATTATTACAGTAAATTTTGCTGGGCAAATTGTTTCTTTAGTAAAAATTCTGTAGTCATATAAAAGCAAGACCTGTTTTTCTCCCCCAACTGGGCCCGAGCCATTTCCACACATGAGACTGCTCAGGAAAGCACAGCTCTACATGCTCTTTTTTTTTTTTCTTTTCTGGGAACTTTGCACCTTTGAAGGACAGACTTTTTTTACATTTTTGACATTAGGTTCCCAGGCAGCAGGAGGAGATGTCACCATCATTGCTGCTCCAGAGAACACCACGGTGGTGGCTGGGGAGAGTGTTGTGATGGAGTGTATGGCAGCTGCTGATCCCACCCCCTTTGTCTCCTGGATACGACAAGGTGAGTATGAGGGACAGCACTGAATTTCTCTTGTCCATAGGCACCTGTGGATGCTACATTCTGAAAGTCTATTAAGAGCAGAAAAATCTGGGGCAGGAAGGGTGCTTGTAACAATGATACCTAATGACACTGGTGGTGTTACAGTGTGGGGTATCCTTGCTAAAGTGGAATTATTAATTAAATCTTGAAGGTTACAAAGCACACAGTTCAATTTATAGTTGTTTGACCTGTGCCTGGATGCCTTATGATCTAAATTAGTTTTTCTCATGTGAACTGGAATAGTAAAGGTCATGAGATGGGGTCAGGTGCCACTCCTTCCTAGAGTCCAAGGTTACTGGGGATTCTGTGGAATCTGCCATTCCACTGGAGAAATAGCTTGTATTATCTTACAGGATTATAAAACTTGATAAGATCTGTTAATCCTTGGAATGACTGGGACTGTTACTGGGAGGTTTTTGTTGAATGGAAAGATTGAGGAGCTGCTTAGGTCTTGTCAGAGGTGTATGAATGAGCTGGGCTGGCAGATATTACCCAGGGCTGATAGCCAATGCCACGAGTTGGATGCCAGTGTCACTTCACTGAGAGTCACATCCATCAGATGTGTTTCAGAGGCTCTGACTGAAGACATTCACAGCTCAGAGGTTGATTCTCTCTCAGAAAAGGCTCTCAGTCATTTTCATAAATCCGGGTCACAATTTAAGACTCCTCTCCCCTGTAACCATTTATTGTGGTTGGTTTTCAGCCCAGATTTGTCCACAGGCGGTGATTTTAGCATATAAAAACATTTCCTCTTCCCCACAAAAAAGGAGCAAAAAAACCTCAGAGGATACCACTTTGGAAATCAAATGAGCAAAGCTTAAATATTATGGCAGAAATGTTTCTAGTTTATCCCATGCACTTTACAATTACAAATGCTCAGCATTCCCCTGCTGGATCACTTACTGCTTTACTGAGAGCTGCTGATGCCCAAGGTAAAGTAAATAATATTAGAGTTAATTATCATTATGAAAGTTTTTTTGTAAGGAAGGAAGACAAGGGTGGAGGGGGAAAGGACTGGTGAACCAGTTCTTTCCATGCTTTATTTTCAAGTGTTTGCTTGGTCCCAGTCTCCTTCCTTGTGTGGACTCTTCAGTTTAAAAGGATGGAGTAATAGTGCAAGTCATTCTGAGTTACACAAGTTTATTTCCAAGCCTTCACTAAGGAGCAGGCTGGGTTACTGGACCATCAGTCATGTAGGAAACACCGAGGACGTACCTCCAGGTTGCCAGTTTGGCTCTTGCCAGCCTTGGTGGTGTCAGCTAATTGCTACCATCTGGAGTCAGTTTTCCAACCAAGTGCTCCAGTGCAAACGGGGTGTGCAGATTGTCTGCTCTGAGTGTGCAGCCACTGAACTGTGAGGCCATATAAAGACCCCCAAAATGCAGGGAGAGGGCAGAGGATCTGCTCTCAGCCAGATTCCCTGCTGATGGTGGTAACTCAGTGCAGCTGTTCACAGTGGAGTGGGGAGTTTGTTCTGTGTGAGCTCCAGGCTCAGCTGAAGCTGGAGAGGTAAAGGCAGGTGGGGAGGGACAAGGTCTGGTGGTGCACAGGTACTGCACAAATTGGCTGGTTCTCCCAGTCTGCAGATTTGTGCCAGACCTCCAATCTAAGCCTTTCCTCAGCTTGTCTCCAGCTCTTGGCTTTGTCTCCCACACTCTCTCAGAGGTACTGATACCATATCCCTGAGTTTCTCACCGCAGGGTGATGTTGAGAATGTGCAGTGCCCAGCACCAGCCTCTGCCCTGTCTCTGATGCTGAGGAGCCCAGTTGAAGTTGTAGAAGGACATCTTGGCTTTTGGCCAGTGACACAGAGCTGCTCTTTCCTCCTTCCCTACTCAGCAGTGCTGAGCACCCAGCCTGGAGAATGGGGAGAGGGCAGCTCATGGCCCATGTCTCTGACATAAACACCAGAATCCCAGGGAGCACCAGGTGTCCTTCTGACACCTCACAGCCAAGCTGTGAACAAGGAGTGGATCACAAAGCTCAGTAAATTTGGTTCACCTTCAGGAGGGAGAGGAGGAACCCCTGAGTTGTCAGTGATTCAACAGTCCTGCTGACATTGCATGAAGGAGTGAGGAGAGGAGGTGTCTATGCTTGTGATGGGAGTTTCTAACTTTCCCTTGAATGTGCTATTCCTAGGGCTCTCATTGCAGGCACACCCTAGGCATCAGAGACTGTTTTGATCTAAACCAGAACTTTTTGGATGATTACAGACTAAACTAAACCTTGAGCCAATGTTGGCTTGAGCTGGCTGTCAAGCACTGAGGAGTGTCCCAGCAGGAATACTCCTCTGGGCTGGGGTTTGGGATTGAGGAATCTCTCCACTCCCCAGTTGCAATCCTGGCATTGTTTACAAGCCCTCATAAAGGGCAGCCTGGGGCTCCCTCCCACATTTTTGCACATTTCTTCCTGCAGATGGAAAGTCCATTTCCACAGATGTGATTGTGCTGGGCCGGACAAATCTCCTCATCCCTTCCAGCCAGCCCCATCACTCGGGGGTTTACGTCTGCCGAGCCAACAAACCCCAAACCCGGCAGTTCGTTACCGCCGCGGCCGAGCTCCGCATCCTCGGTGAGTAGAGAGCAGCCAAATTCTCAGGTACTAATGCTGGACCAGCTTGCTGTGGATTGCATGGATCAACATCCAGGAGATCCCCAAGGGTTTGTGGCCTTTGTGGCCCGTGCTGGGTAAAATGGGAGCCAGGTTAGAGCTAGGAGGGCCAAGTTGGGATAGCTCTCAGTGGGAGTGTCACCTCTTTAATTTGGGGTTTAGTTCCTGGTATTTACTGAACCGTTTTATGCTTTATTCTTGTTCTCCAGGGTTCCCCCTTGGAAATCTCTATCAGCAATTAACTTTCAGTATCCTGGAAGCCAGCAGGGAGAACAGCCTAGGATCAGGGAATGCAGCACATGATTGATACAGAATTTATTTTTTCCTTTTGGACAGAGTCTAAATTAAGCCTCTAGAGTCTGCCTGGCAAATCCCATCTTGTAAGCAAAGCTGCTGCTGAATAAAACATAGCACCGAGTGGGGAGGAGAAGGGATTTGCTTTGCTATCTTTTCCTCCTCCTTCCTGCATTAAATTGTCCTCTCTCCTCTCCCAGCTACTCCCAGCATCTCCCAGGCTCCTGAAACCATCTCCCGCACCCGAGCCAGCACGGCCAGGTTTGTGTGCAAGGCAGAGGGGGAGCCAGCCCCCACCATCCACTGGCTGAAGAACGGGGAGCCCATCCTCTCCAATGGGCGCGTGAAGGTGCAGAGCAGCGGCAGCCTCGTCATCAACCAGATCGGCCTGGAGGATGCTGGCTACTACCAGTGTGTGGCTGAGAACAGCCTGGGCATGGCCTGTGCCACTGCTAAGCTCTCAGTGATCGTGAGGGAGGGTTTGCCCAGCGCTCCCAAGAAGGTCTCGGCCGTGTCCCTCTCCAGCACCACCGTCCTGGTGTCCTGGGAGCGGCCGGAGCACAACAGCGAGCAGATCATCGGCTTCTCCTTGCACTACCAGCGGGCTGTGGGTAGGTGTCACCTCCCTGAGCAGCACAGCTGTGTCAGAAGTACAAGGCACACATTGGCCTTCTTCCCCAGCTAGTGACAAGTGTGAGGCAATTGCCTTTTCGTTGCAGGTAAAAGAATTTTCTGCTGGAGTCAGGATCAGCCGGTGACAGTGCCTGTGGTTTAGCCAACATATTCTAACTGCTTGATTGGCAGTAGTGTGTCCACATAGCTGAGTTGTCTGGATTCTCTGGCACTACTGATTTTATACATGCTGATTTTGTATGCAAAGAGTGTGATTACTAACAGTGATATTAACCAGCTGCATTGTGTAAGGTGGAATCACTGAATTATCCACACCCAGAATCTGAAATGAGGCACTGGCTCCCTTGGGGTCTGTCTTCCCAAAAAGCCAGCAAGCCAATGCTCCTGCTGAACTGTTGCCAGAGCTCCTCTGAAAATTAAACTGGTAACTGCAGCTGCTTCAGCATGGATTAAGGAGTTTGAGTCAAAATGGAGACATTAATGTTGAGGCATTGGAGTTTCTGCCCAAAAAACTCATATAAGAGATTTGGCTGTGCAGGTGCTGAGGAAATTTGAGAAGATGTAGTGATTTTTAAAGTGGATTTAGTCTGTGGACCTTGTGAATTAAGTGATTTTTTTGGGGGAATGTCTTGGCAGTTCACTGACCTGCTGATCAGTTTTTCCTTGGCTCTAGGAACAGATAATGTGGAATACCAGTTTGCTGTCAATAACGACACAACTGAGCTGCAAGTCAAGGATCTGGAACCAAACACCAACTATGTTTTCTACGTGGTTGCATATTCCCAGCTCGGAGCCAGCCGGACGTCCTCTTCCATCATTGTCCAGACCCTGGAGGATGGTGGGTTGAATTAGATGGGTACTGATGCCTAGGAAATGTTCTTGGCCTGGTTCTTGGTGAGCATTGAATGTGCTACAGAGAGTAGTAGCAGCTCCTAGAAACCTAAACCTGCACCCTGGTCTCATCATCAGCTTGGGTGATGAAGGGTATGAAAATAACCTGGCTGATGGTGGGGCCCATGAGAATCCTTTGGGAATTGCAGTCAGCTCCTAAGGATTTTCACCTAACCCATGTGATATTGCTCTAAGCTTCACTCTGGGCCAGACTGGATTTCAACTCAGAAGAAACATCTATTGCAATTTGTAGGGGTGGGAGCAGCCTTGAGGTCAGACCCCTTCAGGGCCAGTAGTTTGTGTTGATTTTACCATTTATCACATAGCATTTTGTGAGCAGTAGAGGCAGAGTGCCAGAAGCACAGCTGCCCAACGGGAGGCCATGCACAGCTTTCAACAGGCTGCAGGACAGAGGCAAGCAGAGATGGTTTTGGCAGACCTTGTGTGCATTATGTGCTTTTAATACTCCTGACATGGTGACCTGCGTGGTCCCAAGTGTGTGTGTCTGAAGCCTGAAAGGCTGAGTTGAAAGCATGGAAGCTGCCTGCGGCCCAGAGCTGTAGTTCTCAAGGGAATGAGGATTCCCAGGCTGTGGTTTGGATCTGTGAGCCATTTGCTTTTGTATGTCCTCTGTGCTCCACAGTACAGCACAGCACAAGCTGAGAGCTGGTGTGTGCCACCATGCCCAGTTTGCCCTGGACACGGGTCCCTGGGAGCAGTGTAGCTGGGGCCACAGGCTCTGGTCAGGCTGGAAGTGGAGCAGTCCAGCATCTCCTGTCCTCAGACACCCTAAAGGGCTGTGGGGTGTTGGTTCCCCCAGTACAGACACCAAGTCACCAGTGGCTGTGGCAGAGCCAAGGTGGTGGCCTCCAACCAGCTCAGAGAGCTGGCAGAGATGTATTAAGGTCTTGCTCTGGTCTTTGCTGACTTCTCTTGGTTATTTACCCAGTTCCCAGTGCAGCCCCTCAGCTGTCCCTGTCGAGCATGACTCCTGGTGACATCCGTGTGACGTGGCTGCCTCCTCCTCCCGAGCTGAGTAATGGCAAGATAACCAAGTACAAGATCGACTACTGCACCCTCAAGGAAGGTGAGGGAAACACCATTTGGGGGTTGTGTTGTCTGCTCCAGTGGTGTTAACAGCCTGTGATGTGAAGGGGAGATGGTGCAAAGCTGAAAACAGGGATCCCTTTTACCCAAGGGAGGAGAACACTTGTATAGCCTGGCTCTGTCTTGTGGGCATGGCAGTGCTACCTCACACCACCTCGAGGTGCCTTTTCCTGTGATCATGGAGGTGCTGTGTCCACAGGAGAATAGCCTGACCCATGTTCATGATTTCCCAGGAAAGTCTGCATGAGCATCTCTTCACTGCCATCTGCACTGTGTTTGGGGGAAGAGCTTTATGCTGCTTGGGGAAGAGGAGTAAATGCTTTTGATTTCCTTAAAATGGAGTCTAATCAAAGTGGTCCTTGTGGAAAAAAACCAAATACCCTGGCCAGGTTTTTGTTGCTCTGTTGCCGAGTTTTATCTGACTTTGTTTACGTTGTCAGACACACTAAGCAGGGTTCAGCAGGGCTGGTAACATTTACCTCTGCTGGCTGTGGCTGTTCCAGTTCCACGTGTGCTTGCTTTGCAAATCCTTCTGGGTATTTGCTCTTAAAACTGTCAAAGCTCTGCAGCTTCTCACTTCCCAGGGTCATGATTCTTCCTGAGAGGAGGATGGCGAGTGTGATGAGGTGCTGGACATGTTCCCATGTATTTCAACTGGATTAGTAGTCTGTGCTGTGACTCCTGGCTCTGGTTCTTTTGCCTTGAGCCTGCACATGGCTCAGTGGCATCGTAAAACCTTGGAAACACTTGAAATCCAGGGATCACACTCAGCAATACACTGTTATGTAGCAGGGACAGTGCTTCTGGCTAAGTTAACGCCAAGGGAAGCTGAAATCAAGACATCTAAGTACTCTAAACAGGCCACATGAATCTTCAGCAAAACCAGTTAGCTGTTACAGTGAAAATCCCAGGCTATTCTCAGTTTAAATTTCCTGTTACCTCCCTTATGAACTTGGGTGGGCTCAAGAGGGAGCAGTAAAACCTCTGTCTGGCGTGGATGAGGGTGTGAATTTTGTGGAAAGCAGGGCTGCTGGACAGTTCTGGTTCACATTAAGGTGAGGGTTTAAATACAACAGTGAGAAGCACTGGAATATGCCATCAGCTCCCATTAGGTGTGCTCATGTTCCACCATCACATCATCAGAGCAAGGTTTCTGACAGCTCCCTCTGGGCAGGCTCTGTGGTGCTAAAGGCAACCTGCAGTTTGGAATGTGATGAAGGGAATTGTCAATCCAAATATCAGCTCTGCCCAGCCTTACAGTTTTTTTCTGGTGGCATAAGACTGCTCTGGGCAAAGCCGAGCCAGCCCAGGGCGTGCAGACCACAAGAAGATAACGAGACTTGTGGCTGCTCAGCTGTACTTCCCTTTGACTGGGAAATCCCTGTTTTCAGTGGTGTCCCCTTGGTTCCAGCAGATCAGGTCACCTCCATTGAAGTGGGTGGGAATGAGACCCAGATCACGCTGTACTCGCTCCATCCCAACAAAGTGTACAAAGTTCGGATCGCAGCCAGCACCAGTGTGGGATACGGGGCCCCTTCCGAGTGGACCCAGCATCGGACTCCAGACAGAGACAACCAGACACATGGTAGGAGCCTGGGGAATGCCTGGGATTTGGGACAGGGTGTGGGGAACTTAAGGCATTTTCAGAGATATTTGCTTTCCTTTGGGAGTTGCAACCATTGGTTTTGCTCAGACAAAAGTGCTCCTTTACCTTGCTGCTCAGCAGCCTCTGTAGATCTCACAGGTTGGCTGGGCAGTGGGGCTTTGCACCCTCCATGTGCAGCTGTGAAAGCTGAAAAAAAAAAAGAAAACAAACAGAACTCCAGATCCCAATGTTATGACATTTGGGAGTGAATAAACAATTCTGCCAAACAGAGCCGAGCCCATGCCAGACTCCAGCAGAGATTAAAGGTGGTGATATCTCAGAATACACTGAGAAACCCCCACAGAGGCTTTGTGATATTGTCTCCTGTATCACCCAGCTGGGAAAGTCAGTGGTAGAGTGTGACTGTCCCACTCTCCACTGTCAGGGAGTGGAGATATCCCACTCAGGACAGCCTTTTCCTCACACTCTTCCCTCACTACTGAGGACCAGAAGGATTGAGTAGACCAGGGCAATGGAGACATGTGGCTCAATCTTTTTCTCTTGTTTTCTTCTTCCAGTTCCATTTGCCCCGACAGAATTAAAAGTCCGAGCGAAGATGGAGTCTCTCCTGATAACGTGGCAGCCTCCAGCAAACCATGCCCAGATATCTGGCTACAAGCTCTACTACAGAGAGGTGGGCCCAGAGGAGTCCAGTGATGAGAGCCCTTTGGATGGTGCTGAAGATGAGAGCTGGGATGTAGGACCCATAAAACTAAAGAAGAAAGTGAAGCAGTACGAGCTGACTCGACTAGGTTAGCTGGCTGCATCTTCCTAGCACTTGGTGTGGAAACCCAGGGCCCGTCTCTTGCACTTTGTAACATCTCAGGATGCTCCTGAGAGCCTCAGTTGTTTGTATGACTGGAGATACACAGGGCCAGGACTGTCTGAGGTGTTTTAAGATCGTCCAAAATGTTTCTGAACTGGGGCTCTTGAGACTTCTCTTAAAGCACAGAAATTTCTAATGCCAATTTAGCAAGGATTTTTAACCAAGTTACCAATATCCTTAGTATATGCTAATAAGCAGTTCTTAATTAATTAGCGTTTTTATTGTGTCACTATAAAGAGTGCCAAGATTGAAATCTCCAGTCAGGACAGTGATCTCTCCTTCCCTGTCTGTTTCTAAGGAGCTCCATAATTGCATGTTGTTTGAAATTTCTGCATTCAAATGCAGAGATGGGATAATTCACAGCATACTAATTTTAGCCCAGTATTCTCCTCCACCTCCCACTAAGGGAGAAGGGATGGAAGAGTGAGTGTCCATGACTGGAGAAGATCTGAGCAGCAGTGAGACCTGCCTGGCTGGCTCACTGTGCTTGGCATTTCTCACAAGGGGTTGTGTTCCTAACATCTGATTATGTTAATGAATTGATTTGCCCGTTGATACAGGATAGAGAGAGAAGAGAGTCATAGCAGATGCATCCTTGAAAGGGGCTTTCTGCTTCCTAAACTTCTTCGATCCCCCACTTCATGCTTCACCCTGTTACTGCCCAGCAAGTGGAGACTGTAGGGTGTGTCTGTCGTGCTGGTTCATCTTACACTTGTAGCTTGTGTATTGTGCACAGTGTAAAGGTCAGGCTGCAGCACCTGGGAGGACTGTTCGTGCCATCTCTAAGTGAGATTCCCAACTCTGTCACGGCCATCTTGCCATTGAGAGTGTTAACAGTGATGAGCTTCTCTGAAGAATTTGGGTCTGTAATTATTGCGCAGAGAAAACCACATGAGAACACCATCACGCACTGCTCCAACCACTGGCAAGTCAGTCAGTGCAGGGCTGGGAGTGGGCTGAATTGGTTCCAAATGCTCTGGCACGATGATGCTGAGAAGGGCTGCTTGTTCTTCTGTAATTACTTCCTTGAATTTGGGCATCCGTCAAGGCCTAATGGTTTCCGTATGATTTGTTGGCTGTGTATCGGCCGTGGCTGTGTCAGGAGCACAGGCTCGAGTTTCTCCCAGCCCAGGATGTTCCCTCTGCTCCCCCTGTGCTGATGAATGATGTGCTCCTGCACGCGTACAGTAAAGGGAGGGTCAGGAATCTGCCTGTGCTGAGGAAGGGAGGGGGTCTGCACATGAAACGTGTGGAGGAGTGGTTGGGATTTAGAAGGGTTTGGTTTTACAGCACAGAACTGCCCTGTGACAGTACTTGTAGGCAGAGTGGGTAGTGGTCTCAGGAAGGGCTGGCAGGCCTAACATTATCTGAGCTGATGGGGAGCTAGCTGGGGGGATTTCCCAGATCAGGGATATCTGCCTGGAAAGCACAGCACTGGAAACCTCCCCTAAGATCCCTCTATAATAACAAATGCCCAGCACTCACTTGGGATTGTCTTCAGGAGTCGTTGAGCCCAACTGCCTGGGTACCTCAGTGTTAACCAAAAATGAAAGCAAATTCTGTCCAAATGTCTTTTAAACACTGACAGGCTTGGGACATCAAACATCTCTCTAGGAAGCCTTTTCTGGTGTTTGAAGTGTGTCAGGAAATCCCAGGTTGGGCGCTGGGGACACCAGGCTGAGCTCAGCTGTGGTGTGTTCCATGTCAGTGCAGACAAGGTCCAGGGTGGTCACTACATGTCCCTTGGCTCCACAGCTCCCTGGTGTCACTGAAGCCAGCACTCTGACCCTTGCCTTGGTGTGAGGTCTTTCTCCCATCTTGTGCTAATCTCTAGAGCAAACTGAGTCTCCTTAGAATGATATCACTTTTATCTGAGAGGTGTGTGCTGCAGTCCTGTGAGAGAGATGGGCAGCTGGTCAAGGGTGCACAGGAAATCCAGCAATTTCATGAGTCCACAAAATCAAAAGGAAGCTTTCCTGAATTACCAGGAGGGGTTTTCCCTGAGAAATTCTTAATGACTTCCACTGATATTCTAGCACTTACTCTCTGTACTGACGTGCAACTACCAGGGCATAATTTATATGAAAAATAAATTGCAGGGATCTGATCCTGTCTTCCACATTCCCATGAAGGAAGATTGCATTCCTCTGGAAGTAATTCTCTGGAAATCAGGGTGTTTTTCCATTTAAAGGAAAGTATGGCTTCTGGCACCTGGCCAAATGAACACCTTGAAATGCTGAGTGAAGCAACATATTTAGCATACTGGATATATTATGCAGCCATCCAGATTAGTGATTTGAAATGATCTGGACTAGATTATTCTGCTTATATTTAATGTACGATGGAATGCAGTGAAATACATCTGTTTTCATGCTGCCTACCAGCTTCTTGACAGCTTGATAGAGTTTTATGTTTGCCTGTTCTAAGAGCTTGAACATCTGGGCCTGTGTATAAAAATCGAAGCCAATCCTCTGACTGAGAAATCCAAAATACCCCTATTTTCAGGATGTGAGGTGCTCAATCTTGCAGTCGAGCTCCCCTGGTGTCACGTGTAAGCAGCTGCTGTATCGATCCTGCCCAGGGATGGAGATGGAGGACTTGTCCTTTCCCTCACTCCATTCTCCAACAGGAGCTGCCCACAGCTGCATCACATCTGGGAGCTTTTCCTCATCGTTTTGGATGTGCTCATGTCCCAGTGAAGCCCAGCCCAAGGCTCAGGCAGGAGGAGAGTGTGGTGCTGGCAAGAGATGGGCTGGGGGTTCTTTGTTCCACTGAGCCCATGGTCTCAGCCCTTTGGAGGTTGAGTGCTCTTTGGCCTTATCCCCCTTTTGTGGGTTTGAAACATTTTTCTGTGGCTAGAGAGTGTGGAAATGCAGATCAGGCTGTCTTGGAGGCAGACAAAACTCTGTTTGCTTTTGGGATTCTTCGGGGAAGAAAAATGTGGCTGAAGTGTTTTTATATTCTGAGCGCGAGCGTGTGTTGTGGAGCAGAGAAAAGCCTTTGGTAATTAGTACCATCAGCCTCTAGGAGTGTAATCAGGGCAGTAATAATAAAATTGGCATCAATAAGAAAGGTTTCATTCTGCTTACGTTTCTGGCAAAGAGAGCAGTGATCTGTGAGGGCAGGGAATGAAGAGGCATGTCCCAAATTAGCAAACTTCATCAATGTGCTGCAGCCAAGGCAACAAAAGGCAGTGTGGGCTGCTCTAGCTGAGCCCCTGAAGGGTCTGGCTGCTGCAGGGAATGTCTTCTTTGAGAACTTTATATCTCCCAAGTTGTTTGTTTGATTAAACATCTCCATTAAAAATGAAGAAGCTGAGGAAAGGCCAGAGGAAAGAAGGAAGTGGATTTTGGACCAGGGCAGCACTGTTTGGAGACAGAGCGCCCTGTCCTGCAGCTCAGTTTGAGATTCTCCACAGTGTGAGGCTCTCTGATGGGAAGAGCATGCAATGAGAACCCTCAGGTTTTTGGTGTGGGTTTTCTGTGCATTGTTGCTTTTCTAATTGCAAATTGGGAAGCTCTACTGTGGAGGCAAAATAGGCACCATACAACAAAGGCTGCCAGTGACTTAACGGGGCATTTGAGGACTTCCTGGAAGGAAAATCCTCACAGCAGTGAATAAATCAGAAAGGACTTCAGAAACAGGAGGTGCATTTTGGGGGAGGAGAGAATGTCCTCACTCCTCAGGAATAAACAGTGCAGTGCAGTCACTTCCGTGGTGGAGAGAAGAATCAGCATGTGTAGGTTTCTTTAGCAGTTTGCAAGGGAGGAAGATCTAGAGATCCTGAGTAGATGTGCTAGAGGCCAGGACACTGGTCAACTCTTGAGGCCTGGGCCAAGTCCATTTCCTGCTGATAATTTCTGTCAAAAGCAAAGGGAGAACCAAAGAGCAGCTGTGCTGATAACATACACCAGCTGTGAGACAGTGTTTGTGTGTGGGAAGCCTGTAAGTGGAAGGGGGACTCCCTGCTGTAATTTAGGTATTAGGTGATATTTACTTAGGTATAAGGTAACAAAAATGTATTTATTATGTTCAAGCTACTTTCTTGGATGGTGAGAAAAGCTGGTGAGATCAAAGAAAATGTGTCTGACTAGGGAGGGGTGGTGACAAAAATAACCCAAGGCAAACCCTGATTGATTTTTCCAGCTCCTGGGAAGCTGTACGAGGTGAAGCTGGTGGCATTCAATAAGCACGAAGATGGGTATGCTGCAGTTTGGAAGGGCAAAACAGAAAAGGCACCTGCAACAGCAGTAGGTGAGAAATGCCCTTCGATTGTTGTGTCTCTTCTGCGTGGCACATGGCTTCAGAGAAAGAGTAGAGGCATTACAGAGGATGAATTTCAGAAAGGACAATACCAAAATAGGGAAGGTCATAATATAAGGGAACTTTGACAGTCGTTGCAAAATGCATTGGAGGGATTGGGAAGGAGAGAAAGGAGCAAAATATTCCCCTTCTCATTAGGGTTGTTGTTCTACTGTGTGTGAGTGGCATTCCTGTCATGTGCACCTCCATATCTCTTTTTGTGCTGCATTGTAGATCCCCCTGTGCAGAAGGGGCCTCCGCTGCCCCCAGTCCAAGTCTATGCAGAGTCCAACAGCTCAACTTCCATCTGGCTCCGCTGGAAGAAACCCGACTTCACAACAGTCAAAATTGTCAACTACACTGTGCGCTTCAGCCCCTGGGGCCTGAAAAACGCCTCTCTTGTGACCTACTACACCAGGTAAAGAGGGTTCCTCTGCCATGTGTTGTTCATGTCAGGAATGAACACGGGGCAGGAGGAAGTTCCATGGAATTTCCAGAACTTAGCAAACTCATGGGTGTTTCATGTGCTGGGAGTATCTGCCATGGTCACAGATAATGTTCAGAACTGCTGAGATGTGGCAGTGGGACTTGTCTTGAATACTGAGGAATCATTTACTGATCTCTGCATCTTTTTTGCTGTGGTTGGACCTTACACACTTGTTAACAAGATGGTCAGGTGCAATTATGCATTTATAATTTGTGAAATGGTCCTCACAAGTTTGGTCTATAAATTGCTAGAGTTTAAGCAGTTTTAATAATTTGGAGATGTATTTTATATCTGAATACTTGTGCCCATTTTTAGCCTCTAACCAGGCTGTTTTCCACTCTTCCCTGCAAGTACAACAGAAATGGTCCTGGAGACTGGGAACTGTTTTGCTCTGTCCCTGGGAGTTGAGTGTTCTTGCATTCACTGCAAGGCTGCAGGAGATGGAGCTTTAGATGGAAAATCAAATTCTATCAGAGTTAGGATAATCTCCTAGGATGTTCCTGGTGAGGTGCCAGGGTGGCATGGGAGAACCCTCAGGTGTTCACGGCCTCGTGCTGTGTCCTCTCTCTCCAGCTCAGATGAAGACATTCTCATTAGTGGGCTGAAGCCCTACACCAGGTATGAGTTTGCTGTGCAGTCCAACGGCGTTGGCATCGACGGGCCCTTTGGCAGCGTGGTGGAGCGCTTCACCCTGCCCGACCGTGAGTGTCTGTGGGAACCAAATCCTCATTTCTCCTGCCTTCCCTTGAGCCTCTGTCAGATCCCTCCTAATGTGCCCCTGAGGGATGTAATCTCAGACCCCCTCGAAGCTCTGACAGCCTTGAGTATATGCTGGGAGGCCCTTGGGGGTGAATGCTCTGCTCCTCTTCCTGCTGCTCAGACGGGGTCTTTATTTGTCTCTTCCAGGCCCCTCCACTCCTCCATCTGACCTGCGGCTGCACCCTCTCAACCCCTACGCTGTGCAGGTGCACTGGTGCCCACCTGTGGAGCCCAATGGCATCATTGTGGAGTATCTCATCCTGTACAATGCCAACAACACACAGCCAGATGACATGTGGACCTTGCTGACACGAGAAGGTGAGCCTCCTTTTAATACTCCACAGTCCTTCTGCCTCCTTTCCTGTCTCTGGAGCTCAGTTCTGCTGCCCTGATTTCTGCCTCACTTTGTGCAATCAAATATTCAGGAGCTCATCCTGGCAGTTTTCTTGAAGCATATGCCAGACCTGGTCATAGCGAAGAGTCCAGGGACATGGCTGCTGAGAGATATGAAATCATACATGTCTGGGGCTGAAACAGCCATTATCATCCAGGAAATATCCCACAGATGCAGCCTGGCAGCCAGTAATTCCTAGAAAAACGTGTGCCAGCAGCATCACACGCAATCCGTATTGTCGGATCTGTAAGCAGGAAGTTCATTATTACTGAAGAGGTGTATGAAGTGCACAAAAATGTCACAAAATCCCTCACTTCTGAGGGTCCAGCAGTTCCACAGCTGCTTTGCTGTAGCCTCCGAATACTCTTAAAACAGAACATTTTAAATCTCTTTTGATTTGCTTTTGGTCAGGAAACATCTTCAGCACTGAAGTGCATGGCCTGGAAAGTGATACCAGATACTTCTTCAAGATGGGAGCAAAGACAGTGGTGGGATCCGGTCCCTATTCCAACGTTAAGGATGTGCATACCCTGCGGGAGAAGCTGTCTGGTATGCATTCCTCCTTACCCCAGGGCAGGAAGGGAATTGCATTGCTGGAGACTGATTTGTCAGCAGTGACATTTCTGTTTGCCAAGCAATTGCCTGGTGTCACTGTGGAGGATGGGAGGTGGGATTCTCTGCAGGGCAGTGCAGAGGATCACAGCTGAGCGCTCAGGTGTGCAGCTCCAGAGCCCATCCCACAGCCAAACTTCATCTCTTCCCCATCCTGGTTCCTCTGGAAGGGCATATGCAACCTGCATCTTGCTGTAGCATGACATTAATGAATATACATAGATGCCAGTTTGCTCTAAATGGTCACTGCCAAGGAATTTTATTGTTTTATGCATACAGAATCAGAACCACAGAACAGTTGGGTTAGAAGGGCCTTTTAAACCTGGTTTAGTACAGCTGGTGCTCCGCTGAACATGAGACACTCTGTACCCTCTTCCTGCTAGCAGCTGAAATGATGTGGCTGTCACTCCTTCCCCTCCTAGATGTCCTGGATATCCACTCTGTGACAGGGATCATCGTGGGGGTGTGCCTGGGGCTGCTCTGCATCCTCTTCTGCATGTGTGCCAGCTTCCGCAACAGCAAGCACAGGTGGGTGGCACCTCAGGTGAAGGAGGCTGCTCTGGAAGGAGACAAAAACACTGAGAGCTGCATCGCCTGTTCAGCTGAGCTGCTTGGGGTGTGGTGTAGGGGGATAATTAATGCACAGCTTGGATCTGTAGGTGGCATAAGGAGTTTATTTAGTATAATCTTTTCACTGATTTATTTTTTCAGTCATTTCTCTTCAATTTGCATTCTTAGACTAGTAGAGGTTTGTTTCAGAGAAAGAGAGAAAAAATAAAAAAACCAAGAAAGTGGAAGAATCAGTTTATTACCTGTGCCTGTTAGTGTGGGTAGTATTTTGCTTCTGAGGTTGGACAGCTCTAAGGGTGTTTGGAAATGGTTTGTTAACTTCCATCTGGGAAAGTGATGAAAGACTTCCCAGTGAGTGACAGGTGGGTTTAAGGAGGATTGGATACAGCCCAAAGGCCTCTGCCATCCCAGGGCTCTGGATCCAGCCACAAGCATTTGGAAAGACCATGAGCAGAAAACAGCTCAGTTGTTCAGAAGGGCTTTGAGCTCACAGCAGATCTCAGGACTACAAACAAACAGCTTTTGAAGTCTCATCCTAATGTGACCACTAAACTTTCCTGTCCTGTTTCATCTCTAACTTGTAAAGCAGGAGTGACACAGCTCCCCATGGACCAGAGTGGGTGAGCACCTGCTTGTGCTGAGACTTGTGGTATCCCCTGCCCTTGGGGTTTGCTGGCAGAGGAGCAGCTTTGCATCCCACAGCAGGATTTGTCTGAGCTTTGGCATTAACCAAAGTGATGCAGAGATATATCTGCAGTGAAAGGTGTTACAGTGGGATGTGATGATAAAGAATATTCCCAGGGCAGGGCTTGGGCCTAGTCACTTGCACAAGGACCAGCTGAGATGTGAACTCTTGCTTGTTTTCCCTCAGGGAGGCCCTGCCAGGCCTGGATTCCCAGGCTGCTGGCAACCACACGTACTACCACCGGAGCAGGCAAGGGGTGGCCTCTCCCAGTGCCACCTTGGACTCACATGAGCTCGAGTCCCTCATGTCCCCACTCCCAGAGGATGCTCCCGTGCCCCTGGGGGACATCACAGAGCTGGCAGAAGTGCACAGCCTCATCCACACCAGCCTGCCTGAGGACATCTTCCATGGGAAGAGGAAGGTAAGGACCCATGCATGTGGTGACTGGGCTCCTGCCTTTGGCAAGAGCCTTCCTTTGGTGTGTGGCTACTGGGAAGCCAAAGTGGGATCCTGTCCTGGCTCTGCAGTGCCAGAAGTCTTGGCTGCAGGTTGGTGTTGGGCAGTCACACATTTGACTTGACTGGCTCAGCCTTGGCTGTTGGATCTAATTTGGGATCCCTGTGCATCTACCACCCCTTTTAATCTCCTGGGACAGTGACCCCCCAATCTGAGAAGCTGCTGCCAAACTTGGTGCTGCAGAAAGCTGTGGTATTTGTGTTACTGTGGCATGTGGATGGTGGGAGGAAGTGTGATGTCTAGAGCAGACACGTGGTCTTCCAGGATTCTCTTTTGCTTGGACTAAAAGGAGCTGTCTCCATAAATAGTGTGTTCACTGGAATACTCTTGAAAATAAACAAGAGGTGAAATTGTGGGGTTTTTTGTGAACCTTATTTTTTTGAAGTAGTTTTTTCCTGCCCTGCTTGGTTTGCCTGACACTGCCTTGTCTTTCATTCCTCCCTGCCCATTTCCTCTTTCAAGCTTGCCTGAAACATTTCATTCCATTAGGGAACCTTTAATTGGCCTAATTTAGTTAATCTGTTTATGTCTCTCTTTGTAGCCCTGGGAGAGCATGTAAAGTAATTAGGAGGTTCAGTAAAACAAACGCATTGTGAGCGCGTGGGATTTCACGTTTGCATCAACGATGCACTCGTGTGTCACTGGAGGGAAGGTGAGTTCAGGTAGTACCTGGCTGACCACGAGCCCTGTCTGTTCTGGCAGAGGCACTGCAGGTGTGATCTTTTGAAAACACAGAGTCTCCTGCTGGCTTTCTTAGCCCCATGAGCTGAAGCTGTGCCTGTGGCTGTGCCTGCGTGCTGTGGCAGATCAGCGCTCAGCTGAAGGACAGGCTGTTTGTTTGCAGCCAAGCCACATCTATAGATTTTGGTGGAATGTGGTTGCCTGTCTGGACCCAAGCCGAAGAGTGTGAGGAATTTCCTACAGCTCTTGCAGTTAAATAAGGAACAAGTGTTTTCAGTGATAGGGACTTACCCCTGAGAACAGGTCAGGGTGGGGGGAAGTTCCCTTCTTTGTGAGGCCTTTCTGAGGGCAGCATATCCAGATCTCTTTTCCAGAGGAATCCTGCCTGCAGGGGCTTACACCAAGGTTTGAATATGTGTAGAGCAGGGCTGGAGAGGACAGTGCCAAGGCCTGGCCACGTGGGGCTCAGCCTGAGAGCTTGGGGCCCTCAGAGTGGGCAGTGGCCAGCAGCAGAGTTCCAGTCACAGACCAGAGCTTTGGGGGACATGGACAGTTCTGGCTGTAGGGTTTCCATAATTGGATGGGGAACAGCCACTGAGAGATAAATTCACTGAGGATTTTTTTTTTTTCTTTTGATGGATGTGGCTAGGGAAGCAAAGGGTCACTGGGAAGCAGCCACCCGCAGAGCAGCGTTGTCACCCGTGCCGACCGGGAGGGGTGACCTGGCAGGTGAAGATCGAGTGGTGGCCGGGAGCAACAGGCTGTTGTTGCTGGGAGCGGGCACTGGAGGGAGATGTGTTCCCACGCAGAGACCCTGCTCCCTGCACTGCCCCATTCCTGCTGGAAGTGCCACCTGAGCCCCACTGCTTCCTTTCTGTACTCTGATGTGTATAATCAAGTGTGAAAAGAATATGGCCAAGAAACACCTTTATGCTGCAGTGGCCAAGAGGCCCCATGTCTGGAGGGTGATATGATGTTGCCTGACTGGACAGTCAGGGAGTTGGGCAGGTCTCAGGTACATGGCTGGAGTGGTGCACACATCCCTGGTGCCCACAGTGGAAGGAAACCAAGTCAGGAGTAGTTGTGAGTGTGTCATCTCCCTGCTTGTACACAAAATGCCACTAGTGGAGGCTGTGGAGTGGGTGTGGGTGTCCTGTGTGCTGCAAACATCTTCCCTCAGCATCCATTGAAGCTGGAAATCCTCAGGGACTCTGCCTGGAACAGAGTGTTGTGGGAGCTTTGCACCCTGCAGTGACCAGCTGCCTTTGTTGCCTTCTCTTTTATTCTCTCATGCTGTGTGAAGTTGAGGCTGTGAAAATCCATGGCAAGGAATGCAAGAGAGCCACAGGAAAGAGAAAATCATTGTGGAAGGAAATTCCTGTCCAGCCTGGCAAGGGGAAGCTCCCCAGGGTGTTCTAGGTTGGATGCTATGACTTGCAATCCTATTCACTGAAGAGAGGGAGCGAGAAATGCCTCAAGGATCCTTTTTGTTTAGCAGCGTATCATGTCACCACAGAGCTGGGGATGTTTGCTGGGGGAGACCCTTGGCTGAGGCTGCTGGCACTGCAGGGCAGATTTGTATAGCTGTGACCTCCAGTTGCCTGCTTGTCCCTCTGTCCTCAGGTTACTCTCCTGAAACCTGGTTTCTGTTGACTGCTTGGCACTTGCATTGGCTGCTCTGTGCCTGCAGCTTGTTCCCATGCTGACTCATTGCTTACCATTGCATGGATTATTCTTTATTGTTTTTATTCTTCTGGGAGCCTGAGGTTCCAGTGAAGATTGGATGCTCCATGTTAGATAGACACAAAGAAGGGACCATCTCCATGCCTCCATATGGAGTCAGAAGTGAGTGAATGTCATTTTACAGGTGTGGAGACTGGAGAACAGACTGAAGGCAGGAAGTCTTTAAAAACTCTGAGGTTGGAACTGATTCCTGCAAAGAATTGTGGGCAAGGGTTGTGAGATGTCTCCTTGGTCATTTTCAGGTCAAGATCATCAGTTCCTTGGAATTTAGGGCTGTGATTTTTCTTGAGCAGTTACACATAGTGCTGGAGGTGCAGATGGTGTAAGTGGAAGGTGGGACAGTCCCAGAGGAACCTCCTGGACTCCCTTTTCCTGCCTGCAGGACAGCAAGGTGCCACTGCAGCCAAAGTGTCAGCACAGGACCCCTCTGGGTGCTCACAGCTCCATTAGGCAGGACTACAAGTGGCCATTCAGTGCTTCATTTTCCTTCCTTTACGTGTTTCCAGAGGTCACACACAAGGATTTCTAAATACACTGGCAAGTGATTTTTCTCTCTTACTCTCTTCCCCTTGCAAGCACCAGGACTGATGCCCTCAGTAGTCCTGTTACAAATGACACAGTGGTGCACGGGCTGTGGTGATGCAGCTCTGTCTCCTCTGACAGATGGACTAAGGATGATAAAATGGCTCTGCTCCAGACATCTCTGTCACTGCTGCTTGTGGGCCAAACAATTTTAAAGGGTGGGGGAGAATGTTAAAAAGCATCTGCTTTCCATGGAAGACTTCAGCTTTTCATTGAATGAAGCCAAACCCAAGCATTTTGGTTTGGAAATGTTTGTTGTTGTTGTTCTTGTGAGCTGGAGCCTTCCTTGCTTGCTGCCCTTCTCCTTCCCTGTGGGCCTCCTTCCCACAGGACTGTGTTTCCCACAAAGCATCCCTGTGACTGGGAGAGCAGAAAGCTGTAACACATCAGGGGACTTGGATCCACCCAGGCTGTTTGTCATTTTCATGTCGAAATTTTTCTGCGTGAAAAAGAAGTCCCAATGTTTTCTGAGACACTTCAGACGAGAGCTGTTCTCCTGGTGACAGCGAGCAGAGACTCCTTTATCTGTCTGTGTTGTGTTGCCTCCCAGCTGTGGGCAGGGATGTCGCTGTGTTTGCGTGACACGGAGCTTTCCCACTCCCACCCGCTGCTGTTCAGTGACAAATCCTTTCTCTCTGCTACACCATTCTCAAAAGCTGGGCACATCTGAAACATCCCCAGCCTCATTTTGCACAGGACTTCAAGCTACTTTAAGTAACCATCCTGAAAAAGCAGGGAAGGTTTCAAGTTGAACTTTTGCTATGTGTTCATTCTCAGCTCATATATTTGCATGAAATCATGACTTGTCACTGAGAAGGTAACACGATCTAGGCACGTTTTTACCAGTTGGAGTTTCTATAAAAAGGCTAAAATGAAAAGGTTTGTTTGCTTTGATAAGGATTTAGCTGTAATGGAAATGTCTTTTATTGGAAGATGTTTTTATTAGTTTTCATTCTTGTGTTTTCAGTGAACTGACAAAGAGATTTTTCCCTCTTTATATTAGTATTAGACTGACACTCCTTACTCGTTGCCTTCATTACTGTGTTGTAAAAACCAAGAGAATATTTCCTTCCTTCAGCCACCCACTAGCTCCCCTTGAGTGAAAAGAAATTGTATCATTTATTACACCAAAAAAATGCTGCTTAAAAAAGCAGTGAAGCTTTCAGGCACACAAGATTTCTTCAGGTCTGTGATGAAAACAGTCCTAGAGTTAATTGCTGCTGCCCAATCTTAAAGACTAAGCCCCAAGAGAGATTTGTCTTTTGCTTTTTTTTCCCTCTCTCTCCAACATAATGTGCTCGAACAACATGTGGGACACAGGCCATGTTGTGTGGCTGATGGTTTTTTCTGTTTGTTGAAAGTTGCAAACTGGTACAAAACAAGTTTGTTCTTCGTTGCAGCCAATTTCAGCCAGAGCTGAACAGGCTGTTCCCAGAGTCATCAAAACCTATGTAAACATGGCAGATTGACATTTCCGCTAACAGATGGTCCATGGGGGATTGCAGTAGAGCTGCCTGTTTCTTTCCACATTTTTTGGTATTCACAAGATGCCTGCAAGAAGGTTTTCGAGTTTGCTCCGTGTGTGTGTCTGCGTATGATGCTCAGATCTCTCTGATGGCAAATATGCATGCAGGCATCTCTAACAGGACACACATTTGGTGCATGTATGCAGATTTGTGTGGGTTCAGCACTGAAATTTCCAGGCACTATTTGCTCAGTAACGTATGTTCCTTGGAAGAGGCACAGAAGCCATCAGTCAGGGATGTAGCTGCAGAAAGCCTTTCAGATGGCAGCAGAAGCAAATTGAACACGCTCCTTGAGCACTCGCATGTGGAGATATTCCTTATTGTGAGCTCTCTCTGATCGCTTGGTTGATTTCTCGCTATTAAAGCGTAGTTTAATGATTGTCCACTTAGAAGCAGAGCAATTAGGGGAGGCTTTTGGCTCAGAATATATTGTTGAGGATTGCAGAGAGAGAAATGGAAAAGACACTGCCTCAAGCATCCACATCTAAATTAGCAAATGTTTGATAGCCACAGTGCTGAGCTTGGACATCACAGTTCTGCAGGCTGCTGGCATATCAATGAAGCCTTTCACTATTTGTTTGCTAAAAATTTGTTCCTGAGGCAGCAGCAAAGCTCCTGTGACTTGAGGGTGGTGCGGGGATGTAACATGGCTCTGCCTCCCACAAGGTGTTGAGTCATTTGGGTGCCTGGGTGAGGGTGGACAGAGGGTTTGAGAGCAGCTCTGGCTGCCCTTCAGCGCATACACAAGCGCTTCAGTGTCCTTCTGCCAGCCCTGGCAGCACGAGGTAGCATTTGCTTCTTGCTAAATAGCTGACTTAGGAATGCCTGGCTCATATACAACATCTGGTCATGTATTTCTACCTAATTTTCAGCCAGATGGACCGAGGCACAAGGAGGTCAAATGACTCACCCAAGGTCAGGCTGATGTCAGAAATCTCCCTGCTGCTTCGGCTGGACTCACGCTACATTGGTGGTTGTTGGAATAGATTTGGCCTAAGGAGAAGCCACATATGCAGAGCAGGATCCTGGGCTTCTCCTGGCAGTGAGCAATAGAGGGTCAGTGGGTTTGAATAGATGGGCAGGGTATCTTCACCCCACAGAGCCATCGTGCTCACACCACCAGTATTCTCTGTGCCTGTGTGCATTCACTGTCATCAGATCAGGATTTTCTCCTCTTCTTCTCTGCATCAGCCTCTCTTGTACCCACACAATGTGTAGCATCTGTGGAACAAGGCTAGAGATAATGGGCCTGTGTGGTCCTTAAATCTGAGTTGCGTGTGTATGTGTATACGTATGTGAGTAGTAGCAAGGCTCAGCTCAGGTACATGCAGGACAACTCAATAAAATCAAAACCTGGAAAGAAAATACTTCTCTGCCTGTGAACTAATAGTCTGAGCTGTTAAATAACTTCAGCTCTTAAAGACACACATTTCCCATACACAGAGGTGTGCATTCAACAGTTTATTGCAAGGGGAAGCTGAAAGAACCCAGAACAAATTGCGTCCAGCCCATATAATTTAATTAGATCTACAAACAAGGTAACACTGGTTGCCCAGGGGACTTAAAGCTGAGCAAAGAATTGCTTGGTGGTCTGTTGTTAAAAAAAAAAAAAAAATTAAAAAAAATTAAGGCCCCCAATTTTGTGCCTCTGTGTTGATGAGGAATGACAAACTGTTTTCCCAGGTCCTGGCTTGGAGCAGGATCTCTTGTCTGTGCTGCAGAGTGAGCAGTTTAGCAGAATGTCCAGCTCTTACTGGAGCACACAGGGCACTGCCCATGGGTGAGGGTCCCTCTGTGTTGTGGAGCATCACTTGTGCCAAAGCAAAGATTGTGGTCACTCAGCTCCAGATCTTCCCAGCTCTTGGTATTTTTCAGTAGTTTCATTCTGCTCTGGGCTGTTGCAGCTTTGCAGGGAGTTGATTCCAGTGCACCTCTAAATGATGTCTGTGCCGTGATTTACCTGCTGGCCTCACAATTTGAGAATCAGTGGAAAGCCCCTTATGCAACCAGTTATGAACCATCTGGCATCTTTTATCCCTGTGCTCTGCATCAGGCCATTTAACAGCAATAAAGCCAGTTCTAAGGCAGGGACTGTGTGAGTCCATTGCAGAGCATTTTTATTCTGATGCTATCAGAAGCATCCTCCACATTTATGGTATTTTCCAAACTTGCATTTTCCTTTTTCAAGCTGCTTCTTATTTCAGGTGTATGAGGATAAGAATCTGTGTCTGTGATAACTGCATCTTTTCTCTTGCCACTTCTCTCCTGCAGTCTTCATGGAATAAATCAGCCAACCAGGCCTGGACAAACAGCATCACCAGATATGGGGACACCATCACCAAAGAGCCTCTCTCTGCTGTCAATGGGTCACTGAAGCTCCCCTCCAGCGCGGGGCAGAAGCTTCTCTTACAAGCCCTGGTTTATGATGCTGTGATGGTGGGTGTCTTTCGTGCTTTGCTGATTTGTGTGTTCTCATGTGGGTTTTCCATTTATGTTCTCCATCTCTCTCCTTTTCACAGCTCCTTTTTGTGGGCTTGTTTGTCTGGTGATGGGCAGTTGGGATCAGAAGCTCAGTTGTCAGCAGGGTTGTGGCAGTTCTGGTGCCAGGCACCAGCAGTCTGCTTGGAGGCTTTGCTGTGGCTGTGCAGCAATCAGCCTGAGTGAGTTAGGAGCTGCAGTGCTCAGCACAGTCATTAAGATCTACAGCGTGCTTTCCTGACAGAGGAATTGCATTTTTGGCTGTAAAAGGAGTCAAAGATCAAGGGTTGATTTAAACTCCCTTCTCCAGATAGGGCAGAGCAATTTTCGCTGCACTTGTGTTCTGGGAGGAAATCCTATTTCTGATATTGCATCACTGGAATAAATATGCACTCCTGTGTTTGGGAGAGTGTACATCTGTGCAACTGTCTTAGCAAAGCAAGCTGACACCTGCTCAGGCTGACTCTGTACCAGAAGATTTCTTTGGTTATTCTTTGGAAAAGTTCATTCCTCACCATGGTCCCCCCAGCAAATACTTCTAAAGTAACCTACCTATGTTTCCTTCCTAGACAGTGGTGTGAAAATCAATTATACACAGGATGTAATTAACATTGTGATAGAGTTAAGACAATGTTTTACAGCCCAATTACAGAGCAGCATTTACAGCACAGCTTACCCATCAGAGTTTGTCAACAAAAGAGAAAAGTGTTAAAATATGTAAATGATGCTCAAAGTTGGCTTCAACAGAAAGCGCAAATTACACGTGGGATATCACTTCCATACTCTGAATTATCTTCTTGCTGCTACATCACACTCAGCCCAGAATCTGAGCGTTGATTGCCTGGAGAGCCCTTTGTGAGCTTCTACAATAATTTGTCTGGTAGATTATTGAGTGATAATCCCGCAAAATGACCTGTTTGTCAGCCAGATTTGTGGAGATCTGTAGCCTGAACTCCACTCAAGCACTGTGGAGCAGAACTTATTGTTTTCTTTCTGAATTAAAGTGCTTGAATTTACACAGACTTTTGCAGGCTGGGACCAGGGCTTTAACAAACACACACTTTGTGATATGTAGCCAAAATTAAATTAGGAAAGTGAAGGGAGCCCCTTTATCCATCTCAGAAGCCAGTTTCCTACAGTGCTGCCCACTCAGCCTCTAAAAATCTGGCCCTTAATATGGAAACAGACTGGTGAGATTTGAAAATTGTGGTCTTTGACAGGGGCTTGGAGGAATGGTTGCTCCAGCCTGCCAAGAACCTGTGAGCAAATCACTTCGCTCCCTTGAGACTTGCTTTCTCAAACATAAAATAGAAATAATAATCCTGAAGTGATTTGAGTTGCCTCTTAAGACCTAAGCCCTGAGAAACATATCAAGATAATGCTTAATAGAGGCATATGTACATCCCATTGCACTCAGTGGGATTAAAAATAAATATATTTTAGTGCTTGGTTTGGTCACAGCCTCATTTACCTGAATTTCAGTTACTTTACCTTTTATTTTATTTTAAATTTCTCTCCTGTTTGATAACAGAATGAAGCAAAGAAAAGCCACCTGCCTGCCAGCCTCCACCAAGTAGAAGCAGAGGTCATTGTCCATTCTGATTTTTCAGCCTCTGACAGAGACTACGACTCCCAGCTGCACACCCTGGAGAGTGAAGAGACAGAAATCGAGGAGCAGGAGCCCGAAGAGCTCCCCTCGGCAGAGCTGCCTCTGCCTGTCTCTCCCAGCTCCCAGCAGGACACTGGCCAAGTGTTGGTGGACTGCACAGACAATTTGGAGGCTCAGGCCCAGGCTGAGCTGCTCTGTACTGACACAAAGACTGACAAACCAGAGGCTGTTTGCATCCGTGGGCTCACCAACGGCTTCCACAGGCAGGGAGAAAGTCTGGATTCAGTGGAGAGCGGAGATTCAGACTCCACCCAGGAGGGCAGGGGTGACGTGCAGCCAGCCAAGTGTCAGTTGCTTTCCACGGCACCTGAGGAGGCCCTGCCCTGTAGTAACTCTGGCTTAACCAGCCCATCCTCAGCATCTGAGAACATGGCATGTGTCCACAATCACAAAGAATGAACTGATCTGATTTCAATCACAGCAGAGCTGAAGCACGAGGAGAGCCTGTCCCTGTGAGGTGCTGCCTGCCCTTGGCTGGCTGAGCTCAGCAGGAGCTGGGCAGGTGCAGCCCCTCACCAGAGCAGGGCTTGGAGCTGTCAGCTCTACAGAGGCCTTCGGGAAGCCAGGTGGGTTGGAGAGGCCCATCCTGCACCCACTGCAGCCAGTGAGGAACTGGGTGTTGGTGGGAGCAGGGCTGAGCTGTTCTGCCAAAGTCTGACATGGAACCACGATGGGGCAGAGCCGCCTGCACCAAGCTGGGGCTGTCACTTCACCAGAGCCCTCGAGGGGACTGGCAGGACGTCCTTTAATCCTGGGAAGTGGCAGAGTGCACCGAGGGATCCTTCTCAACTGCCTCTTCCCCAGGGAGTGCCCTGGAGGCATTGGGATG
Source organism: Zosterops lateralis (assembly GCF_965231275.1). Lineage (NCBI taxonomy): Eukaryota > Metazoa > Chordata > Aves > Passeriformes > Zosteropidae > Zosterops > Zosterops lateralis. The sequence goes on along the minus strand of NC_139773.1, from coordinate 18,139,128 downwards.
AATTCTGGCACAGGAGTCCCAGGAGGGGTTGGAAGGCCCAGAAACAAAGGCAGTGAGCTGTAAGCACCAGCCTTTTCTGCCCTCCCGTGGTTAGAAGGATTACCAGGCTCTCTGTGTGTGCTATTGCAGTAACTACTACTAGCAGGCTGATGTAGTGGCCTTTTATTACACACTCTACGAGTGCCTCTAACAACTTGTACTATATAGAACCTTCTGCAGTGTCTGGGTCTTTTCACCAGCCTGGGCTTTGTTTTATGTAGGTTCTTGTACCTAATATTTTAGGTACACATCTGTCCTTTTAATGTACAACATGTATTTTTATTTCCTTGGAACATCTTTATATTATTTAATTTTATAAAGTGGAATAGTGTGTGGTATAGAGTAGCATTTTTACTACTTCTCTCTTTCTTTATTTTTTCTTCCCTAACAACACAACTACCTCATGTCTGTTGGAGAAAAAAAAAGCAGTAGATCTACTCATTTGTTATAGTCCATTATAGGTTTTAACTTATTCTTATACTGCCTTTTTCTAAAGAATATGTTTGCACTGGTTGTTGACTCTTCTTTAACACATAGTGCTGCAGATCTGATGTCTCTTGATTTGTTTCTTGACACCTTCCCTACAGCCAGAGAGTTGGGTTGTGTCTCTCTGTAGGACTGTGTTTAGCAGCAGCTGCCAAAAGAGACTGCTTTAACTGGCAGGATGTTGATCCATCTTTCCTCAACAAGCTTATACTAACAAACAAAAAGAAGAACAGCAATTGCAAAAGTAATCTGTGATAGTGGGGGCATGTATTTCTTTTCTCTTTTTTGGGGTGCCCATGTGGAGACATCTCAGATGGTTTTGATTTACAGAGAGCAGCATTCAGCCTTCTGTAAGGAGTGGACTTGCTGAAAGCCTTGGATGAACAAGTTAAATTTCCCAGCCACTTCTGATAATCCTGGCCAAAGTGCTTTTGGGTGGATTTTTTTTTTGAAGAGCAGAGCACTACCAGAGCATTAAAATTAAAATTAAATCTTTGGTCTCATACCAGTCAGTCTGGCTTGAAAATCATCCAGTGACTCCTCCTGCTGATGCTGTTTGCTTACTGCTGACATGTCTCTCAGCCTGGCCCTGCTGGGAGTGGACTTTCTCTCTGCTTTTTATAGCCTGTCTCTGTCCTGCTCCAGGCTTGCAGGGTTTGACTGCAAATGCCACAAGATTGGACCAGCTGCTCAGAGTTAACAAAGATCAGTAATTCTGTTCATGGGTGTTTGGTAAATGTTCTGCCATCCTGGAGGATTCAGACATCTCACCATTTGTTTAAAAAGTGAAGGAAAAGATGCCCACCTTCCTCTTATCTTACTAAAATTCTCCCCAGGAGAAACTGCATGCCAACTTGAGATCCTGTAAAAGACATTAGATTTTGTTTTTCTTGGTGATGACTGGGTGGAGGTGCCAATGCTTGCAGCATGGAGAACCTTACTTCACCAGCACCCTGCAACCCTTTTACCTCCAGCTCTTCAGCAGATGAGAACCTCCAAGCCTCCGTGTACCCTGATGGGAAGGATATTGGGGCTTCCTCCTCTCCCCAGCTGGCAGCATCTCCTCCCAGTATGACACACTGTTCTGGTAACCAGCTGTATTTCCAGTCATTGTGATTGCTCTGTTTCTCCAGCTGCTGCTGAGTGTCTTGAGGAGTCTCAGAAATGCTGTTCCATGCTCTGAATAGCCATGACTCTGGAATACTGTGGGACAGAGGCTGGAAATCAGTGCCACTGAGCAGGCGAAGGCAGGAATTTATGTGTGTGTGACACTCAAGCGAGGAGCTAGAAAGGCAAGGAAACATAACTGGGCAGAGGAAGTGTCTAAATAACCTCCAGAACCCACTGCCACAAGACTTTGAAACTCATGACTTAGCAGGGTTACAGATAAGGCAGTGAAGTGTTACTGCAGGCAATAAGGTCTCTGGAGGCAGATGCAGTCACAGAGGTACAAACCCTCCAGCTGGGTGAGGCTGGGCACTCGCTGCAGAGAATGGGGGGACATTGTGCAGGTGGCCCTCAGGTCCTGGTTAGTTCCATGAAGGGTCCCTGCCCTTCCTTGGTGACAGAACAGGCCCTGCACAAGCCACATTGCCATTGCCACTTTCCATCCAGGGAGATGGAAGGGGACAGAGATTGAGGTAGGAGTGTGCCACAGTTTTGGGGGCACTCCTTTGTACATGCACCCCCTGCTTTGCCTGTGCAGCCTTCAGCAATCCTACAGCCCTGAGCTGCCTGAAGGCTGTCCCTGCCTGTCACTGCAGCCCACACAAGCAGGCACAGTGGGGCACCATTCCCCTGGATCCCTTTGGGCCAACCAAAACCACCAAACCACCACAATAATTACAGGCTCAGAGAGCTTTGGGGAGATGCAGCAGACCACAAACAATTTTGTTTACACATCCCCAAAACACTTTTGTCACCTTATGCTGAGGCTTGTTCTGATCTTGTTACGCTTCACCAAACTGTAGCAGGGTGTGGAGTTGGCAGTGTTTAGCTGTCCAAGAACTGTGGTGGCCATGGGCTGATAGGTCAGACCTCAGTTGCAGAAATCCAGACAATTCCTTTGGAGCCAAGAGGTCACCACTGACCAGCAGCACCAAAGCTGTCCCTGGACCAACACACATCCACAGAGAGGGCTGAGTGTCCTTGTCCAACTCAGCTGTGCCCCAGGTCCCCCCTGCCCTGACCTTTCAATCTCAGCTGGAAGTGAATTGAAGAAGAAACATAATACACATTTGATGTGTAAAGCTGAAACAACCAGTGCATATAATTTTTTATCATGAAATAAGTAGCTTTCTTGCAGATTTCTCACAGGCACACAAACTGTTGATACCTTTAATTACCCATCATGCTTAGTATCTGTTCCTGCACACCAGGCTCCTTTCTCCATTTTCTTCCCTTCAGTAACACTAAAGATTATTGCTGTTCCAACTTTTTTGCTGGTGTATATTGTTTTACATTGTTAAAATGTCAGGTTTGTCTCACTGGCATAATTTTCTAGTATTAATGTTACTGTTTGGCTACACAACTGTATATTCCCCATGCTGCTGTGAGAGTCACAATTCTCATCCTTTTATTTCTTCTCATTTCTTGTTACATGAAACATGCGACTCAGATAAAAAAAACTCTATCAGCTTTTTGTTGACTTGATTTCTTACTTAACAGGCAGCAAAGTTCTGGTTTAAGTAGTTCAAATGAGATAACTTTTAATTTAGAGTTTGAGAATTTTTTTACATTACTAGCTAACAATCAGCCCATGAAATATTGCTGTGTAAGAAAACCATTTTACTAGAACACTGTATATGGTTTTGATCTCATTAGTAATAGGTGTTTTGAAGGAATCACTGTGTCTTTTCTAATCAACACTTCCGTTAGAAAAGAAGTGTTTAGCCAGCAGAAATCTACCATCTACTTCTGTTACTGTATTCCCTTGTTTGTATTTTCAAGTTAAATTTCATTTTCTGCACAGTGCATAAAGATGTGTAACCAGAACTTGATCTTGTTTGAAGGTTGTGTCTGTGCTTGGTTCCATGCTGTACTTTATTATAACTTTCTTTCTTCAGAGACTCTTCTTAACTCCACAAATACTCTTTAGTGTTAAAGTGTAAGAAGACATTGTCCTTATATTCCTTAACTAATGGGTTATTAATAAAAAGTTTTCAAATAAGAGTGGAATTTGTCTCACAATTCAGTCTGTTCCAGCTGTGTGAGGCTGTACCTCGCTGGCAGAAGCAGTGGTGGGAGCAGAATGCAGGATTCATGCTCACACCATTTCAGTTCAGAGCTCATCACCGTGAAAGTTGGGATTGTGAAATGATAGTGGGTGGGTACCTGGTTCCTTAGGGATTCTTCTGGAATTTCAGACATGAGCAGAGTTTGGATTCATTAGGCATTTCTGGATGCTTGCTCCTTTCTCAGTTTTGAACTGATTCCTATTTAAAAAAAAAAAAAATTGTCTAGTTTCATGCTTCATCTTGCTGGGGAATTTTTTAATGGGAGAAATAAGCAGAGGGATCTAGCAGATGAGTGGTGAGAGTTCTCTTGGTTGGCACACTGGGCTGAGCACTCGGTGGCTTGTGTCCAGCAGGATTGTGAGAGGATACCTGCCCCTGCACAAGGACACACTGTTAACCTCCTGTGCATCTCCCTTCTTCCTGGGATGCAATCCCTACTTCAGTACGTAGTTTCCGTTATTACTTTATGCTGCCACGACTACAGAGCCATAAAATCTCATTTTATCTGCATTACAGAGGTAATAAATCTGCACTTAGCACAGTGTTCTCTGATAGTGGTTAAAGGGAACTCTGTCAGACTGTGTAACTCTGATGAGTCTTTCTCCTAAAGATAGGTAACCCCACAAACGAGCGAGGAAGGACCTTGGAGGGGGTGATGGGTGACTGCAAATCACTCTTCCAACTCCCAGTTTACAGCACAGGGTGCTGATTGAAGGCCTCTGAGAGGAGACATGGTGAGATGGAATGGATGACAGAGATGGCTGGACACGACAGTTACAGGAGAGAAGTAAAAAGTGTGTGGTTGTGTTTCTTTCTCTTCCCAACCTTTGTCACCCTGACATGCTGTAAGGATGCAGCTGGAAATACCACTGCAGTGGGCTTGGGTTTCTTGTGATCTCAGGTAATTCAGGGACCTACAATTGCCAGTGCAGCGTGTGGCCCAGGTCAGCCCTCTGCAACACAGCACAGCACAAGACAATGGGCTGTGTGATGCAATGAGGTGGCCAGGATTGCTTCAGAGATTCCCAACAGACACAGAAAAAACAGTTTCTGCTGGGGAAAACAGCTTCCAGAAGCAGGTCTTGGGGTCATCCCACCACTGCTGGCATGGCTTTTGGCTCAGTGCCTCAAGGTGAATGTCACAGTTTTGGCTCCCACTCCCCACTGCTCGCTGACCATGAAAAAGATGCTAAAACTCTGCATGTATGTATGTAAGGGGAAAGCTCCCAGGCTGTTAGCAGGCAGGGTAACCACAATTACACATAGAATAATAAATGGAGTGAATTCAGACAAGTTAATCTCCCACTTCATCCACTGAAACTACTAATGGTGTCTTGGGGACCTCAGTTTGCAGTTAATTGGTGTAAATCAGAAGCACGATTGGAGCTGATGGAAATTCGCTGTGCAAGGAGTGAGGGGTGAGTGATGCCCTCGGAGGGCAGCTCTCCTGGAGGATAACTTGTGGAGAGGGAGGGCAGATGGACAGACAGATCCTGTACCCCTCAGCATCAAGGGGGATGGAGGAATGGACCCATCGACTGCTCTGCAGGAAAGGGTTTGGAGCCTCAGTTTGGGCTGGACACTGTCACTCCTGTAACCCTGCTGCTTTTCCAAAGGCTCCGATTTCTGCTCGCAGTGTGATAAGCAAATTCCTGCCTCCAGTACAAAGCAACTTTTCTAAGCCCTCATGCTTACAGAGCGTAGAAAAACATGAGTGCTCTGAATTCCTGCTCTTAGGTGGCTCTAAAAGCCCCAAACCTGCCTATTCCTTAAAAAGATCTTACAGTTTTTCCTATAAGTCCTATTGTTTGGCAGCAGTGGATGATTTCTGAATGTGCTGTCACCAGTGTCATTTGCAAGATGTGGGGATGAACTTGATAACACCCTAAACATGTACCTACCTCCCCCAGCCTCTGGGTCCTGCCAGGGCACTTGGCAGAAAAATGTGGAGAGAGCTGGTGTTACAAGAGAGCACAATATACTTGTAAGTTGCACAAAATCTGTGGTTCACAGTGAAAGCAGCCCTGTAAAGCACATAGTGCTCAGTTTCTCTTGGAATTATTAATTCCCACAAGCCATCTATAGTGATAGCAGCCACAAGTCCATGATGGCTTCAAGCTTTACAGAAATGCTGATGGGGCCCCATGGCAGGAGCCAGGGAGTCGGAGCAGGAGCACGGCTGGTGCCAAAAGGTCAGGGACAGCACAGAAATTCAGATGTTACCGGGAGGCTGGTGGAGCCAGAGCAAATTCTTCCCCAGCTGAAAGCAGCCTCGTACAGCTCAACCCTCCACTAAACGAAGGAAGCTTTAATGTGGAGCAGATGTAGTGACGTCTTCTTTCCCCGTTAGCAGACTCCGACACGCTCAGGGTGCACCATCCAGGGGAGCCTGGCACTGCTCCTCTTCACAAAGGGTTTTCCACCAGATTTCTAGGAATGGTTACAGGGTTTAGTAACCCAGTCCACAAAATCTGGTTTTAGTCCGAAGAAAGAAATTAGTTAGGATCGACTTTTATTTCATTTTAGTTCTTTTTTTGCCAAGCAAACACCACAAAACACTGAGCTGTCCTTGCAGAGATGGGTTTTGCTGCTGATGGTGATGACATGAGTTATGTTTGCAGAAAACATGGGCCAAGGGACAGGGTAGGATCAGTTGGAAGGCACAAAATACTGCATGGGCACGGAGGCTGAGAGTCATGTAAGGACACATTATCCTTAGTTCATGCCAGGAGGGCAGACAAATCATCCTGCTGTGGCAGGATTTAGGAGCACACTCATCCCTTACTGGGTCCTTCCTCACTGGGGCCTCTTCCAGGGTGAGCGGGCTAGTCCATAACCCGCATTACTGACTCAGGTAAATCACTTAGGATAGCATTAAAATCAGGAGCACAGAGGTGGGACAAGCCAAGCTCTTCTGCTTTCCTGTGAGGTTATCGCAGTGAGGGGAAAACCTCCTGATATATCCCTGTAATCCCTGGAGCTCCGTGAAGGGAGCCCCGGGAAATGAAAGCGGTGAAGGGAGATCTGTGAGGGGGCTCCGGTGACAGCGATTCTGGGAGGGGAAACCCTGACGGGACTCGGGTGAGGGAGACACACGAGTGGAGATCTATGACAGGAGACTCCTGAAGCAGCTCTGGTGAGGGGAGAGACCTGAGGGGCTGCCCCAGTGAGGGGACACCGGTGACGGGCCTTCGGTGTGGGGGAGCCCCGTGAGGTGGCACCGGTGAGGGGAGACCCGTGAGTGGGTTCTGAAGAAAAGGCTCCTGTGAGGGGAGAAACACGAAGGGGCTCTGGGGGAGCGAAACACATGAGGGGAAATCTGTGAGACTGGAGCCGTTGAGTGGGTTTTGAGACGTGCTCTGAGGGGAGCGCCGTGAGGGGAGTGCCGTGAGGGGGCTCCGGTGAAGGCAGACCCCTGAGGGTCCTGCACACTCCCCGCGGGTCCCGGGCGCGGAGTGTCCCCTCACGGAGCCGTCCCTCAGTCTCTCAGTCTCTCAGTCCCTCAGTCTCTCAGTCCCTCAATCCCTCAGCCCCTCACTCAGCCCCTCAGTCCCTCAGCCCCTCAGCCCGGCCGGCGCTGGCGGCGCCCTGGCGAATGCGCAAGATGGCGCAAGGCGCTGCCCGCCCGCCCCCCGCCCGCCGGCGGCCCCGCTCCCTCAGCGCCGCCCCCCGCCCGCCCGGCGCGGCGGCGTGTTCGCGCCGAGGGCAGCACCGCTGAGAGCCGCTTTTCCCCTGTTTTTCCCCTTTCCTATTTCCCCCCCTCTCTCTCCATCCCGCCCCGCAGTTGGGGGTGGTTCTCGCCTGGCCGCCCTCCCCTCTCCCCTCCCTCCCTCTCTGCCGGCGGGCTGCTCCCTCCCCGTGGGGCGCAGGGAGGCGAGCCCGCCCGCCCGGGATGCCATGGCTCCGCCGGGCTCCGCGCTGCCCGCCTGCCTGCTGGGGCTGCTGCTGCTTGTCTGCCGCGGAGGTAAGAGCCGGGCTGGGCTGGGGGAGCGGGCGGGGGCGCGGACACGGACCAGCCACTGCCGTGCCCGGCACCGGCGCCGCTCTCCGTCCGTCCGTCCGTCCTTCCAGCACTTCGCGTCCCCTCATCACCCCCGAGGTGGCTCATCCCCTTGTCCCTCGCCATCCCCGCCGCCGGTCCCGGTTCCCCTCGCTCGTCCGCGGTCACTCGCAGCCTCGCAGTCGCTCAGCCCTTCGCTGGGGCTGAACGGGGCCGAGCAGCTCCCGTGTGCGGCGTGGGGGTCCCGGCGGGTCAGCATCCATCCCTCGGCGGGAACGGGCGCGTTCCTCCGGGAGGGCGAGCAGGGCTCGTGGGGGTCCCGCACCAGCCCATCCAGCGCCTTCCTTCATCCGCAGAGATCCCGAAGTGCTCCCCCAGGAGCGGTGCTTCCACTTGGAAACCCTTGTGCGGGGGGCTCCAGGGAGGGACGGTGGTGTTTGTGGAGCCCGAGTCCCCACCAGCGGCGCTGGGGAGGGGTGTGGTGGCTGCCGGGGCAGTGGCGTGGCTGTGACCATCCATCCATCCATCCATCCATCCATCCATCCATCCATCCATCCATCCATCCCCCCGTGCCCGGATCGTGAGAGCCGCGGGATCGGCACCGCGGTGGGAGCGGGAGGCAGCGCCCGACGGACGAGTCGCGGTTCGTCAGCAAAGGCGATAGCGACAGAGAAAAGAGATGTTGGGAGACAAGTTGCAGGGATGAGGGCGAGCAACTTCAGACCTAGAAGTAAATTGTGCTCTCCGGTAGCACCAGCTCTGTCCACATTGGTAACACAAAACATCAAAGAGAGCTTTCCCTGGACCTACTGTGCACATGTCCTGTGGATAAATGGCAGTGTTTTTCTTCTGCTGGTGATGCTACTTAAGCATGGGGTCTAATCTGAGAAAGACGCTGTTCTGCAGCAAAATACCCGTGTCCATCCTGTTCTAGTCTCTCTCAACAGCCTCCTAAGATAAGGGAAAGTAGGAACTGAGAAACCTGGGCTAGTGGAAGGTGTCCCTGCCCATGTCCGGGGGGGTTGGATCGAGATGGTCTTTAAAGTCTCTTGCAACCCAAACCGTTCCGTGCTTATTCTGTGAATTATTTTTAAAAAGCCCAGCATGATCAGAGGGAGAGAAGCGTGTGTCAGATTTATCAAAGATTAGCTGCTCCGGTGTTTAGGAAGCCAGGCTGTGGGTTAGTCGTATCATAAATGTCGCCACGTGGTCCGTAGCAACCGCGGGAGGAGAAGCCAGTGAAACTCGCGGAAAATAGAAGTAATCTGTGAAGTGGATATAATGAAGCAGGTCTTCTTATTATGTTAACATTCCTGGGTAGTACTATGAGGATGGTTTAAAAAGTTTTTGATTTTTTTTTTTCTGGGCAGAGGAAACCAAAGGAAGTGAATACTTGAAAGCAGAACTTTAGCAACTTGAATTAGCGTCTAGGTTCTCGCCTGCTGCTGTCCAAATCGCCCTGTGTGTTTGTTTATGCTGCGCCTTGGTGGGTCAGCGCCTCCTGACTTTGGGGTGTGTTTTGCTGGCCCCGCTGAGGAGCGTTTGGCTACACTTTCAAAGTTTTTTGGTTCTGACGGCATTTCCCCCCTCCCTTCGGTGGACTTCTGTGCTCTCGACGCGGTTAACAGCGAGGTAGCGTGTTTGTGTGCTCTGCTGAGTTTAATAAACCCTCCCGCGTCGGTGTCAATCAGCGCCGGAGCAGCCTGTGCTGCTGTGTCGGGGCAGTGCGGGACACGATGCTCCACTCCCAGCCCTGTGCTTTTCAAACTCCCCAAAATGTTGGTCTGGCGACTGTGAACCAGGCACTGGGAGCTGCTGGTCAGCGTGCGGGAGTGGGCTCGGCAGCGAGACAGTATTTTCTTTTTTTTTTTTTTTTCTCTTTTTTAATTTCCTGGAGCTCTTTGTTCTGGGTGGTGGACAGCTTTTGTCTGTTATTGCTGAGCCCGGCATTCAAAGGCAGGCATAGGATACGAGAGGCTCCCGGGCTCTGCTCAGTAACAACAGCCTTGGAATTAAACGTCGTCATTTATGTTTAAGTAGGCTTAACTTCTAAATTATTGAAGCTATAAGCTTTCACTAATTTCTGCTCTGTATGGCTTTGTTGTCTTTTTTCAGACGAAAAAAAAAAAAAAGAAAAAGATTGCTTTCTACTAAATTGGTGTAATACCCTGTCTTTTTTTCTTAATATACATAGAGAGTATCAGGTATCATTTCCCCAGTAACGCTCAGAGACTCGGTATGAAATTCAAGCCCACGTTTGGGCTTCGTCTCTCTCGGGGGTTTAACAGGAGAATCCCAGGACGTGGTTTTCCCACGTGGAGGCAGCAGGCAGCCCATGAAATAGGGCAGGCGTCTCACAGCCATATCCTGCACCACCTTTGGGACCTCTGCTCGGGGTGAAGCTGGCACAGGGGTGGGAGTGTGCAGCCACCCGTGCCCGTGGCATCAGGTGCCTGCTGGGGCCATCGTGGTGCCAAAAGTAAACTTTGGAAGTGTATAAAGCAAGGTGAGAGAGGGGAAAACAGGACATGTTGCTTCCCTTCTGATCTGCCCCACCACCCCCTGCAAAGAGAGTTAGAGATACTAAACTCATGTAATTGCACCTCTTCTTGTTACCTGTCAGGCTCTGGATCTGGCACAGACCACGTTCCCATGCTCACTTAGGAGCTGGCAGAGGCTGCCAGGGGAGAGGATCTGGGCAGAGAGTCCCAGATCCAGGATTACAGCCTGGCTCCCCACTCCTCTCCATCCTGTTCAATCCCAGTTTTGGCCCATGTGCTGTCAGCCTGGCGTGGGCCAGCATGGAGCAGCTCAGCAGCAGCACTGCCTGGCGAAGAGCTTCAACACTGCTCTCATTTTATTTGTGCAAATGAGAATGTCTCTCTCCCCCTTTCTGTCTGCCTAAACTTTTTGACTTCTGATTTCCTTGTTTCTCAAGGGTTCTGTGTCACAGCGTGTGAAGTGCCAGGCAGTGACCCCATGCAGTGCCAGCCCCTTGCTTCACAGATCTTTAGATTCTGCTCCAAAGCCATGGGATGAGCAGACCATGTACTTCATTTTGCAGCCTGCAGCAGATCTGAGACAGAAGATGCTTGTTTCACTGTCCCTTTCCCCCACAATATTTCAAGCTTTTGCACTCCTGGGCTTCTGGCCCATGATATTGTCCTTTTATTTAACTAACAAAACAATGCAAGAATCTCCCTCTGCAGATTAAGAATTCCCATTTAAATCAATCCAGTAGCATTAGTCAGAAACAGGAATAGTCCATTCAAAATTACTTTGAAATCACAAACTTATTTGAACTTTAGTGGAGCTTTTAGTTTTACAGAGTTTAGAAACTAATAAATTATGTAGCAGGGCTCATGAAAATCTACCCGAGTCTGCTTATCCAAAAGAATATCCAACATTTTGGTTTTGCAAGAAAATAAAAATAATTGTTTACACATGTTTAGGAGCCATTGGCAAGCATATAAAACTGATGGTTAAGGAGGCAAACATGTCAATAATTGCACTTTAAGAGACGAGAGAGGCAAATAGGCGGGTGCATGAGGAAAGCACAGAGAACACTGATCTGGCCTTGCTATTATATCAGATGTCACCGTTGTATCGCACCCTCCACTCGAGAGCAGCACAGTCACTTAACAACCCAGACCTGCTCCGTGTTGGTAATTTAAAACCAGAGTTTCAGAGCAGAGTCAAGGATTTGCTGCCTGGTTTTTTTTTGTTGTTCTTGCACATGAGATTGTGTTGATGAAGCTGATGGCAAGTCAGGGGATGCGGGTAGTGGTGAATGGTTCTGCTGAGCTGTGAAGATGCTTTTGCAAAAGGGTCGTTGCTGCTGAAACCTGAGAGAATGTGAAAAAGGAGAGAAGAGCTCGTGTTTCAAGGCGCTGGTTTTGGAGCGAGCAGGGATCCATGCAGAACAAGGAGATGCTTTTCTCCATCCTGAATTTCAGGGTGGGAGGTGATAAGGCAGAGGCGAGGAGAGAGTGTTGAGTTTGCTTTGAATCCCCTGGACACCATTAAGAGTTTCAAAGTTTGTCATGTGCACAGTAACTTCTCCTGCAGAAAGACCTTTCCCTCCCTTGCCTTGCATGCCATCCCTGCCTGCCAGAACTGAATCTGAAATTCAGGGGCTTGGTGGCAGGGCTGTGCTGGCTGGTGGGGTTTGGCACTGTGATGCCAAGGCGCCTGTGGCTTTTGTGGCAGCCTTGTGCCATCATGCCAGCCACTGTCTCTGATCCATGGGCACTATCACTCACTGAGTGGCCAGTCCTTTTCCTTCTGGGCCTGTGCAAGGGCCTGGCTGTGGGGACAGCCACCTCCCTGATGCTTTCCTGCCGGGTCAGGGAATGAACCGTCTGTTCCCTGTTCTATGTTAGAGCAGCCTTGGGAGCTGAAAGCTGGGGAACCCCGGCTCTGGCACAGCATTTCCCATCTCGGCTGTGCCTTTGCTCTCTGCTTGTGCACTGCTGTTTCCTGCTCTGTGTTTGTGTCGCTGATGCCCTCTGTGGTGAGGCTGTGATCTGGTCAGGGCTGTGAAATACGTGGGGAATGCAAATAACAGTGCATCCTCTGCTCGGCTTGCTGTCATGCTCTCAGGATGCCTTGCTGTGGATGGAGCTACTGTGAGTAATTAGCTCAGGAAAGGTCTTTGCCCTTTCCAGCTACACCAACAGGTTTCATCCTGCCTTCTTTAGAGATGGGGGAGCCCACAAGGACTTGGAGCTTGTCCTAGAATGGCTCTTTGTGCTGTGAATGCTTCCAGCTTCCACAGTGTTCAACAAGCGACCTCCTGGGATTTGCTCAGTCTGATCTCAAACATCTGAAAATTATTTGGGGCAACTTCTTTGGCTTTTCAGGCTCTTCGCCTTCCTCAGCTTAAATCTGTGTCCCCAGTGAAGCTGGGTGTTTTTGGGCTCTGTGTCAGGTGGCTGAGAGGTTGTGTTATCCCTGTCAGAGACCTCCTGCAATCGTTTAACGAGTGGATGTGGTTTATGCTCCCTGATGGAAAAATCACTTTATATAACCTCCTGTCCAAAAGGAAGGGGAATAAAAAATTCTGAGCTAGTAAACTTTACTGCCAGCAAGATGTGGGGCTGTTACACCCAATTCTCCTCTTCTTTAAATGTAAATTTTCTGGATGCCCTAAAGAGCCAATTTGCACTTTACTGCAGTGCAGTGCTTTTCTCCTTAGGGTCTGGGTCAGGCTCAAGGAGATTTAAGAGGGCACCAGCTGGATTTTTAGGCTGCCAATTTCATCAGCCTGAAGCTTGTTATAATCTGTTGGAGAACATCTTTCAGATCCATATATCTCTTCTTTCCATATCCTCCCATTTGCAGAAGGATTTGAATGAAAAACAACCCACCGCTGGAAAAGCAGGAGCTATTTTTCATGTGCATGGCCCAACCTGCATCCAGGTTTTTGGTCCTGATACTCACTTATAAAATCCCACTATAAAATCCTCCAGTCCTGCGCATCTTCTTTTGGCTTTATTGGAGCAGGACTGGAGTGGTTATCCTTGGTGGTGAGTTATGCTGCTGATTTAGGCTGTGTTATACTGGGAATAACCCCAGCAAATCAGAAGGGGGCAAATTTGTGCTGCTGTGAGGCAATTTGCAGGTGGATGTTGTGCTGTTGGTGTGATGAGGAAGGACCTGGTGCCACCTCAGTCTCCCCAGCAGCGCTCCTGACAATCCTGCACCAGAAAAAGCGGGGTGGACCCAACTGCTCCCACAATATCTCGCCTTGCCACAAGCTCAGAGCAAGCCGTTGGCAGCTTATTTCATCCCTCTGTGATTAATGTTCCCTGTCTAGAACAGGAGTAATAATACAGGCTTCATCTGTCGGGACCGTGTGCTCCCAGGGCAGGGATGGCCCTGCTGGCTCCAGGTCTGGATCAGGTCCAGGAGGATGAGCCAGGATGTGACTGAGGTCCTTGGCGATGGATGTCACCGCTAATTACAGCGCTGAGATTAGTCACTGAAACACGGGAGGGAAAGCCAAAATTGTGTTTCCCAAATGGAAAAAGACAATGCAGGGGTATAAGCAAGTTCTTTTGAAGCCCTGAATGTGAATCACAGTGTCAAGTAAAAAATAATTAAACTTATTTTTTTTTTAAATGTACTTCAAAGTGTCTTTTAAGCTTCCCATTAATTCGAAGTTCTTTCTCTCAGCACTAAATAAATCTCTTGGTTCAAAAGCACAAGTGCTAATTGGTTTCTCTGAGTATGCCTGTCTGCTTGATCAATAGGGGAAGTAGTTTTTGTTAAATATTTGCACATATAGTCACATATTATATTGCTCAGGGAGATGGTAAATGTTTCTCAAAAGGAGACTTGTAGAATGAGGATTTCAGTAATTTTCTTGTGGCCTTTATGTCAGAGCTAATCACGCTTCCTCCCTCCATCCCCTTGCAGAAAGCAAAGCAGTTTTCCCTCGCGCGCTGCCGGCGTCGAGACGAGCGGGCTGTTCAGCTGCCTGCCTGACACCCGGCTCCAACTGCAAACTCGAGCTGCCACCAGCAGAGTTGTACAGTTCCTGCCTTGAGCAGGGAGTGGCTGTGAGCTGTGCTGCCTCGCAGTCCTCTTTGGGAGGTACCTGGGATGTTGTGTGGGATTAGCAGGGTTTGGATACACAGCCAGCTGTTGGAGAGGCATGGGGCTTTCAGACTCCCTGAGTGAATGTGCACATTCACTCAGCAATTTCCTTGCTATCTCTCAATTAATTGCACTTTTACTATTTCCATGTGCCTTTGGAGTGTTGTTTGCTTCCAACTTTGCAGGATCATTTCCGTGCCTCACTGCTAACTGCAATCAGTTCTTTATGCTGATGGAATTGGGTCCCTCTCTCCCCTCTTGCCCCCTTATCCTGTCTGTCTCCTCTGAGCTGATCTCTTGAGCAAACACCAGGAACCTTCTTGTCCCACCACGGAGATTCCTCTGAGAGCATCTGTCGCTTTGTTTCTCATCCTGAGCATCCCAGGAAAAGAGGGCACTGTGTTCAGAGTCTGCCTTTGAGACAGATGAAAGACAGAGCTTGGTTTCTCCCAGATCCCCAGATGGGGTGAACTAGCTTCCCCCCATACATCTGGTTAGTTGGTCACCCAGCCCTGAAACTGCAGGAAGGAGGCAGCAGGATTTCTTCAAGGTCTGATAAGCATCCCATGAGAAAGACTGAGCTGAGCTGGAATTTGGATTCTTCTGGACACTGCAAGGTGTCTACAGGTTACAAACCAGCTGCACAGTGTCACACCTCAAGGCACAGTCCTGCTCTTGAGTGCAGCCCAAGGAGAGCCCAGGATCAGTGTCTGTCCCCACTCCAGCAAGTGTCTGAGGACCCCAGCCCTAATTAGGAGCGTCATCACTGCTGCAGTTGGAGCAGCCTGGAGTGAGGATGCAGACCGAATGTTTATGGAGGCAAACATGATTATCTCCAATCACAGGCCTTAATGATGGTTGTTATAATGACAGCAATTGTGGGAAGGGCATGTAATTATGTTGATTCTTCCTTTTATTGTACATATAATAATAAGCTGTTTTATCTAAGAGTACAGGGGTGCTGGGGGAAGATGGGGCATTTATTTAATTCTGGATTTTTTTCTGATTGCGCATTAGGCTAAATCCTGGAATTTTCAATCTTTCTGGAGTCAGAAGTCCCTCTTGGCTCAGTATCAGGATGCAAGGGTTCTTATCCTACCTAACTCACCAGAGTAGCTACACAGGGAATGGGGCCCCAGCATGGTGTTGAGACTCTGGCCACTTTGCAGAAAAATGCAGAGCATTCATCTAATTCCTTAATTTTCACCAAAAAAAAGTAATTGATGGGTTTGTGCTGGCTGCAGTCTGACTTGCTGAGAGGACCCCAGGGCTATCTCATAAAAAAGGAGTCACAGTGAGCAATAGATCACCGAGATGGCTGGAGCTAGCCTGACATTTTAAGACTTAATGGGTTAATAAAGTGTGTGTTTTAGGTGCCTGTCACTAAGTGGGGTTTGTCCATTCCTTGCACACACTCATACCTTGTTGGCAGTACCTTTGGCCTGGCCCTGCAGTACCACTGCTTTGTCTGCTCCGTCCATCTGCCTCGGCTCAGGTTGCACTCAATGTTTATCCCCCGTAATCCAATTTAAGTTGCCGTAGAAAGCAGTGGGGATTTACAGAAAGAAAGAAAAAAATCTCCCTGGGTTTGCAGAGCAGAAAAGACAGACTTTTTTCATTCTCTTTCTTTAGTGTAACTGCCTCTTCTCATCTCTGTTATTCTTACCATGCATTAACAGTCTGCCCTCCACCCTGCTTTTGAGCCTGATGTGGGGGGATCCTGTCCTTGGTGGGGTCTGTATTAGGGAGGCATTACAAAGCCTGTGCTGTGGCTGGTGTTTGCCAAGAGATATTGCTTGTGTGCATCCCAATTCTGTGAGCATCTGTGGAGTTGGTTCCACAGAGCCTGTTAAAAAGGAAAGAAGCTGTATCACAGGTTGGGAAACCACTGCTTGAAGGGCCAATGCACAAGTGAACTGTTAGAAAGGCTTTCTCCATATTTGGACAAAACTGCAGTTTTCTTACTCTCCTGGAATTTCTTCACCATTGCTCTTCTTTAAAAAAACCCAGTTCACCTCCATCCCTGCATTTACAGCCTTCAAACATCTATATAACTCCTGTTTCTTGGTCTCTTTTTCTCTTTCACGTCTGGGTATATTTTGGCCAATCTTTAAGCAATAGTTCTATTTCTGTCATCTTCTGTAGTGTCTGATCACGACTGTAGGGCAAATTATACCCTCAAAAGGTGTGCTGTGACCAAGTGAACCATAACATGCCAAAGAGGAAGCATTTAAACGTTCTGTTGGCAAAAGAAGTAAATTAGGACGTATCTGTGCGATGGGGAAGTGAGGGCTTGCCTATTGTTGGTACAAATTCTGCAATAACTTATCTCTCGTGGATATCATTTAGCGTAATTGCTTTGCAAGGAACCTTTTGTGTGGCTGAGCCGGAACATTGTGCATTTGTATTTTGGTGCTTAACTTGCTCTTCATTAAGGGCTGAATAGCACCGTGCTTTGCCTGTTACAGCATGAGAGAGACCAAAGCGACAGAAGGGCACGGTGTTGCGTGCGAGAGGCAAACAGCCTCGTGCTCTGCCAAGCGGGAGAAGTGTCGGGAAGATGCCGGTGGCAATATGGTCTGACTCGGGAGCTGCTGGTCCCCCCTTCACCCCCGCCGGCTGTGCTGCAAACGGGCCTGGGGCACGGCACAGCCCCTCTGCCTGGTTATGTGGGGAGAGGAATGGCTTTCCAGCACTGCTGTGCACTTCTGCTCCTGGGATGGGAATGGTTGATGCCCTATGCTTGTGCAAGTTTTAATTGTCTAATGCTGCGCAGCTGCAATGGGAGGTGAAGAGGGAATCTTCAGGGGAGTATGGAGTGGAGCTGTGGTTTGGCAAGCTGCTGGAGGGGTTGTCTGCCTGTCCCCTTCGCTGGAGCCTCCAAAGGCGGCCTTGAAGGACTTTGCCTGTGGTTGTGCTTTAAGAAATTACACCACCAGGTTCAGAGAGTAAAGTCTTGGGAGGGAAAGTGTCCCTGGGTTTTGGGTTCTCTGAAACAGTTGCACTTTGTAGCACATCCAAAATGTTTCTATCATTCCTTGTTTCCTGCCCTAGGAGTTGACTCTTACTGCTGCTCCTGGACATGCCGCTGACTCTGCCCTACTCTCTTCATTTTAGATTTCGGCCGTTCCTCCGAGCTGGCGTTCGTTGTGGAGCCTAGTGATGACATAGCTGTGCAGGAGCAACCCTTGATCCTCTACTGCCAGGTGGAGGGCATCCAGCCCATCACCATCACGTGGCGGAAGAACGGTGTGATGATCATGGACAGTGAGAATGCCTTTATGTTGGCCAACGGGTCTCTCTACGTCTCCCGCTTCCAGAGGGTGCGGGGAGATGGGTCCTCGGATGAAGGCGAGTACGACTGCATGGCACAGAACCACTACGGGCTGCTGGTGAGCCGCAAGGCAAAGATTCAGGCAGCAAGTAAGTACAGGCACTGTCCCACCCCTACCTCACAGGGCAATCCCACAAGGATTTGTTGGGAAGCAGGAGGGGCAGCACAGTGGGTGCTGGGTTTTTATGGAGGGGGTATTAAAGAGACGAAAACCCTGGAGCTGGTGTTGCAATCTGGCTGGCATCTAATCTGTGTAGCTGTCCACATGTGAAAGAAGAGCTCATCGGCTTTTTTGGGTAGAAAACTAAAAATCGTCTTCTAACAGCAAATTCTCTGTGTTGGAGGTGTAAGTTACATTAAAATCATATGGTGAAGTAGTCTGTGGTTTGTATCTCCTGCGATGAGTTTGGAAGCCCCTTTGCTGTGCAGCACAGCTGGGCTCTGCCTGGCAGGCAGCACTTCCCAAACCATAGGCAAAGACCTCCTGAAGGTCATGGTATCTTTCATTTTGTTATTTAATGCTGGCAGTGTAGAGGCAGCAAGGTCTTATTTACTACCTGACGTGGCAGTGCCTTTGGGGGCAAGGCTAACAACACCAGACAGATTGTCTGATGGGGGAGCCTGGAGGAGGAGAGAGATGAAAATGCCAGTGAGGGAATGAAATTTAAAGGTGGGGGAGGAAGAATTCCAGGGCAGGCTGTGACTCCAGCTCTGCACGCTACCTGACGTTAGCCCATTGCATTGCCCTGGGCAGAGCAATTGGTCCTGTTGCATCTCCTGGTTCTCCCTTGTCAGCTCTGGTTGCTGGTTGGTGTTTGTCCCAGGACCGATGGCAGAGCTGGGGGGGGTCCATGGTAGTTTCTGTCCCTGTTGTCTTGGTGGCTCTCTTTGCTCACAGACTGTCTGGGGGCTCTGGGAGTGCAGCCACTGATCCTTTTCATGTTTAACCAGAAGTTGCTGCTGGATGTAATTTCTATGTGAATGTGAGGATTTCTGTGTGGGTGTGTGGTATGGCTGTGACACCTGGCAGAACACTGGTTGCTAAGTTTTGCTGAAGAGTTCTCCAACTTGTTTGGAAGATGGCTACTGCTCCTCTTTCTGTGCAAGCCTCTTACCAATGCTTCTGTTGCAATTGCAAATATCACCATGATTTTTTGGTGCAAAGCAGGCAAAGTCTGGGGCTGAGCTCTTGTCTGCATTTCCCAAACTGGGGGGCCTTTTGAAACGTTTCCTCCCGCTCCCTGCAGTGCCAGGGCTGGCTGGCAGCCCACCAAGGGAACACTCCAGCCCTCGTGTATAACAATTCCCAAGTGCATGAAGTGGCCATCTGCAAACCTAGCTTTTCAGGAGTGTAAGAAGTGACATTGTCCAGGAGCCAAGGGCTTTGGGGCCGTGCCAGATTAGCAGCTGGATCTCAAACTTGTCAGTCTTGTGGTGCTAAACCTTGGAGCACTTTTGGTGAATGGCTCTGGCATTTATGAGCTGGAAGCCGACTCATGCACAAGCACAATGCCAAACTTCTTGGACCTGTAAACTGGAGACATGAGAGCCAGAGGAATTACCTTTGAGATTGTGGATTGTCAATAAACACTGTTATCTTGGCTCCTGCATCAATATGTATGTGATGTGCTGTGTGTCCCTGAATAGCGTTTCCTTTTGTAGCTGTAGTTTCACATGAATCAAAATGAAAAAGGGATCATGTTGAAAATGCTCTGGACTCTATTCTGGCGCCAGGCTTGGTTTGTTGCCAGCCCTGAGAAAAGGTCTGGGTGAAGCCAGCACAAACAGGGGGCCCCCCAGCCTTGATGCCACAGGTGCCTGCAGATAATGGGAATAAAACAGGATGTTGTGGGCAAATGTAACCTGCTGCTTAGGGCAAGTTCCCCTGCTGTGCCTGAGCCGCATGAACACACACTTGCACTTAGGACTCTGCTTAATTGTAGATGAAATCTCCTGAGAATGAATCACAGTTTTACCCTGAGCCCCTAAGTCTCACAGTGGTTACACACAAGAGATAGTGATTTTCCTTGCTCTGAGTCCCGATCAGCAAGTCAAAGGAGAAGGGTAATTATGCCCATTTTAGGGACCTTTGCATGGAAGGAATGGGTGCTGGCTGCCTGGAAGGGAAAAAAACCCAAGCGTTAAGCAGACCTTTGCCGAGCAGAGTAAATACTGCCGGTGGGTAAAACCTCATCCCAGTGCTGATCTCCTCTTCCCTCTGAGCCTGACATCTGAACACAAAAGCAAAGGAGAAATAAAAAACCTTTCACAAACAAAAATCTTGAAAGTTGATCAAGGCCGTGCTACTGAGGAATAAAAGAGATCTGACAGAGCGGAGCCCCTCGAGAGCTCTGTTGCACTTTTCGCTGTCTTCAAAGGCAGGCTGTTAGTCTCATATCACTGTTACAGACCCTGGCTTTGTATTATTGCTTGGAATATAATCTTCTTGGCTCGGAGGAATGTACATATTTGCATTCAGGAAATGTGGGCTGGATATCATATTTTTATGTTTCAAATTTACTTCAACACTTGGCATTGAGTAAAATTTAACTGGAAGAATATGCTGCTCTCAGCCGCTGCGCGTGCAGCCCTGATAGGCTCAAGGTGCTGGCAGTTTCCTCATCAAGCGGGTGCATCTTAAACCCTTCCTCCTAAAAATTAACTTAATTAAATTTATTTCATTAAATTCTAGGGTGTTTCTGTAGGTTGCCATTATTAATCCAAGATACTCAGCAGCAGGAAGCAGACCTTGGCCGGTTTGTGGATTGGCTGGTCAGGTGCTAAAAACATTGATAATATTTTTGTATTGTAACTTTCTTTTGAACAAGCACAAGTGTGCAAGAAGCCTACGTGTGACTGAGCTGAGTGGGGAGGCCCTCAGCATTTCTACCCTCTGCCTAACACCCCGGTTGGAATTCTTTCAGTTGCTGTTTCTGTGTCTGTTCAAACTCTGGTGTGTTAGTTTAAAAGGTTGTGGAATGCAACATGTTTTTATAATCTGATCAGGTTATTGAATACAGATCTTTTCTGTCTCTCAGTGACAGTTTCGTAGTTTCGCATGACTCTGAGCTGTCTTAATTAAAATCAGTTTCATAGTCAGAGTGTTCTCTGGAGGCGCCGCTTGGCTGTGTTTTCACAGGTCTCTGAGGAGCTGGATTCCCCCTGTGCATGCCAGAAGCAGAACATGTTTTGGCTCTCTGTGAATGAAGATACCCTCTGAGCAATTGTAACATCCAGAGTCCACTCCTGAAGAAGATGGGCTCCCCAGAACGTAGCCACCTTTCTTCTCATCATCACTCTTTGCTTAAGTTGGCCTCACTTGCTCTGATTGTGTCATCTCGTGGCATTTCCAGCCCTTTTTGCCAATGCTGTAATTTGATGGACCTGGCTCCACATCATCATAAATCACAGCCCAGCCAGTGGAGTAAGACCCATTGATTATATCACTCAATAACAAGCAGTTACCACTAATTGGAAATCACCATCAAACTGGGTATCGGATCAGGCTCTGCACGTATCCATCCTGAGACTAGCAATTTTGCCTGTTTGATCTGAATCAAAAGGAAAGAGGGGAATTAAAATGGTGCAATTTAGAGCCAGAGATTTCTTGAAGTTTGGTGAATTGGACCTGCCCAGTATTTGAAGTACTGCAGGACCTGATAACAGCTCTGGACAGATCTGAGCTTGTAATGCCATTTTCTTCACTCCGTCTTGCTGCAGGGTGATTGGTTTGTAGTTAAGCATAGCAGCACACATCCCTGTGCCCTTCTCTTCTCTCTGACCCCCTTTCCTTCTGCATCCTGTCCCAAATTCTGCTCCTCCATCCCACTGTGTGCGGTTGTCCATAGCACTTACCTTGCCAGCAGGAGGGCAGGATTGATAACTTGGGCAAGGCAGATGCTGTGACTCCTCTCTGCATTGATCCCTGCAGACAGCAGCAGCAGCTCCCCTCGCCCAGCCTGGGGACAAACACACTGTCCCCACAAACACACTGGCCACTGTGACCTGGAGGCCAAAGGTCTTTAGGTCATTGGCAGGATACAGAAGTGGGGAGGGCTGGTGCATATGCAAACTTGCAGGTTGGTTTCCCTGTCAAGCTGTGTGGCTAGGGGAGGAGGTTGGGAATCACAGGGATTTTAAAGCAGCAAAGATCTTCCCATCGTTTCAGCTCCTCTGCACAGAATATATTCAGGGTTTAACCTGCAGCCCCCTTTCCAGGCTCTGGGGTGGTGGGAAGAGCTGCTGAGCCCAAATAATGGCAGCATTTATAAGAGTGTAGAGACAAGAAGGAAGTCTAAAAGGATTAGGGAGAGACAAAGGGGGCTGATTATTTTATGGGTCACAATACAAGGCATTAGAGTGAGATCACAAAGGGATGTAATTACAAAAGAAGGCCATACTGGGGGGGATCAAACCAGGATTAGAGTGGGAAATGTTTTTACACAGTTTTGTTCCACTCATTATGAAGTTAGCATTTTAAATTAAGGTTTAAATAAGGTGGCACCAAAGTTGTCACCAAGGTATTTCCTGGGCAATGCCACTGTTGGGATGCAGATTGCAAGTCCCAGCTCAAAATGTCAAGGCAGACCTTAAACACATGGGTTTGCTGTTGGTTTCTTTTGTGCCTGTACAGTATCTGTGTTGTCAGCAGAGCCCTACCTATGGCTTGTGCTTAGGAAAAGTTAACCTGTTTTTGCAGTTGGAGATGGAATACTTTTGTGACTCCTTGTTTTACTGATGCAAAATGTGCTGCAGGTAAAGGACTGCCCTGGTGTCAGTTACAGCTCTGGAAACATCTTCCTTTGACTCCCAGGATTTTTTTTTGTTAATTCATTTGAATTTTATTGCAGTTTAACTCTTGGCATTATGTGCCAAATTCCCTCCATCCATAAATGAGATTTTTTTTTTCCCCTGTTGTGGCTCTGCTCATATTTACTGCCTTTTCTTCTCCAGTGCTTAGCAGAAGGGCTCAGCCCTGAGCCAGTGATGTTTCTATATTGTCTGTGCTTGGAGTTGCTTATGGCAAGCCCAGAGCAAATTCTGGGCTTGCAGCAGTTGATCTCAGAGGGGAAAAATACCCATGTGGAATTACTAAAGGAAAAAAAAAGGAAAGCAAAAGAAATTAAGTAAAGCAGAAACACGGTGAGAGGTTTCCAGAAGATGGATATGATGGGTGAGTGGGTTATTTCCCTCCATCAGCTCTTTTGGCTGCCCCTAGGACATGCTGTTTCACGTGATGCTGCCTCTCACATCTGTAGTGGTGCAGTAGTTGGCTCTGTGTGTGCTGCAAAACAAATGTACAAATATAGGAGTCACTGGGGGAAAATTGGAGAGCTTTGACTGGGAATTTTAGTAGATTTGCAGGATTAAAAGAGTTTGTCACTTACCACCCACTGCATTTCAGCGTCTGCATGTAGCAGCCAGGATTCATCCTGAGACTTGAGCATATTATAAGACCATATTTCTTTTGGCTGCTCATTTCTTAGCAGTGTGATAGTTATTTAAATATCATCTTGCACTTCTTTCCAAGGCTTCTAATGTGGATGCGCCAACCTTAGCTCCGGCAGCGTTATCTCTCATACAGGGGGTTCGCACTGCAGGCAGTAATGTCACTTAGTCATTTATAGAAAGCTCAGGGGAAATATATCAGAAGAATTTCATTAATGGTAGCACTGTTGAGTTATTTGTCTCAATTAACTCTTGGAGCACAGCTGAGGAAGTTCTGACATCTCTGCAGCCTGCACCTGCAGTATGAGGCAGTTCTCTGCTTCCTTTTTAACACGGGGGTGAAGCTCTGTGATGCCTGCATGGGCAATCCTGTGGGGACAGCACAGTCCCCAGCCCCACGTGCTTGTACCCTGCTCATCCCTCTGCCTGCTGCTCTGCTCCAGCCTCTCCTCAAAGTATTGGGCCACTCTCCTGTATCATTTTAGTCAGGAGGGCAGGTGGCTGCTTATATGGCTTTCACTCTCATTTTGCCCTACAAGAGTCCCAGCTGGCTATGGTGTGGCCAGTGATGTCCATGCACCTGCTGTCCTTCAGATTCCCTTCTCTGAACCCAGGATGTGTTTATGGTCAATGCCATGATTTGCACACTTCTGTGAACACCTGAGGGGCCAAGCTGGGACCCAGGTTAGCTGGCCATGGTGTTTCATCTGCACTGTTGCTTCTCTCTGAGGGCTGCACAGTGCTGGGGCCAGGCTGGGGCCCAGGTGGGAGAGGAGCTGCTTTTCTGCCACTATTCATTGGCAAGACTGTAAGTAGGAATCAATTTTGTGGGGCATTTGACCAGAGCAATCAATGCTCTTGATCAAGTGAGTAACCATTGAGATTGGAATTTAAGGACCTTGCTTTGAATGTTTGGGGCCTTTGGGTGCAGTAGTGATACAAGTGAGGTCAGACCTCACAAATCCCTTCTTATGGGTGAGTCTCTGCACAGGTGTCAAAGCTGCTTTCCCAGAGCTGGCAGGATGGGACCTGGGAGAGACATCAGGCAGAGCTTCCTGACATCAAGGGATGCTGGATCTGAGCTCTGTGCACCTCCTCTGGTTTTGGCTCTACCCACCATGGCAGCCCTGTTGCTGGGAAGGGGCTCTGCTCCCACTCCTCCTAGGCACAGCATATGGTTTTCAGAGAGGTTCTTGCTTTAAACCCAATTTTACAGTTGGGTTGACTGAGGCAAAAGGAGGTCAAACGATTCGCCTGAGGTCACCCAATAAGTGGCTCAGATTAAATCTCAACCCACGACTCTGCCCGTTCCCAGCGCTGGCTGTGCTGGCCGGACCAGATGGCCTCCTGAATGCAGCGTCAAGATCCTCGGCTTTTTCCCCACCTCATTGTTCTCCATTGTGGGCTTCTGAATGCAGGACCTTGAAAGTGAGAGTCATTTGGATTTGCTGAGTCCAAGTTATTCTGTTTAATGACATGGATTTGCAGGAGAGGGTTTAAACACACTGTTTGCTACTGAGGTTGGAATTTTGAAGAGATTTACCTCTTTGCTTTGGTTTTCTGATGTTAAAACACTCTCTGCCAGACCAACTAAAATTGGTCCCTTACCCTTTCAGCTGCCCTGCTGCTTGTTCACTGACCACAGGGCTGCCCTATCTTTGTACCAGTGCAGGTTTTTCCATAGGTCTCTTGGGTCCTGATCCCTGGGATAATTCCCCAGCACGACACCTTTCTGGTCTGTTTGTGCAGTTTATGTCTTTCCCCTTAGCTTGGTTCTGGGATCACAGAAGGGAGTCAGCGCAAGGTGCTGCTGGATTGACAGTGTCACGTGTTTACCTCTGTGAATCTGCAGACTCTTCTGCTGGCTCTGGAAAAACAGATGCTGACATCTCCCTCCTGATCTGGTGTGCATCCTGTACATCACTCCTGACAGAGTGGGAGCCACAGATGAGCTTAAAGCAGGGTTTAAAAGAGCATTTTAAAGATGAGCTCCATTCCTGCTCTCCTAGACTGGAAAAGTGCATCTCTGTAACCTCTATTGGAAAGCAGGTGTACAAATGCTTGGGGCTGGGACATACAGAACAAAGACCATCTGCCCATGAAGCAGCAGTGCTTGGGTGTCTGGGGCAGACTGCAGTTCTTGGGACGGGGGGTGTTCTCCTGCACCCACACATCCCTCTGCATCCTGCCTTCCGAGGGAGGACCCGCACTCCTGCACCACTCACATGCCTCTTGAGCATGCCTTGATTAATGGTGTTTTTTTGTCAGTCCTAAGAGGCCCCATTATGTCCCTTTGATGCTGCATTTTGCACTTACCACTGTCACTGAGCTCAATGACTAATTTTCACAGGTCAAGGGAGAGGGACAATGGATCAGGCCACATTTGGAAGAAACAAATGAAATTTTGCTGCAACTGAGAGCACTAATTAAGAGTGAGGATCAATTTGGGTGTACAAAAGAGATAGTTTTAAGCTGCTGGTGTGTAAATGAGTGGCGGTGTTGCAGGAGCAGAAAAGTTCAGTGTGTGCATACTTCAGCTGTAGCATTGTACTCTGCATTTGATCAATTCTTATGTGCCTATTCATCAAGGAAAAACCAAGCATTTTCCTGCCTGCTGTGCCCAGGAAGGGCAGGGACAGCAAACCTGCCTGATCAAGTCATTGCTGATCCCTGTGAGATGTTTTTAGGCCAGGAGCAAGATCTTATGTTTCTTCAATCACCTTGCTCATCTTGGAGCATGGCACTGCAGGTTGCCTGGTGGCTTTTGAGTGCAGTGCATGGCATTCCCTGCCCAGCTCAGTGGGCAGGATGATGCCCATTTTCATCCCAAGCCATAGCTCACCTTACCAAGGATTGCACTGTTTCCTGAGACTCAGAGGAACGCTGATTTGGAGGTGTCAGAAAGGGATGGGACACAGTGAACTTTCATCAAGGAGAATGTCATGGTTTCAGAAAGGAGGACAAGGAAAACCAAGACTACACAAGCTGGATTCATATCTTTTCTAAGCATTGCAAAAGTGTGATTCAAGTTTTCCTAAGCCTTCACATACAACAAAAAGTCAGGGGTAATGTGTTTTTGGGATGGGCTGGTTGCAAATGTCCAGGTGCCCAGGCCGTACCAATTAAAATTAGTTTGCAGATGGCTTTGGTAAAATTGTGACTATTTTTGACTGGATGTGCCTTGGGTAGAAAGGTAGGAACATCAGCTGGGGCATTCTTTTGCCAAGAGGTTCTTTAGGGCCTTTGGGATTCCCATGAAGCAAAGCCTAAATTAATTTGAATCCAAATGAATTTATGGTACCAAGAAAATCTCCAAAATGATCAGGTGGAAGCAGCAGCCCATCTCATTTTCCCTTGTTATTTGGTGGTGTTTGCCTACAAACATATTTTTTCCCTGCAGCTCAGCATCTTCCCCAGAGGGCAGTGGGACATTCAGCCTCTGTTGCTCTTGTCCTGGGCTCTTGTGGTGACATTGCCCTGATGGCCAAGCAGTGCAGTCACGTCCCTTTGAGCCCCAGCATGGCAGCTCTGTCTGAGGTGAGGGCATTTATTTCCTCAGAGCAGCATCCGTGTCCAGCTCACCAGAGTTTCCCACGGCAACATGTAAAGGGGCGGGAGGGAAAGTCCTGACTGCATCTTTCATTAGTGATCCTAATGCTCAGGAGAAGAGACAGGGCCCCAAGGGGGTCAGCTTGAACTGTCTGTCAAAGAAAAGGGAGGGGAAAGAGAAGAAAAAGTCTTCACATGCTGGACTGGCCATTGGAAAGGTGACAGCAGAAATAATCCTTTTTGTAAAGCTTTTTTTCATGACCAAAGAGAAAACATTATTCTTGTCCCTTGGGACATCCAGGGGTGCTGTAGACCTTCACAAGGGCTCAGGCTCTGAAGACACCCACCATCTCTAAATGACAGGGACTGGTCAAAATACTAAATACAGAGTCTGGGCGCTACACTTAAAGGATCCAGACTTGACTGTTTGGCCAAATCTGTGTGTTGGTCGATGCCTTGGGAAGCCTGTCTCTTGCTACTGATCTCAGACAACTGTGTATCTCTAGGAATTAAGGATGGTGACATTGGTCCTCCACAGATCTTCCCATCCCCGCTGATTTTGGGGGCCCATTGCCTGCACACTGTCCTTGCCAAGCTGGTGCGGGGAGCCCTCACCCCACTTGAAGCTGTCAGAGCTCGTTACCAGCACAGGCAGCTCCTTCCCACCGCAGTGGGGCCGGGGAGGCCGGGTGCCTCGGGGCACTGCTCCGTGCTGATTGCTCTGTGCCTAATCGGGGCTGAGGAGCTGGGGCACTGCGTGGACCTCACGCCGCTGCCAGCTGTCGATTTTCATGAGCCTCCTGGCTCTGACTTTTCTGAGACCTTTGAGCTTGTGCCCAACCATCCGGGAACCAGCCAGAGGGGTCAGTTCAGTCAGAAGTTCTTACGTGGGAAAACAGAAGTCCCTGTACCATATATATTCATATGTAAAAGCCTCTTGGAGAAGGAGTTTTAAAAGCCGGCACGGTGTAGGTGCACAGGAGGTGTTTTTGTTGTTGTGCTGGGGAACGTGTATGAGCCTTTCTGCTTTAGACAGTGGTTTGCATGTGTTTGAAGCACCTCGATGATTCACACTGCTGCATCCCGTGGGGAAAGTGGATTTGTTCTCCTACAGCTCCCTGCCCAAGGGGAGCCTGCTTAATATTTCTTTTACTAACTAGGTTCTCCCAAGAATGAGAGATTACCTGATCTTCCAAAAGCATTTCCAATGTGCGGAGAAGTCTGGATGACTCACAACTTTTAATTAGCTCTCCTGACAGAGGCAAGGATCCCTCCCTTTCTCCCTCCTTCCCTAACAGAGGTGGTGATTAGAATTACAATGAAGATAATCCAAACTGTATGTGTAGGGTTTTCAGTAAGCGGAGAACAAAGCAGGACATCCATCTGGTGAGTGTGAGCCCATAATACCTTTCTGCTCATTTCTCCAGTGCAACAGGAGCTGCTTGGGACGGAAGCGAGCTCATTATTTTGGAAAGGCTTGCTGACACGCAGAGCGGGGCTGGCTTGTAATCTCCGAGGCACTGAAACCACTGCTCAGGAAGGAGCATTGCTTTTAATTTTAAGTCTACCTTTGTATTTCTTCTTGTTAAAATCTGCAGCAATGAGGGATACCGGCCTCTTCTGAGCCTGTCCTTAATTAGTGTGTGAAAAAGAGATGCCCTTAGTTTTAGCAAGGCTAATCAAAGCCGTAAGGGAGTTTTAAAAGGCAGCCAAGCTAAGCCTGTCCTGTGCAAACATTCCAGCAGCAGTGGGGAAATGCATTAGCTGGGGACAACCTCCTTTTGGAGTGATGCTATTTCCCCTCTCTTAAAATCTTCTCTGTCTGACAGAGCTCCTGCCTCAAAACTTTGGCTTCCCTTTATGTCCTGTCTTTGCAGAGGGACTCTTGCCTGTGCCACAGCATCGGCTTTCCCATGCTGAGCCCTGCAGCAGGCAGGGAAGAGGCAGAGTTTGCAGCAGAGAAAAGCAGCGTTGGGCCCTCAGCCACGGTGCTACTGTGCTTTACGGTCAGCTGGGTTTTGCCAGGCTGCTCCAGCACGGAGAGAGGACGGGTGCACTGTGAGAAAAGGACAACAAAAAGCCGTTGTGGCGGAGCAGCCGGCGCTCCGAGCTGCCGCTCGCCGCCATGCCGGCAGCGCAACGCATGCCTCGACTCCTGCCATGGCAACAAGTTCATCCTTAGGCCAGGACAACGCCTGGCTGCAGCGTGGCAAAGTGGCCAGGAGCTGGTCCAGCCTGCAGCATCCACAGCAGGACACAGGGAGACAGGAGGGATGGGGTGAGGTTTCATGCCTGCAAGGTGCTCTGCCAGCTTCGAAATTCAGGCTGGTGGTTTCCCTACCCCAAAAGCACAGGAGAGCTGCAGGGAGATGCTTCTGAGGTCACAAGCTGGGCAGCACCTGTGTGTGGGGTCGTGATGGCTCTTTGCCCTCCAACACAAAGACCTCAGGAAGGAAGGTGAAGAGCCCAGATGCAAAGAAACGTTGTCCAAACACGAGGAATCCCTTCCTCTTATTAGTCTTTCGAGCACTAAAAAAATGCCCCCCTGCGTACCAGGGCCAGGCACAGCCTTTGCCTGGAAGGAAATGTCTTTTCAAGCCGGGATGCCAAACTTGCCGCGGGCAGCCCCGTGCGAGCCAGGCGTGCCGGTGGAGTGCAGCTGGTGCGGCTCAAAGGGAAAATATGATCAGCTGTTGAATGGCAGAGATTTGAGACGTCACGCCAAGGCTTTGCGTTTTGATTTTGCGAGGCGTGCTGTGAAATTCATAGGTGGAATATTTCTAGGGAGCTGCTTTGCTTTCCAGTAAGGAGAAGTGAGGTGGAAAAGTGGAAAATAAATGAGGTTTTCTGTATTGACAGCTTCCAGCGTTAAAAACCTGGTCTGAGCTGTCTCTTTGCTCCCAAAATTGTAACGCTTGCTCTGGGTTCTTGACATTAAAAAATAAGAAATTATTATTTCCTTTAGGTCGCCTATTGACTTTTAGCTGATGCACTTAAAAAATGTTCCCAGCATTTGTGATTTGTGAGGAAAAAAAGAAGCTTGAAAACATCTCGCTTTTAGCATAACGAGAGCTAAGGTTGACAGAACTGTGAAATCCTGGAAGTTGGGGCTTCATGGCATTGCCAGACATCAGAAGGTCCTTGATGACATGATGAGAGCTGGGAAAGCTGAATAAACTGATGAGCTTCTTCCATTCTGGTCCCTTGTCATGTAAATAGGCTCCAATCTGCATGTCAGATCCCTTGGGGGAAGGAGTGTAATAACATTAAAAATAAGGCAGCAAAACCCCCAAGGTGTGTGTGTGTGTGTGTGTGTGTGTGTGTTAGCAATCTTTAAACAGGCAAAAAATATGCTTGGAGGAGTTTGGATGGGGGTGAGAGAGCTCCTCGTTACCGCTCTACTTCGAATGCAAAAAGGTGACTGCTGTGGCTTTAAAGAAAGTACTTTAATGCTACATAAATATAATTGCTTCGATGAAATGTCTTTAGCCTCCTGAGGGAAGTTGTAGTCTGTAAGCCTTTAGATATGAATGGACGACTCTGTAATTGCTATTGTTTCGGAGACACATTAGGAAGGCCTAATGCTGATCATTCCTGGCATGTTGTGGAAGCGGAGTAATGGCAATCCCAGGCAGCGGGCAGGGAGAGGGGATTAGTATGCATTTTGCAGGATGAAAAACTGACAAACGCTTCAGGACTGGAAGTTTTTCTCCTAATTAGATTGTGGGCTTGTAAATTGTATTTGATTTTTTTTTTTTTCTTCTTCTTCCCCCTTTTTTCTGCTGATATGCAGAGTGAAGGTATCTAATTCCTGGCAATTTAGGCTTTGGATAATGAGCATGAAGGCAACATCTCAGAGGAGTGCAGAATTGATGGGTTAGTACATCAGCTCTGGTTAAGTGCAAGCTCCTGATTCTGACAGGGTCCAAAACAGCTGGTTCAGAGAAAAGAGCAACATAGGGGTATTGAGAATAAGTATTTTTTTATTTTTTAAAAATTTATTAGTTGAACATGGGACATACATGAGTTGTGCTTCCATCTCTGGACTGGGAGCAGCTATGTTTAAAAAATCAGAACCTGGGCTTAAGAGGTGATTCCTAAGAGATAATTTGGGTTGTGTCCTGGTTTTGGAGACTGTAAACATCCTGTTTTCCAGCTTTTCTTCCCAGCATAGGGCCCAGAAAGGTTAGCAGACTGCCCTGGCATGGTAAGCAACTAGGCAGGAGCTGAAAAGTCTTAGTGTATCACAGCAATTCTGGCACTGGTGGTATTTTTCCTGAAGACAAGTGAAACCAGGGTCCTAAGAAGCAGCAGTTGGATGTTTCTTCCTGCAGGAAGGAAGTGGATTTCTGCCCTTGGGTTATGTGAGTGTCTTCTCTACAATGCTGGTCTCACACCATCCCATGTGCATCTCTGACTTGCTTTCTGAAGTTGGTTCCAAAATGTTTGGGAGCTGCTACCCAAAAATCTGGACAGAGAGCCTGGAAATAATTCTTCTGGGAACACAAACCAAAATAAATGGGGTTAGGTTCTTCATTGTTGCTCAGTTCTTGTGTAAGGACTGATGCAAATATCCTCATGTCCAGTGTACCATGAGCATCCTGTTACAGAACAGAAAGTAATAACTTAGGGATGCTTTCCCTTGAATGCTGAGCCTCAGGTAGTACATCTTGGTCCTACTTGGGATTTATTTTAATTCTGGAGATTTCTACTGCCTTCAGAAACTTCATGTAGAAGAGTGGGATTTTATAGCTCTAAACTGTTTGATTTTAGAGAATTGGTTTTTGCCCAGAGGCTTTTTTTTTTTAATGAAAATGAGAGGAATCATGTAATCCTTGACACACAATAGATTGTCCCAGATTAATAACACACTATTCTTCTCAGTGAAGACGATCCTGTCCTGCTGTAATTTATTCTCCATCCTGGCATGCTGTTAATTAGGATGAATAGTTAGGTGAAAAGTAACTATTCTTTTAGCCAGTGCCAGCTTTTAGCCAGTAAGTTACCCCCAAAAACACGAGGAACGAGCAGCAGCGAGTCAATGAAAACCCCAACATATAAATTGAGTTTTTGTGTCCTGGCAGTGCTTGGCTGAAAGCCAACGACAATAAGAGCCCGGCATGCCAGAATTCACAGGCAAATAACACTTTTCCACTAGAGCATCCTTACGAGACACCCTCCCAGCAGCCGTCCTTCCTTCCTGCCACTCATTCCCTTGTGTCCAAGGCGGCTGTCGAGGCGGTGAGCGAAACATCTCGGTGTTGTGATGGAGTGCCATGAAAACATGAGTGACAGAGTGACATTTTGACAGCCCCGACTTCAGGTTCCTACTGCAAATGTAAATACGTTCATTTGAATCCAATTTACACAACCAGGAGTTTTTAATGGAAAATAAAGGGGGGGGTTGGTGCTTAAAGGTGACTTTTTGGGATTTTAATCCGGGGTGTTTGTGGACTTCTTAATGGGTTCAGCTGCAAATTTCCATGGTGTTGTGGAGGTCAAAGTGGTCTCCATCCTGCTTTGCACCAGTCATGTGTTTTTATATCAAATTGCTTTGTTTTCTCACAGTTTAATGCTAATTCCTGTCTTGAGTTGAGAAATGTGGTTCACTAAATGTACCTATTGAGCAGCTGATAAAATTGAACTGCAATCCCATCCTCCTCAAATCAAGGACTCTTTAACAGCCAATAGTCCATTTTATCTTTTTCCTGAGGGGTCTAATCTGTTTCTCTTTCTGACTTGGAGACTTGCTGTGTTTTCACTGGAGAAGTCACTGAGTGTCTTGTCAGGTGGGAACAAGAATGGCTGAACTGCTCTTCAAAGGGTGATTTATTTAGACAGTCTTGGCACCTTGGGGATTTCTTATTCTTTCTTACTGCTCCTCGTAGTAATTCCTTCCTGAGATTTGGGTGAGTAGTACTGGAAGATTCAAGATTCCAGGGAAACTCACGAGTGTGTTAAATCCAAGTTGTCTTTGCAGGATTGAAAAGTGACTGAAGCCTTCCACTCGTTGCATACACATCATTTGTTGTTAGTGTTCTGTGGTTTGTGTCAGAGTCACCTTGTAGCTGCTGGTCCTCAAATGAGTGGTTTGAACCCTTGGTATTTAAAAAGTTTTGAAAACAGATTTTGGGGGGTTTGGTGGGCTTTTTGTTTATTTATTTGGGGTTTTTTTACTGCACATCTATTAGTGTATGAGATTTTTTTTCTGTACAGTACTCCATTCCTGGGCTTGTAACTGGAGTGGATAAGTTATCTTGGCTAAGAACCAGCAAATATTTAATTTTACCCACAGCTACAGAGACCACACGGACCTTGTAGCTGTATCTGTTTGACTTGGGCTGCCTTGGGACAGGGAGGTGAGAGATGGGCTCCTAGCAAAGCCCAAGTTTCACACCTGGAGTTTTGTTCCTCCAGGGACTTCAGCAGTGAGCATTGCTGTTGGTGCATGCAGAATGTCACCCAGGATTTTGAAGAAGTAGCAGATTGCTTCCTCCTTACACTGAGACCTGTGAACACCCATGAGGGATGCTAATTAAGCATCTGCTTCCTTCTCAGCTTTAAGTGAAAGGGTGGCAAGTTAAAGTGACAGTCAGACCTCATTTATCTTAATGAGGAGGGTCAGGAGTTTAATGGAGTTTTGCTTAGTGAGGGTGTTTCAGCCTACTTTGTGTTTGTTTGGGAGATGTCTCTGCATTTTAGGTCTACAGGGCTTTTTAGCTTGGGTGGTTTGGCTGCATGGGATTCAAGGATCTCTGCAGTCTTTTCTATGGAGAGAGGCTTTAGAATAAATCCAGGAGGCTTTCTGGTGTGTCTGCTGTGATTTTGTAAATGACTGGGATAATGGTATAGTGAATTCTGCAGATGACTTTTCCCTGGCCAGCGTGGGGCTCTGCTGCATCCACCTGAGATGTGCAGTGCCGAGCGACAGTCACTTTGAAGCCCTTGCCTAGAACAGTTTAGACATTTAGCCAATGTACTCAACAGACACCAGCAAAAAAGGGGGATTGTTTTTACATTCCAGAGTCTCACCTTGTACTTACCACTTCTGAGGTTTGTTTGACACCACGCTGACATATTTACAGTGTAGCCTTACTGTATATAGATGGAGTAATCAGGCAGTCACTCAGGGCTGCAGCAACTAGGCAGAAGTAAAGCTCTTTTTACTAGTTCACGTGCAGCACCACGCTGTGTGCATAACCTCATTTCTCAAGCCTGTTTCCTAGGTATTGAGCATAGACCCCAGCAACACCTACCCCTTAATGGAGCAGAGCTCCAGCTGGCCTGTATCAGCACAGCTCCAGCCGAGAGCAGCCCTCCATCTACAAAGGACTACGCCAAGATTAGCGAGGGAATTCACGCAGGGCCAGCAGAGCAGGTGAACGGTATCACTGTCATTTTTCAGAGGGGACAGGAAGGAGCAGGAGGGGTGGGATGCTGCTGAGGCAGTCCAGAGCTGTGCTGCAGAGCTGATGTAGAGCGTGAAAGCCTGCAGTCTCTTGATGGGGCTGTGTGACCTGCCTGGGGAGGAATTCAGACCTGCTCTGCTGGAGTCATTCTGCTCATTCAAAGCCAACATCAAAAGGGGTCCCATTCTAATTCGATGCTTTTTAACACACAAATGGCTGTAAGATCATTAATTATTGCACTTAAGCAGCTTCAGTGATTTAACACTTTGTGTTTGTGAGTGTCACGAGCTGGTGAAATCTTTCTGGTGCTGTAAGTGAAGAGGAGGGTGTTGCCAGCTGTTGAGGTTGGTTGGTGCTGCAAGTAGACAAAAACTCCCTGCTCTCCAAAGAGCTACATCTGTGCTGGGGTATAAACTCCATTTGGCCCAGAATATTTTCATATTCATGGCCTCTTAGACCTCTCTGCCTGCCTTGCTGCCCAGGTAGGAAGAGGTAGGTAGGCAGGATCATGTCTTTTAAAACAGTATTTTGTGCTGTGGGAGTGTGGAGCACCTTGTCTCATCAAGACAAATGTCTCTGAGGTCTCCTGTAGATTAACCTCTGTTGGATTCTCAGTTTGTGAAGTGTTCAGCAGTTCTAACAGTGTTAGCTTTCCTCTACCAAGCACAATGCAGTGGGGCTGGAGTAGGGAGCATTCCCAGGAGAGGTCCCCCTCCACCTTGGGAGATGTTGGCTTGAGGCAGAGGTGCTTTGGCTTAAACTCTTTCGAAGCTGAGGAATTCTGCAGGCAGCTTGTAGCTGTTTTTGCAGAACATGGCTGGTGGGCAATAGGAGAACCAGGCAGTTATTTTCCATCCAGCCAGGTTTTGTCACCTACCACTACCCATGAGGAGAGAATTTCCCCCCTCCTCCAGAGTTCGAGACCTCATTGTTCCCAGCACCTGAGGCATGCAAAATCCTCCTTGCCATCCTGGAGGAAGGGTCCAAGGGTAATGATGGCTGATTAGTGAGCCCTGAGCAAAATACTGGGCCAAAAAGCTCACACACATTATTACTGTGCAAGAAGAGAAAGTGGACCCTGAAAAGAGGGTGCAGCTCCAGCCCCAGACATCACTGGCTATGACAGCCTTGCTTTCATGGACTGTGACCACCCAGCAGATCAGGGCTTGAACTGGGAGGCTCAAACTGGACCTGGGATAATCACACTCTCTGTCTGGGGTTGTGTTTGGCACGCCGGGAGGGGGACACATCCCTTGCTAATGAGACTAGGCACATGTGACATTTTTATGACTCCTTCCTAAGCTATTTCCTCCAAGTTTTTAGTGTTAAATTGGATTGCTTCCCCCAACCCCCCCAGTGCTGTTGGGAAAGCCATCTGCAGACAGAAGAGTGATGCAGAGATAATGCTCCTGGGGTGGATCTGTCTTGACTTTATAGCTCTCATATCTTTCTTTTAGGGTTTCTCTGACTTTTTGCCAGTCACAGACACATCTCTGTGGGCATTTCCCCTGGCCCTGCATTAAGATCTGCCTAGCCCAGCACATCATGGGTCACACTCACCCCACAGCCCTCCCAAGGCTTTGTTGCAAGAGGTGTTTTGGAGCAGATGTCCCAAAAGAGCATTTCCCAAGTTCTCACCCCACTAGAGATATTCTCAAGAGAAACATGCTTCAGTTTTATAATGTAGATGAGCCTCTCTTTTTTCTTTCTTTTTATTTTTTTACCCCTCCAGTTTCCAGCCCCAAAAGTAGGCGGTGAATTCTAAGGCTTGAGGGAAGCAACCACACAAAAGCCTATTACAATCCAGTCACATTGTGCAAGGTGAGGATTTGCAATTTTAAGCAGAGGGAGAGTGAATCGTCATGACAATTACATATAATACCTAAAGCACCTATAAATACAGATGTATATTTATATAAAGCCTCTCTCAGCACACGAGTTCCCTGTCTGGCCGGGGTTGCCAGACCACCCTGTCCTGCACAAACAAATGAGTTAGAAAGTCCGAAATTCCATCCCTGCCTTTCGGAGCTCGTCTGGGGAATTCCTGAGTAATGGAGGTTGAATTGGGTCACAAGGGCAGCGGGGAATAAATCTTCAAAGGTTAGCTCTGGCATGAAGTCTCCTTTTTTAGGCATGTGAGGGATTCTTTTGTTTTGCTTTGTTTTCCAAAGGCCCCCCCGGCAGGGGAACAATACCTCACTGGGGCCAAGCCTGGCCGGGCACAGCCCCGCAGCATTGTCCGGGGGGCCGGGCAGGGGGCCGGGGGGAGAAATGACATCTTAAAGAATGGTGCTTCTTCTTATGGACACTTAGTAGATCAGTGTGCATTCAATTAACCCTATAAACCGTGCAAGGTCCAGGGAAAGAACCTTTCAGGCATTATGGATTGAAAGTATTAAGGGGGATGGGGGGCAGAGCTGTTGGTGAGTCCAGTTTAAATAAAGCCCATTAGGCAGGGGCAGTGTGGTGGGGGTGGAGAAAGGGGATGTTTTTCTTCTGAAAATGAAATTCATGCACTCTCTCACGTTCTGGTCTGGATTTTCTTTCTAAAGTTAGGAAATCCCTGCACAGCCCAGGCTGGGTGTCTTGGTTAGACATTTGGTCCAACTGTCTTTGGGTTTGCTGGCTCAGGAGTGAAGGGATCCTTCCACTAGAGACTCTCTGGGGTGGAAAAAAGATTTTACAGGAGTATTTTCTTCCTCCTCAGATTTTTGCTCAACCCTGCTTTGTGTCCTAAGGCCTCAGCTGTAACAGCCTGTGGGACATCCCTGACCTTCCTGAGTGCATGTTTGATGGTCCCCAGGGTATGAAAACATCTAAATGTTTCTGTGAAGGACCAAAACACCTTGGTTTTTCCAGTTGTGCCTCTGACATCTTGCAGGGTCACTAAAAGGCACTGATGTGTTTTGAAAATTCAATATTTATTCCTATGAATGTTTGGAGGACAGTCAAATTTTGAAACTTTTATGTGCCCCATCATTCACCCCAAGCCCCAGTGCCAGTCAGGGTTGATTCGCCCCTCCAGGATGAGAGCAATAATGTGAGCAGAGAGATGGAAACAGCCAAATTTCTTTCAGTGCATATGGCTAATATTCACCTGGAGAAATCCAACCCATTTGTAGATATTAAACTAGACACAGTAATAAGTTCGGTATGTTTTTCAATTTACTTTGCTGCAAATAGATTTAATTTACCAACTGCAGAGTTTTAGATGGAACTACCTATATTCCTGCCATTTTATGCTATATTCTGAATATATTATACATAAAGTTGTAAATTAATAGGCCTGTTTATGATTTGTTGCACATATGACATGGACCTGCAACTACATTAACAGTGAAGTTTTAGTGTTGCAGAGTTTAATTATATTTGCAGATGAATTAACATCTAATTCCTCTGTCCCTTACTTTGTGGGAAGTACACTGAAAATAGTTTTTTCCCTGAAGATGAGAGTATTTTGTATTGTTTTGAGAGATGATCTGTGAGATCTGCTGGACTTGCAGCTTTTCTTGGACAACATGGGGGCTGAAGGACCTGTAAATCCAGGCTGAGCCTGTTAGTTGGCTGTTCTTAGGTGGGATGTTTCCTGAATTGAGCCTGGATCAGGCAGTGTCAGCTGTGCTGATGTGTGTCAGTTGTGAGTGAATTCCTGATTGCTGGAGGTGCCATCACATTGGTCAGCCAGGAATGTGGACTTCTGGAGCTGCAAAGTAAAACAGTCTGATTTTTGAACAAAACAATGCAGTTAAAGTAACCGTGGTTTTGCCTGCTAATGAAGTCTGGTGGTGCCATAAGGAGGGTATCCTCCCTTTCTCCCTCTGCTCTGAATTGGTTTCCTAAGGAAAATGAGCCATTCCCTCAAGGAACAGGTACATACAGAGCCGGAAACTCTTTGAGATGATGTGTCTGTGGAGAAGTGACATCTGTGTGGGCTCCTGCCAGCACCCTGGGGCTTTTCAGGGGCTGTAGTCCCCATCTCCTTGGAGTCTCCAGAAGTGCTAACTTTTCTGGGATCAGAGCCACAAAGTCAACACTTGGTGGCATTACTCTCAGCTGTAAATTGTGTAGGTGCTTTGCTGCTCTGCTGGATTGAGGGCTTTTTACTCAAAACCTTTGGAAGCTGCCTCCGTCCTTGGCGTGTTAGTAGCATCTGTTGATGTTTTTTGAGCAGCTGGAATGAGATAATGAAGTCTTGCCTTATTAGCTCTTTTTAAAATTATTCTGACCAAAGTAATGGTTTGCTTTCTCCCTGCATTGCACTGATTCACTTTTAAACAGCACTGAGCCCTTCCCTTAATTTAAAAGTAGCTTCTAAGTGCATCGCAGTGCAGATCACATCCTAGAAATAAATATTTCTTCTTTCCTGAACAAATATAGACAGAGTCAGCAAATATTAAGCATCTCTTTTTCCTGTTGTCACAAAACTGTGGCGTTCCCGAGATTGATCTGTGCTTGCTCGAGGGTGTGCTTTAACAGGAGCACATTTGGGATATAAAGTGGGGAAGGCTCTCAACAGCTTTTAATTGGAGTTGTTGCTTTTGATGGGGCTGCACTAATTTCCAGTGGCTTCAAAGCTGGCGGGGAGTGAGCAAGGCTGGTGAAATCCCAGCTCTGTCCATGGGCAGTGGCAGGTTTGCTGTTGCCTCAAAGGGACGTGGTGTGAGGCTGCTGCACTTTGGGGGAAAAACAAGAATTAAATCCAAACGACACCGATCCGTGCGCCGCGGCTGTGTGTATGAACTGGAATTTAAATTTGTGTCTGTCACTGCCTAAGAAAGAAATCTGGGCCACGATGAGAGTTTGTAAGGGGAAACTGAGCTATTCCCCCCCAGAGCCACTTTCCTAAGCCGTGCCTGGTTGCCAGTAGCTTCCTGTCTGTTGTTAGTTTTTCTTTTCAAATACAATTTAGTTTCTGCAGGCCAGTGGCTTTTAATGATTTCCTTTGAGCCCATGCATCCTCTGGAGCAGCCCTCTTCTCCCTTGACATTTGATGTGGGAATGTGTACATCAGTATTGTTACTTAAACAATACCCTTCAGGCAACGATGCTGGGCCCTCAGATAAATCACAGATTAAAATGAAGCAGAATTGCTTGATAAAAAGTCTTCAGTGTGCTGGCATGCAGGGAACAAACTGCACAGAGTCCAGGTAATGGAAAATTCGGTGTGCTATCTGAAGACCCATGTAATTAATGAATGAGAAACCTGTTTACTCTGAAAATAGACGGCAGAGTTGCTATAATGCCTTTTTGCTTTGCATGCTGAACAAGTATCTCCAGAGGAATAAAAGCCTTAGCAGCTCAAAGTCACATCTCAACCAGAAAGGCGGGCTGGAGATGGCACTGAGCATCTGAGCTGTTTTGCTTTTATGAAGAATATGAAATCAGCCTTCCTTCTAATAAACACCTCATTTATTTTCTTTTGGCTCCTAAGCGATCTCGTTTGCAAATCGTGGTGCAGACAGAACAATTAGTGGATTCGATTCAGTGCACATGCCATTGCCAAGCAGGAAACGAGCACGCCGGGCATGAATAGCATCAATCTGATTTTCAGGCATGTGCAAGTATCTGGCACTTCAGAGAGCTTTGCAAACAGGCTGTACTTCTGGTTTTCCCCTCTCTTTTCCCTCCCAATCATGCTGCTGCTGTATTTGTGTATTACAAAAGGCTCATGGCTTCCCCGTTAGGGCTGCTGGAGGCTTGGTAGGCTTTTACCATGCTCAGTATTTTATCCCAGCCATTTTCCACGTGTGGAAAAATGCACCCGTGCAGGTCTTGGCATTGCAGCGTGCAAGGGGAGAGCTGTCCCTTTAACCACGCAGAGCATGTGGCTGTTTTTAGTTAGAGCTCTTTTAGCGAGTTGTCTCAGCACATCAGGGCCCCACTTTCATCATGCCTGGCTTTTTTTTTTTTTTCCTTCTCTTTGAGTCCTAGAAGTCAGAGGCCACAGGGGGGGTGACAGAAAGCAGTGACCTCTGCATAAGCGAGGGACCAGATGGCCACTCCTCTTCCTCTGAGCCTTTCTCCCCTGGCCCCAGGGCACAGATCTGTGACCTTCGCTTTAACTGAATGCCCAGACTGTGTGACTGGGGCTTTGACATGCTCTTTAATAGGCATACATTATCCCTCCATTGCTAAAAGCCCAGAAAACTGGGTTCATTTAGATGGAATTTAAGTAAAACTGTTTGGATTGGTCTTGCTATCCCCTAGCTGCCTCCTGCTAAATTGTTGATCTTAGTGCTAATGAAGGGAAATGCACTTACAGACAGTCTGGGAAGCATTTTATTTGCAAAGTTTAGCAAAACCCAGTGTTTTCTGACAAATGAGGTGTGCACTCATGGCGAGAGTTCAGCTGTGTGCCCACCCACAGCACAAGCAATGCTCTGCTACTCTGACCACATCAAACACTTGCCCTCTGCTGCTGGACTGGCTTCAGTTTTGCTCTAAGGTCTGTCTCTCCCAGTTAAAGAAAACTTCTGATGATAAACAGTGGCAGAACGTGGGTTTGTAGCCTCTCGCAGCATTTCCAGGCACAAGGGGGAGATGTAATCACTAATACTTCATAATTCTCAGTTCCAGCCCTACACGTTGGTCTGATTCCAAGTGAGAGCCAAGCTAGAGAATCGTAGTGTGTTAACATCCCATGGTACTGAGCACAGGATTGGTGAGAATAGGGAAAAATGCCTCAAGGAGGAGAGACTGTACTGGACCAACTGAAAATGAAGAAAAGACTTTATTCTCTGAATTTGAAATCACTGTGTTTTTCCTGAGTACCCCAGTAACTGAGAAGTTCATCTGATATTTCCGTCTGGTCCAGTAGGTGGTTATTAGAGAAGGCCAGGCTCTCGTTAAAGCAATTTGCATAATGGTAGCTGTGCTCTTCGGGAATGTCCTCAGGAGAGACTGGAAATACACTCCTTTCCAGCACAATGGAAATCCAGAATTATGTTTTTCTGCTAATGACCTGCAAACATCGCTGCTGATCAGGCGTGGATGGCCTCCAACCTCTGCCAGGCAAGCGGATGCTGAGGAGGGGCTGTATTAATGCCTACCATTTCCGAAGGGTTAAGCACATGAAAGTTATTCCAGGAATTTCCTTTCCAGGGCAGACCTAGGGAGGTAGGTATAAGCAAAGGCCAGTTCAGCCCTGCTGAAAGTGATGGATGCAATTCTCTTTGAAGTTCCTGGGAGCTGCACTTCCTCGCTGCGTGGCTGAATTGAATCCAGAGATCTTCAACTGTGAATCTGTAGCCACAAAACACGGTTTTGTGACATCTGCTGTGGTTCATCAGCTACTGAAGGTGGGAAGGGGAGAGGAAAAAATTTTTCCAGGAACGCTGGTGCGGATGATACCCGAGGTTTGACTGCTCGCAGCTCATGTTCCTGTTTTCAATTAAATTAGAAAGTATTTGTGGATGAAGTGACCCATTAGTTGGGTAATAACACTACCTTATCACGCCTGCTTATCAGTATTAGTTATGCACTATAAAACCCACCCCCAAAGCCCTTGGGGGAATCAATTAAAGTGCAGGGGGCAGCTTTGTGCACATGTGTGATGGAGCTGCCGTGAGATGCATGGGGCACATTTGTGCACCAAACTGTTGCACTTTTGGGGCAGAGAGTGTTTCTGAGCTTGCACACCAGCCCTGCCTGTAAGCTGTCAGCATCACACATCTTTGTGGCCTCTACCAATTCCTCTCTGAGCAGAAGAAACAGGCCATAAATTTGCTGATTATGTGCATTTAGGCAGAGTAGCTCCCTTAATGGCCTTTACAATGGCTGCAGCCGTCAGTGATGGAGTTTTTGCATCCCCAGCTTCTAATAGTAGAGGGTTGCTTGTTCATGCTGTACATCCTTTAAATAAATCTGAGCCA
Organism: Zosterops lateralis; assembly: GCF_965231275.1. Lineage (NCBI taxonomy): Eukaryota > Metazoa > Chordata > Aves > Passeriformes > Zosteropidae > Zosterops > Zosterops lateralis. The sequence continues at coordinate 18,097,156 of NC_139773.1, read as the reverse complement.
GTGGTAACTGATTGCTGATATTAAACTGCAGAGGGAGAGATTAAAAATATTTTCCCTGTCTGCTTGGAAAGCTGTGGAGGGCTTTGTTCAAGTTTAGTGGTGTGTTGTGGGTTTTTTTTAAAGTGGAAGTAGGAAACACTGTAATATTCTTGTCTCTCTTCCAGTGTTTGAGCTGAGCAGCAGGTAAGGGAAACCTGATTTAATGACATATCAAATAGAGAGCTGCTTCTCATCTGATCTGTCTTTGAAATGCTGCTGAGGAGTGATCAGTGCCTGTCTGCATCAATAATTAGACCTTATAAAGAATTTAGGCTCTGGTGGCACAGGGAGCTATGGTGGCTGATTACCTGGCTAGGGGTTGATTTCTAGGTAGAATCTCTCAGTGTAGTGATTGAATCTGCTGAGGTTTCAGCTGGCCAAGAGGAGCCAGAGAAAATCAACCATCTCAGGAGCCTTTCAGGGCTGCAGTGGAAGGAGAAACTGGGGTGGTTTGACATGTCCATTAGATCTGTCGCCCCTGGGGCTGCAAAATGGCCGTGTTCCTCTCAGCCAGCATGAGGAGAGGTCAGAGGGGAGAGCCAAAGTGTGGGGTGATGTGGGGCTCCTCACCCTTCATCCCCCCTCAACCTCCCCTGAGGCTCAGCTCTGAGCATCCTCTCCCTGCTTTGAACCTGAGGAGCCGTCACACCTTAAGGTCAGGCAAAGGGGCCCCGTTAGTGGGGAGGGGGAGGTGGAGGGAACAGGATGTCATTTTGTCATTAGCCAGGCTTCAAAGGCAGGCAGGCACCAGGGAGGGGGGAGAGGAGCTGCGGGGTCAGAGGGGCTGCGAGCCCCTTGACCAGCCTTCCTGCTGGCCAGCTCACCTGGTGCACAGCTGCTCCAGGAGGAGGGAGCCCAGGGAAAGCAGAGGGATGGAGAAGGCAGTGTGGGGAGAGCCTTTTACCCCAAAGCCTTCCAAATTCGGTGTGCAGGTTTCAGGCTGGGCAGATCTTTCATGTGTGATGAAAGACACCGAAAGATTCGGTGCTGGGATGATGGTGTGAAATCTTGTCTGTGTTAGAGCAGGCTGTTCAAAGCATAGCCCCCTTGAATTATTTAGGGGGGTCCTGAACGTCTCTTGGAGACTCTGGAATGTGATTTTGGCTTACTGGGGGTGCTCATGTTGGAGGCTGGTAATAAGGTTTCATGTCCTTGTGTTCCTACATCCTGCTATGGATAGCCTTCAGCTTTCTCGAGTCAGATCCAACCCCAGAAAATCAGCAGAGTGGGTTAAAAATTACAGGATTGCCAAAGGATAAGAAAATTACCTTCATTTTGGTGCTTTGTGAATTTGTGCTATGGATGTCTTGAAAATACTTTGGGATCCCCTCTAAAGGCTTTCCCCTGCAGCCACCAGGGATGGGTTTGTTTTATTCCAATAAGCCAAGCAGAAACTCTGGCCACTGCAAGGCTGGAGATCAGAGCATTTGTGTTGGCAATACTGGGAGGCTTCTGGGATCAGATGATCTTTGACCTGCCCCTGCAAAATCTGATGCACGGGGTGCACTGGGAGCTGATGGGATGAGGAGCAACAGCTTCAGGAGCAGCTGGGCAGTGCATGGAGCAGCCAGAGCCAGGAGAAACATGGCACAGCTCTCAAGCTCCTTCCATCCTGCAGCCTGATCAGGCTTGTGTGCTGGTAATTAGGATGTTTGCTGTCATTTCTATGGGTGCGACAATGCATATTCATCAAATATGTAAATTAACACATTAAGCTATTTGCATAAATCTGGATCCAACAGGATGGTGGAGATGAATTGCTGTGAGAGCAATGATTCCCTGATACTCATGTCACACTGGAGTTCTGCACACCCTCTGCGGGGGCTTTGCTGATGCAGAGCAGGGTTGTGCACACTCTCCATGGGTGAGGCAGAGCAGGAACTTGTTTGGATTAATTAATGCAAGAAGTCCGGGCATCCTTTAACCCTGGAGCAGGATTACAGCTGCGTTTACACTGGCAGCCCTCAGGTGGCCTCTCCTCCAGAGCAAGGATGGGTTGGAGGGGTGAGCAGGCAGGTGAAAATTTATCTGTGGAAAAAGCAAAGCTGCCTGTGCACTAAATGTGCTGGTGGTCTCTAGTGGACAGTAACACACAGAGGAAAGTTTGCTTGGGCTTGCTCTGAGCTTTGAGATTCCCAACAAACCCTCAGCACAACCGCTGCCTCACACATCTGGTACTACCAAAAGGAAAATATGTAAGACCTGTAACCGTTGCCTGCAGTAGCTTAACAATACCTCTGAGTATTGCTTCAAATACATATAATAAGTCTGAACTAATAAAGTAACGAGTTTATGAGGTTTTTAAAGATTTTACTAGATGAACAGAGGGCCTAATAACATGATTCAATTTCTTAATATAAACAACGTATTTGCTGTGGCCTCTTAAAATATTCCTAACTTTAACTGCAGAAAATCCAGTGTATGATTTATATTTCTGGCTGCTGGAAGCTCTGGCTTTCATTATCTCTGTATGCCTCAAATCCAATTATGTAATATCATTGAGATAAGGCGTGTAATGTTTCACATCTAATTGTTCTAACATGCAAATTTTTTCCAACGCTGGTGTATGTTGGATTAAGAGGAAGGCAAGGGCTGTGTTTCATGGGTGTAGGTTGTGTGGGTGGAATGGGGCTCTCTGCAGGCTCTTGGATGTGTTGACCTGGATGTGTTGTGTGCAAGGTCTCTGAGGAGCTCTCTGGGAACCACAAGGTGATGTTGGTTTTTTTTGGTGAATAAAGTGTTGGTTAAATGCAACCAAACAGGAGCCCCTCATGTCTTGGGTTATGTCTGGCAGATATCTGTCTTCCTAAATCAAGACACCTTGTCTGAATGGGGTGAACTGTATGGCTGCAGAGTATTTCACTGGTACATTCTGGTACATCTTGTTAAAGAGCAGCTCGTGTGCTTTGCCCCTTAGGTATTATCATCACTGTCTGAACATCCTTGGACACGTGTGCTCATCCAAGATTGTGTAGTTTTTAACTTCAGAGCTGGCAGTGTCCTTATCCCTTCCTATGATGGGGTCCCATCCAGCCTGCACACCCAGGGCAGGTGGGAAGCCAGTCAGGACTAGACAACACTCAGATCTCCCCTGTTACTTTCTCAGAATGTAACCAAGGAGCATGTCCTGACATAGAAGATGGCATGGAAATAGGGAAATGGATGTCGTCTGGGAGACCCAAATTTTTATCCTTGGGACCAGAACAGACACTTACATATACATTTGCCCACTTTTTTCAGGAGGGCAGGCTTTGATGACCTGGCTTGTTGACCACAGCACAAATAAACATGTAGATGTGTCTAAAAACTAGGGATTTTTAGTAGGATTTTTGTCATCCATGGTGGAGCTGGCTGGGGGAATTTAAAGGAGCCATTTTAAGCAAAATGTTGGGTTTTTTTGGCCCAATGCACTTGAACACATTAACTTGTCTTACACATTGGTTGGGAAGTGTAGGCAGAGCTTCTCAGCCTCTGCTCTTTTTTTGGCCCCTCACACTGTCCCTGCCAGGTTTTGGTGCTGCTGTGGTGTTGGTGGCATTGTCCAGATAGTGATTCTGGTCCCAGTATTTGGCTCTTCTGAGGAAGTTTTCCACTATCTTACAGCCACTGGGCATTGTGCTCTGGACATGAATGGGTCCCTTTCAACCTTGTTTTATTCATCATCAGCAAAGCATGAAATTACAGTGGAAATGCTAATAGATTTCCTAACAACTTGGTATCTACTTGGGTGAAACAGTTATTTGTTGACTAATTAGTAAGTTAATTGTTTTATACTGTATTGAGGTCAGGTTGCTGTTTTAATGTAGAGGGAGGAGGTGTGGGCTCTTCTAAACAAGATGCTGCTTTAATGAATTACTATCATCGGTTGGGCTAAAGAAGTCTAGGGAAATGGTTTCTCCAAAGGAGATATGTGGAGCCAAAGGGATGAGCTTTGGGAGCTGGGACAAATCCTGCTGGGATGCTCAGCTTTCTCTGAGACCATTAGCAGAGCAGGCTTCTCAGCTCCCAGAGCTGCTCACAAGCTTTAAGCACGCTAATTAAAGCCACTCCTGACAAAAAAAAAAAAAAAAAAAAAAAAAAAAAAAAAGAAGCATTTTGCAGAAAGAAAGGAAAGACCTCTCCTTCCTGGAGTTCATGATTGAATGTATGAGTAACCTGGCCTTGGGTTTCTGGGGCATGAAGTCTTTTCCCTGGCTTGATTTATGTCATTAAAAAAAAAAAAAGTTTCCTGTTCTCCTCCTTAGTAGCTTGCTTTCTCCTTTCTTCCACCTCCTGACCCAGTGCTCGTGGCCAGGAAAAGTTTTCTGGATTTAGAAACAATATTAAAAGATAACCTATGTGTGGATGGAGGCAGTAGCAGATCACTGGGGAAGGCTCCTCCAGGATAGTTAAGGATATTTCTTTGGATGTTTTTCCCCCTTCCATGTCCTTCCTGTCCCTCCTTCTAATTAGGGCTTTGTTATAATCGCCTGCCTTGGCCAATCCTGTTCTCAGTTGGAGCAGTCCTGGAGCTGTGATGTGAGTCAGTGGGTTTGTGCCCCTTCTCACACATTCTGATGAGCTTGTCTCCCGTGTAGGGAGGGATTTTAGAATGAAGGAGCTCAGAGTTAGATTAAATTTTGAGATTAAATTCTTCCCTGTGAGGCCCTGGCAGAACTTGCCCAGAGAAGCTGTGGCTGCCCCATCCCTGGAAGTGTTCAGGACTGAGCTGGACAGGGCTTGGAGCCTGGGATAGTGGAAGGTGTCCCTGCACATAGCAGGGGGTGGAATAAGTTGGGCTTTAAGGTCTCTTCCAACCCAAACCATTCTGTTATTTATAAAGTTTTATTCTGTGCTGGGCAGCATCACAGAGAAGACCATGAGGAATACTACTGGTTGCAGACAGCCTGTTTACTGCTGGTTCTTCTTCCTTCCAGCTGGAAATACAGTGTGGAAATACTGCTACCTGTTGATGTATTTGTGTGCTAATAATCTTGTGCTTTTTGTAAAAATTGCCTTAAAGTATCTCCAGCCTGTTCTGTAGTTTCATCTGTTCTGGCCATACACCTGTAGCAGTTTGGCAGTCCTGGAAAGGTAGAGTTAAAAGCAAGAGATCTGTGTCCAGAGGGATGTGCAGGTAAATCTGCCCAGTCTGTGTCCAAATTCCCCCAGTTTTCCACTCCTCTCCTACTGTAAAATCAAACTGAAAAAGGCAGGATGGCTGCCAGTAAATAAAGCTGGTACCAGCTCATTGAAAAAAAAAAAAAAGTAAACAAAATAGGACTCAGACCCAGCAACACACCCTATCTTGGTTGCCTTTGTTTTTTTAGTTGCCTTATTTTTCAGTTGCTTGTGTTTTTTGGGTTTTTTCCTCAAATGGCTAGGTAGCTTTTAAGTTTTGGTAGCAGTACTTTTCCTGTACTGTATCCAATAACCCTCTGCATGGATTACCTGGCAAGAACAATCCCTGGGCAGCCAGGGAACAGGAGTATTTTTACTGCCTGCATCCAGGCATGACTCCAGTGTTTCATGCCACCACCTGAGCTAGGATGGGCTGTGAATACAGATCATGCCTCTCCTTTCCCTATTTTTCCCAGGCTTCTCATTGGGAAAAGGGCCTTTGCTCAGAAGCCACCAGGGAAGTGGGTTATAAAAGTTTTATTGGTGAGGCAGAAAGATGTTTCCACTCTTGCTGTTCCTTGGGAAATAAGAGAAGGAAAGACATATAATGTTTTGTCTCTTTATTAGATTGGGAAATCATCTATAAAGCAGAGGTGTATTTCAAACCAAGCCCCCCATGTCTCTTGTTAATGCCAACTCAGCAGCATCCAGCTGTGTGGAAGAAGGGTTTGGATGATGTAGGACTTTGAAGAGATCCTGTTTTAGTGGGATGAGAGCCCTGGAGCAGCCAGATGTCTGGTGAGAAGACCAGAGGCACCAGCCTGGGTGCCCTGCACTCAGCCCTTGCAGTTCCTTGAAGCAATGCCACCAAATGGTAATATTCACCTGTGATAATCTGCAGGCTGGAAAAACTCATCCTTGGGGGAAGCAGCTACCTGCCTGGTGGGTGTAGAGCAGAGCTTGTGCATGCTCAGGGCTTGTTGTTAGGACACTGAGGGATAGCAGTGAACCGTAAAACGGCCTTAAAAGTGGCAAGTCCAAGTGAAGCTATGCGGCTTAAAATGTTTTATCATGTCGCATGCCAGGGCTATTAGTCCCCTTCTGTGCTTCTGTCAGGCAGTGTGGCAACCAGCAGTGAAGTTTTATCAGATATTAAAACCTGCTTTTGAAATTTCTCCTAGAGCAGAATGCTAAATCAGCCTCTTCACAGTGATATTTCTTTCTTTTTTCTTTTTCTTTTTTTTTTTTTTTTTTTCCTTCTTCTTGTGCCGTTTCCTGCCTGGCAGCTTTACCTTTACTTCCATTTCTCTCTCTCATTTTCCATCAGCTCTATCTGTAACCATTTTGTGTTTTATTGAGCATGAATGAATAGTGATGCCTTTCAGATGAGTGATATTTTCATCTGAAGATGCTTGTTTAATATAAGCCTCCACTCAGCTGTTACCCCAATGGTGCTTTGTGTTTACCAACAAATTATTTCAACTAGCTAGAATTTGGAGGCAAATTTTGCATGGGAAGATTTTCTCCCCTTCTCCTACCCCAGCAAAAATTCTGCTTCTTTTCTGGTGGGATATTACAGACCTGGAACATGCTTCAGAGGCAGTGTGAGCTGTGTAAGGGCTGCAGCTTTGCTCCTGGGGCTGAGTGTAACCTACGCTTACCATATGCTACCACCCTCCCCTTTAGGTAAAATGGGGGGGTTTTCTGCCTCCCTGCAAATGATAGCAGAGACTGTAATCACTCAAGCTGCTGCCATGTGGGTCTCATTGCATTTGGGAATAAAATTTTCCATCTGTGGGAATAGGTTATGAATCCAAAGTCATTAGAAAGGGTCTGGGTTCACCCTTGGTGCTGTAAGCATGATCTCAGCTGTCAGTGACAGTGATGGATCCCCAAATACCTGCTTGTTGCAAGGCATCACTGCCACCCCCAGAGGTTCCCTGGCCTGTGCAACAGCAGCTGGACCTGGGGAGGCTGAAATGTGCTTCAGTTGTTAAAGGGTTTGGGTTTTGCTTGGTCTGAGGTTTGTTGCAGCAATTCCCAGGAGGTCTCTGCTGGTTGAGCTCACTCTCGGGAGGTGTTTTTTTGGCACTGATGGTACGTGCCACTGCTGGTTACAGGAACTGGGCTCCCAGCAGTTCCATAAAGCCAGTGATGGAGGGCAGAAACAAAATTCCTTCCTGAAGGTTGACTTTCCTGTTTGCACTCAGATGGAGGGGGCAGATCTTTGTGCATTGCTCCAGCCAGAGCCAAGTCCCTTCAGAGCGCTCTGACCTGCATTAGATACAGATCAACATCCAGATGTCCCCAGGGTATCACCTGGAAGCTTTTAGAGGCACAGTCGAGTTAGGTACAGGGGAAAAGGAGGGATTGTGTGTCCCCCTGGGCTGAAGATGCCCTCTCCAGCTCACATTTCCATGCCTTGAGAGCACTGTGCATCTTTAACCCCAGGTGGTTTGTTCCCTTGATCCTCATGCAACAGCTGGCAAAGGAAGAGGCTGGAGCTGAACTCACATCCTTGGCAAGGTGCTCAGCCAGCCCTTTTCCCTTGTGATTCATTGCCAGGCTCTGCATCCTTGTCCAGTACCATAGTGCTTAGGGAATTCAGACATTCAGGGCTGCAAATGTTCCTTTGGGACCTGAGTCTTCTGGGGTCCACCCTGCCACAACCATCGGGGTTGCTGCAGGGACATCAGTTAATGAGGCTGGTTCTGAGAGCACGGTCTGAGTTAATCTGGGCTGTCCCCGCTGCTGCTGCAGAATTTGCATCTGGCCGGGGTTGTGCATCTCGCAGCCGAGCTGCCAGCACTTGGATGAAAAGGGCTGCTCTTCCAGAAACACTCGCCAACAATTTGTCTTGCAAATGAGCGAGGGTGGCTCGCACCGCCCCGGCCCTGCTGCAGCCAGCACTGGGCTGTGGCTCTGGGGTTCACGGCACGCTGCAGCTGCCTCGCCCCGCTCTCCTCGCCGCCTCTCACCAGCCGAATTTCTCGCGAGCGGGCAGCGCATCTGCATTAATTTAGATGGCTTAATGTGGGGAGATCATCAGCTTGATTTCCCCTGTGGCTCTGGGAGTCAGCTGGGGCTCCGGGGCCTCCCATTAGCGGCCCAGCCCGGTGCCAGATGGCGGGTGATGGCTTGCGGAGGCTCCGGAGCTGACGTGCCCCATTGTGCGAGAACACAAAAGCGAGCCGGGATGGATGTTTTTTTTCTTATCCCTCCTTTCTGCTTTCATTTTCCTTCAGTGCTGTCACCCTCGCAGCTAATTCCTGCAGCTCTCTTTATTTATTTATTTCGCTTCGTGGTGGTGAAGGCTGCGAAGTTGCTGACAGTGTTTTCCATGCGGATGCTCCTGCCTTGTGCCATGCAAATATCTTAAGGACTTTGCTTCTGTCCTTTATTCTCTGCCTGAATATGCATATGAGGTGCACAGTCCACACCCTCATGGAATATCCTCTTGGACATTTGGGTCACATAAACAAGTTATTAGGGTATTACAGTGGGTCTCTTGGGAGGGCATTATATGCCATGAGGTTTTGTTAAGATAGATTTAATTGCCTTCCTGAATATTTCAGGTATCCCGGCAGTTTTTCAGATCTCTTAACAGTCTGTGCTACAATCACCTGTTTGTTACAGAGTTTTTAATCTCTGCTGTTAATACAGGAGAGGTGCCTGTTTTGGGCTGCAAGGTTTTTTTTCTGATGAAGATCCCCATTTCAGGAGGGAGAGGACTGATTCCTCAGGTTTGGTACAGGACACACTGAGCATCCCTGCAAAGGCCTCTTGAAGATGAGGCTTACAGAGTTTTGGCTCTGATTTCCCCAGTGTGCTGCAAACACAGGGGCAGAGCTCAAATTCAGAGCTCAAAGTCACTAAAAATGCCCTTCTGCAATCCCTCCTTTCAGGTGCAGTGTTTGACCTCTGCCTGCTCCCTAAAACCCACATCACTTTTGCAATGCTGCTGCTCCTTGGCATTTATCATCACTCCAGCCCACGCAGCTTTCCACATTCATGTGTGCATCCAAACTTAAGCTTTAATTAAAATGAAATTTCATGCTGACAGAGAGCTTAGGTGGCTAAATGATGTTAACCTTGGCACCTGGATGGGGAATGAGTCTGGGAAGAAAATGAGAACAGCAAGTGCATGAGCAGGGACAGGGACAGAGGAATCCCAGGCAGTTGCAGGTCTGTCTGGCTGTCCCATCACTGACAGTCTTTGAAGGCAAATGCTGGTATTTAAATTTGAATTGTGTGGCTGCCTGAGTATCCAGCATGTCTTCTAACTTTTCCTCCTTTGGCAGGAGCTGCAATGTCAACGTTGACCTCTTCTCCAGGCTTAGCACTGCGTTATTTTTCAGCACCTCCTATTGTCTTTTGTCCATGGCACAGAATTTTGCACAGGGGTTGTTTGATAGGATGGATGGAGATCAGTAGAGGGTTTAGGGCATTTACATTTGCAGAGGGCTTAGGTGCTGGTGGTCATGGGAGAATCTGTGACTCTTAGTCAGGGAACCACTGCTCAGGGAGTCTGGTGGCCTTCCCCCCCTAACCTGCCCAAGTGAGTTTCAGGGTGCACAAACACACGAAAAAGCAGTAACGTTTGGGTAAAGTATTTGCAAATTTTACATTAGGAAATAACACAGACTCTTCCAATCTCTCACCTCCCAACAAATTGATAAAGCCTCTCCTCATAGCCCTTCAAGCTGATAGTTATCCCACCCGGGAGCATCCCATGGGAATGCTCTTCAAAGGCTTCCTGAGCCTCACTGCCCTCTCCTCCTGTTACCCAGGGCTTCTTGTTGTATCCTGTGCCCCTAAACAGCACCAAAGGTCCTTGAAAAAGAGGAGAGGCACCACCTGAGGTGACTTGTGTTTGTTTAATCAAGGATAAAAAAAAGCAAAACAAATTAGAGGCATTTGAAGTGTGTATCTGAATGCCTTAGAAAAGTGCTCAAAGCTGAAATCTAGTTATGCTCGACTGCTCATTTTAAAAATTCCTCCCAGAAAGGACTTGGTTATTTCTCTGTGGCAGTAAGAGATGCATATGCAAAGTTCTGTATCATATATCAGAACATATTCAATGTTCTGTATGTACAGAGGTTGGGTAATGGCAGATCACAATCGTGGCTCTCCCATGGGCACGGTCAGATTGTTTTTCTACCGTATGGAAACCTGCTCTTGTAAACCATCTTCTATCAGGGATCTCACCCAGCGAGCACAGCCCTGTGTGGTGTGGCTGTAGGTACAATAAACCAGAGAGCCCCTGTGATGGCCTCGCAGGAAATCAGTGCATCCCCTCTTTCTGTCACTTTGCTTCCTTGACGTGATGCTCTGGGATGGTTTAGTGCTGGTGATCCAGGAGCAGCACTGCAGGGTGATGGCAGCATTGCCTCCTTGACCCGTGACTTTTCTCCTGCCACCTCTTTTCAATGAGTCCTCTCAAAGGTAATGAGTTTAATTTGATAAACTGGGCCCAGGGTGAGGTGTCACAGTGGGTTTGGGAGATAAGCCTCCCGGCTTCTTATCAACAAGAAGCCAATCCTCCCTCGAGAACTGTGTTTTCTGGAATTCATCACTGCTCCTCGGGTTCAGTGATGGTCTGATGATAGCAAGGAAAAAAAAGATGGTAAGGTTGGTGGTTTGTAACTTTGCTATCACTTCCTCTGTGTCACCATTTTCCACATCCTTCTCATCTTTAACCATTCTCTTGTATCCTTACCTGTGTTTGTCTGCCAGGATTGTGATATGTCAGCCAGTTGTATTTAGGATCCTATGGGGGGTACACAGAGAGAAGAAATGATTTGCTGGGGGGGCAAAGGTGGTTTGGGATGTAGTGGCTTCTTCACATGGACCTGGCATGAAATGGAAGCTGTCACTTTGTCATGGGAGTGGGCGTCTGTAGGGGCCCACAGAGTCCAATCTGTGTTACCACCCCCCCCCCCCCCCCCCCCCCCCCCCCCCATATTGTATCATAAAATCATTGAACCCTAGGCTGGGTTGAGTTGCAAGGGATCTTAAAGATCATCTACTGCCATGGTCAGGAACACCTTCCACCAGACCAGGATTGCTTCAAGCCCTGTCCAACCTGGCCTTGAACACTTCCAGGGATGGAGCACCCACAGCTTCTCTGGGCAGCCTGTGCCAGGACCTCACCACCCTCACAGGGCACAATTTATTCCTATCATACGTCCACATACGTGTATCCACACTACTGTGCCTACTCTGCCAAGCCATGCTGGGGTACAGCCCCAAGTGCGCCCATCCCAGCGGAGGCACAGGAAAGGACTTAACACTCGCTGGGCTCGTGCACAGAAATACAATCCCCATCTCCTCTGAGCTCCCGAAGAGAAATCGGTGAAAACATCAAACCGCACGTCCTGTACCGTGGGGCCGATACGCCGGAGCTATGAACTTTCTCTTTGAGGTGGTAATGGTTTGGCTGGCAGCCAGCAGCGGCAGCCGTGAGCGGAAAAGGGGGACTTCCAGAGATAAGCTATTTTCAGCCAACGGGGCTCCTCGCCGCGAAATAAATAGAAAAAAAAAGGACGAGCTCTGCGTCTGCGGTCATGTGTCCTGCTTTCGTGGATTTGGCCTATTTTCTGAAGAATGGCTGTAATTCAGCTTGAATTTCCCCTGGATTGCTGCCAGCAAAATAGGAAGCTGTTGCTATTGCCAAGGAGCGAACAGGAATTTATATAGTAACTCAGCCACAGGGATGAGATGACAGCTAACGGCTTAGCTGCTGCTAGGAAGAAAAGCAGACCTGAGAGGAACCTGGATTTTCTCAGGATCACAACAGTTCAGTCCTTTCTACATCTTTGACATTATCCCCTTCAATCTGGACTGGGCAACGCTGAAGCACAATATCTGTGCTCAACACCAAGGGATAGGAGCAGAGCAGCTTTCAGCATTTAGAAAAATCATCTGTGTTTGAGTGAAATTCAGAGTTAAATTGAACAGAAAGGAGATTTAGAGCAGTTGTTTTGCAATGTTAACCCTCTGCTCTGCTTGCTCTGGCTCAATGCTGTGGTCCTGTGGTCTCTCCTCTCCCCGTGCACAGGGGATGCTGAGTATTTTCCTTGCTGTGATGTGAGGCAGCTCCTCTGTGGGAATCCAGCCTTTTTTGATTATTTTTCTATTTAAATAACTTCTTTAGTTATCGTGTGCACCATTTCCACTTGTGTTTCATTCCTTAATAAAGAAGGGGAGTAGTTTATCATGCTCGGCAGAGTATGGACGTGGTGAAAGACATACTGTTCTGAAGGATTTAAAGTTAATTTCCGTCGGACAGAGAGACCCTTGTTTGGGGTACTTCCACAGCCGCCTTTCCCCCCTGCTCTGGCTGCCTTGGGTCCACAGGGAGCCTTTGCCTTGTGTCTTTGGGCAGCTCTTCCCCCTGCCTGGACCCCATGTGCTGGGAAGTTTTGCAAGTCTGTAATGCTTTAGAGTCTGAGGGATACAGCTGGAACTCAGGCCTGCTGTGTGATGGGACATGGCAGAGAGGTGCCTCTGGATGCCACAGTGCCCATCATCTCTGACTGCCCACTCCATCATGAAAGCCAGAGTCTCTGTGCTGTGCTTGGGTTTTTTCCAAGACCTACGAGATATTTTGTTGTATGCACTGCCACCCCTTGGACCACCAGATTCAGGAAAGAGATCACCTTAGAGGCAGTTTCACCTCTTCCAGGCACTCCCCAGCTGCTGCCCAAGGGAATATCTCAATCTGTGCAGCAGGCAGAGTGGGCTGTAGCTCAATTTTCTGTGTGCTTGGCCATCCTAGCAGAGAGGAGCAGCATGATGCCCATGGCTCAGCAGCACTGAGCACTCTCTGAGCTCCCAAAGCTCCCACCTCGGCAGGGCTGACCCTGCTGCAGCAGGAGGGAAAATGAAGAGCGAGTTGCCAGCACTGGTGCTGTTTGCTGTCAGCCCGATAAAAATGGCACCTTGCCCAAGTCTTCTATAAATCACAGGTTCCATTTGGAAAGGAGTTTTCTGTGGTAATTAATGAGCCAGTATAAAGACATTAAATGGAGAATGTGTAGTGATAGAAAGGCTTGTCATTCACTGAGCCATCTTCCCCCATGTGAATAACCACGGGGGAACAAAGGCCAAACTCCTTATAGACTGAAGTGCACTATCTCTGATAGCTGGGAATGAAGTAATTCTCTGAAAATAACAAAGGCACACTGAAATACATTAGTAAACTAATTACAAGAGAGCTGGTAAAAACAGATGCTGAAAATTTAAAGCTATTACTGGAATGATTGCTGGCAGAAAAATGGAGGCTGACAACAAAAAATTAAAAAATGCATCTCATTTAAAATTCATTAGCCTGTAAATCAGGACAGCTCCCTGTCTGAAAGTGAGGCTGATGGCATTTCCGTGGGCAGTCGTGATGAAAAGCTTCCTTTGCCTTCACCTTTACGGATTCCATCAGTGCCTCCGGAGATGCCGAAACAAAGTGTGCGCTCGTTGGCGAGTACAAAAAAGCAGGGAAGTGGCTGACTTTGCTCAGGGAGGTCTGAGCAGGGATGTTTCTACCCAGAGGTGTTGTGAGGGCTGCTGAGGATAACACCTCGTGCGTGCTTGGCTCGCTGCCTCTCCGAGCTGATGAAAAGCGGGATTGCTCGTCCATCCGCGCTCGATGTTGGAAGGAGTTGGCTGCAAACAAAGTGGTCCAGGGCCAAAACCAGCTGTGTGGGAGCTTCCTCTTTTACTGTCTCCATCAATATTTGGGAGAGGGATGGAAAACAGCAGTATTGTGCTACAAATCAAAATGGTAACTATGTAATTTGTCTTAATTGTGTGTGTCAGAGTAGGAAAAACACGAGGAGCTCTGGATGGGAATCTGGCAGGAGAGACCTGCCTGCTGGCAGCGTACTGCACGCTTTGCTCTGCCCTTGCTGAGCCAACCTTTCCCAGAGGCTTGTGGACAGCTTGGCCTTCATTTTCTCATTACTTCAGGGGTCTGCCGGGGCACTTGAGTGGGATAAATCATTGCTATTTTGCAAAGAGTGAGTGTGTGCTTCAGAGGAAAGTCCTGAAGAAGCCATTGCTGTGAATGCAACAGGAGGGGACATCTTCTTGTAATGCTGGAGGGGAGCCCTGCCTTGGGGTGAAGGAGCCTCGTCTGATGCTGGGGTTTCTTAAGAAGTCACCCCACAAAAACACAGGAGCCCTTTGTGGTGAGTCGTACCTCTGGGCAGGTGTCACAGCAGCCAGTGTTGCTTGGCCAACACCACCCTTGTTGCTGGAGCCCTGTGCAGTTGACAGATAACCCCTTCCTGCACTGCAGAATCACCAGCCCCATGTGCAGTTCACCCAGGCAAATTAAGAGTTGTTTATGACATTTAATACTCCCCCTTCCCTCCAGCAGCAGGGCAGCAGGACCACAGGTTTGGCTTCACAAATGGTCGCCTCAGGATACACTAAATGCTGTCATGAGCCAGAGAGCAATTTCATCTTGAAAAATTACTGCAATAGAGCTCCCTGATAAAGGTCTCTCCCAGCAATGCCTCCCTCTTCGCCAGAAACTTCTTCTCTCCCTGAAACCAATTTGAGAGAGCTAAAGGGGCTGTTTATTAGTCAATCCCCCTGCAAAACAAGAGGGTGCTGGAAGATGAATAACCACTCTGAGCTGTCTGCTGTGCTGCTTGGCATAGCAGGTAACATGATGCCATGCTGCCATGTGCTCTGAGCATGGAGGAAAGTGAGAAATTCGATCCATGGGATTGCCAAAATGCATCTTTCAAAGTGGTTTATAAGGAGCAGCATTGCCTCATGGGTAGAGTGTGCTATTGGTACTCAAGGGAAGGATGACGTTGGATTTTGCTTGTGACCATGGATGGCACTTTGTGCCTGTCCCTAAAATAACCAATAATTCTATAGGAAAGGTGTGAGGGTGCTCAGACAGCCCTGGTTGCTTGCTGCACTTCAGAGAGGGTGTTTGCACAGGGACTCCCTGCTCTTGCTTCCAGGCTGGGATGATTTCTGGCTGCACATTCTGTTAGGTCTTGGGTCTCAGCAGGCAGCATTTGGGTAGTGCTGCTGCACAAGGGAGAGTGTGGCAAAGGCCAGATGCTCTCAAGGGTTTCTTCTGGCATTGGCAGCTCCCCTGGTACTCTCTGCTCCCCACAGTTAAGACAAACAGGGTGGTGGGCTGTTGAATGTTGGGGATGTCCCTCATGTGCTGTACTGGGACAGAGTTAATTTTCCAATAAATGAGCCATAATAAATACCATGAATATACTAAATGTTCTCTAGGACTGGAATATGGCTTTGGAGACACCTGTGATTGTGCAGGAGAGGCTGGGGCTGCTGGTGGTGGGCAGAACGTTCAGTCCAGCCTCAGGAAGAGGAGTGGAGCTGCAGTGCAGGCATTCAAAGGGTTTCCAGGTGCCACCCTACAGAGACCTTTTCAGGAAGAACCCATCATCCTCCTCACAGCCTGGTTCCTTTCCTTGTGCAGGGCAGGTAAAGCAACCAGGGGCTCCTGAGGATGTTCCCTCTGACTCCTGATCTGCATGCAGTGAAGATGTGTTCATTACTTTCACAGGATGTTTATCATCCCTACGTGGAAGCAGCCCCTACAGGGCTCTGTGCTTTTTTCTGCTTCTGAAAGCAGCAAACTCAACAATAAATCATGGGTCAGCAGTGTCCATCAGGGCTGTTCATTGCAATGCAGTGGAGAGGTGACCTGGATTTGGCTCACAGTCATTTCATGTGTTATGCAAAGAGTTTAGAAGCCACAGTCCCAGACCAGAAAAAAATTTGCCTCCTGGTTGACTTGAGTCATACTACTTGAGGGAGTAGGTTTTCCCCACTACTCCTCTTGTAAAATATCTGTTTCATGTTCCCTCCCGTGGGCAGCTGCTGTGTCCCACTGTGAGGCATTACCTCTGTTGTCTCCCTTTCATTCCTGTCCCAGGAGCTTGGGACAGGAGAAAAAATCAGGCCAGGTGGAGACTGTTCCTCAACCAAAGAAGTCTGTATGATGTGCTGTCTTCTCAGCCTATTTTAAATTCTTCCAGTCAGCTTTGATTGCAAGTGAAAACAAGAGACATGAGGATGCAAAATGCAGAGAGAACAGCCTGGACCATCCTCCATTCATGTTCTGAGCCATCCTGTTAGCTCCAGGGAAAGAAAACAACAGCCTAAGCAAAAGAGAAATAAGCACTTGTTTGCAAATACTCCAAATAAAGCGTGTTCAGGACTGACAATTTCCCTGTACCTCTGCACAGACTGAGGTGGGTCATCCTCCCTCTTTTATCTCACCGAGTATTTTGGTTCCCCTTAAATGAAATACATTCCTCTAAAATGTCTTCCTTGCTTCAAACTCTCCTGAGTCTTGCAGCCCATATTCTTTGGAGATCTGAGGCTCAGCATGGACAATAGAGATTTGGGATTTTCCCTGCTATGATTAGTAGACAGGGGCAGAGAGGATTTTCCTCTGTGCTGGGAGAGGCACGGCTGCTCTTTAATATTTCCCTCCATTTCCAAAGCTGAGAGAAAGGCGATTTTTCTTCCTTTTAGATGTGAGCGAAGGGCCCCGCTCCTGCTACTCCTGGAGAATTAAATAGATAAATGGGCGGCGCTGTTGTTCACGCTTCACTATGCACAAAGCAACTTGCATTCAAAATTGGGCTCATGGCAGTTCAGCAACAACCTCGCACAAAAGCGTCATTAGACACGCAGGGCCGGCTCGCAGGCGCAGAGGCTGCTCTGCAGCTGGACTAGCCACCAGGCTGGCCTGCCCTGGGCTTGTTTTTTAGCTTTATAAAAATATATCTTAAAAAAAAAAAAAAAAGTATAGAGAGAAGATTCAGTGTCTTTTTTCTTAAAGGCTTGGGCAGGCGTTGCTGGTTGAAGGCAGGGGAAGAGAGGAGAGGATGGGGTTTCTGGTGTGCCCCCATCTTTTGTGCCACCTCCTTCTCATTGGCAAATCCTCCAGTTCCAGAGTGTGGAGGGGACAAATAAGGGACCTGACTGAGTCTTCAGAGCCTTCACCTGCTGACTTCTTTGAGAATGTTCCCTGGCAGGTTGCTGACTTTGTGGTGAAAGTCTCTTAAGCCAAAAAAATTTGAAAATTTAATCTCTCTGCTTGCCTTGGCACTGGTGGAAAAGGAGTTGGGTGCTCTGTGAATCTCACAGATATTGAAAGTTGGTTCTGCTGGAGCTCTCAGCCTGATTTGAGAGTGATTCAAGTTTGGCATTAATTGGCATGATGTTCGTTGTGTTTTAAAAATAACCCTGGCTTCTGCTGACCTGAGGAGGAATTCAATTTTATTAGTAAGTTCAGAAATTCAGTATAAAAATCTGCAGCTCACTGTCATCAGAATGGAGCCAATCTTGGAAGGGGTCAGCTTGCCCATGGCTTGTTTTCTGCACTGGGCAAATAATTTGCCTCCCAGATTTCACCTTCCTCAGTTGTAATGGACATAACAAAGCCTGCCCTCCTTGATAGGAGCATCTGGCAGACCAAGTACTGGAGGCACATCCCCATAAAACTCTTGTTCGTTATACTTTGTTAACTGTGAGGCATTTTAACCACATGCCTCCATTGGAAAAGGTCTGAATTTAACAGGTTGGTGGCAGAAATGTGGAGAAGGGGGGCTTCACTTGTTGGCTGCTATTCGTGGACTGCATGGCATTCATGGTGGTGTGGATGCTCACTCCTCCCCAGCATCATCTTGAGCTGCCTGGGTCTCTGTTTCCCTGTAAGTAATTTAAAATCAAGAGGCTATTTGATTGCAGAACTAGCTGGGCTTCCCATATGCTTTCTTAACACCATGTTTGGCACTGAACCTTTAAAGTCTTCTTCCTCTCCTTGTGCCTGCACAATATTTGTGTTTTAATGACTCTAAAGGCCTGGGATTTGCTTTGACATACCAAGTTAATGTTTTCTTTTTCTATATCAAATCTAGGTCAATCTCTGGCTTAGCACTAATGCTGCACTGAGCAAAAAAGGATTGGCCACTAATGGTTTCAATTTAGTTTTTTATGGAGTAGAGAAAATTTCACTCGATAGCTATTTTCATTTTTATTCCATTGGCCTTTCCACCGGGCCTGTTGGGATGGGGAAAGTGCTGGTGATTTGATTAGAGGAGACCCCAGAACGAATCCTCCATGAATATGGATGAGGATAAGAGTTGCTGCTCACCTGTGTCCATGGGACGTGCCTTCAGGGACTGCATCCCAGTGGGGGTTAAGTGGTGGGCAATCCCAAGCATGGGGGTTTCTTTATGGAAGAGCCTCACCCATGATCCAGCATCATCCTAGTTGAGGTCCTTAGTTATATAACACAAGGAGAGAAGAAGAGTAACTCCTCTGCTTCATGTGTTTGTGTGCCTGTAGACAGTCAACACTCTTATCTGAATCTAGCCTTGGCCAATTTTGGAAGAGGCTCCTCCATGCCTGTAGCATCAAAAGGCTGCCAGGACCATTCCCTGTCTGCTGTGAGCCCAAATTTTCTCTTTCCCTGCCCTGTGGCAGTCACTGTCTACCACAGCCAAAATCCAGGTGGGATGACAGCAGAAACACTGAGACATCACAGCTTGGAGCATTAATGCGGAGCAATGAGAGTGCATGTGATTTATGTTATTTTTATGGCTTGATGACACAACGAGATGGCAGAGGGAAGTTTAATGGGAACGGGGTGGCACTCACCCCTCTGATGATTGTAAAAAAGGCCTGGGGCAGCACCAGTCCCTCCATTGGCACATGGATGCTGCATTGCTGGATGGCAGAGACCGCTGGCAGATGGATTAGTGAGTGCCTCCCCTCTTAGGAGCTCATGGGTGAATATTGTGATTGCATGTATTTATTTTTAAAATTATTATGGCCATTAGCATAGAAATGAGCTGCAGCTCCCTGGCTGCTGGCCAACCCCACCCGGGCTGACGTGCAGCTCCTCTCCTTGGCGGCAGGAACAAAAGCGCCCGGCTGGTAACGGGGTCCTGCTGCTTGCCACGGGAAGACAAGTGACAAACAGGAGCAAGCACTCTGCTGCATGAGTTTATTACAGTCAGTTGGGACGTATATAAAAACCTCACATGGATCAGCAGAGATTTAGCCCCTCCAGGCAATGCCCTGTGAAGCATCCCTCCTATCCCTCTCCTCTCCTTCTCCCTGGTGATTTATTCCCAGGCTGAAAACCCAGTAATCACTCACGTTGAAGTTTTGTTGCTGTTTTACAGGAGATGCTCCAAAAGTCTTTTGTCTCTGCAACTGTAAATAAACTCGTAAACCTGTTTTAAAAATAGCATTTTGTAGCTCAGTGCATGAATTTTTAATGCATCTTCTGCAAACCAGCTGGTCTTGGCAAGGGTCACAGTGTTTCCTAGGCATTTAACATAAAACTGTGCTTCAAAGCCACATTATAGTGTCGTTGAAGAGTAATATTTTACTTAACATCCTCATAACTGAATTATTTATAACTTGCCATGTTTTATTCATGATAAATATTAATACTGGTGTCTTTAAGAGTAGAGGTTATTGCTGCAGTTTTACCTATAAGAGGTGATATTATTGAAATAAAAGAATGGCGATGAATTCTGCAGCCAGAAGAGTGAAGTCTGTGCCGGGGCTGTTCTCATTCACACCTCCCTCTTTTATCAACCCTGTCAGCCACCAAAAAACCTCAGTGCTGAGCATCTGTACATTTGAAAGGAATTTTCCTGCAGGCATCTGAATCCCTGCTTTTTGAAAAAAAAAAAAAATTCTTAGAGAGCTTTGTCTCATTCTCAGTAAATCTTGGATTCATTTCTTGGTGAGGGTCCATAAGCTTTGGCTTTGCAAAAATACTCACCCTGGTCTGGGTCTGAAGCCTTGAAATGTTCTGCAAGTTCCTTTGAACTCTCCTACTGCAGGCACCCCCATCTTTTGAAGCATCCCTCACCACCTTGGAAGGGACATCACCTGGTGTGGGAGACTTCCTAGCAGTCTTTGGACTCCTTTCTATGTCTGAATGCTCTGGGCCATGATCAGTCTCATTTCAAGGCTAAATCTATATGAATTGGGTGAATTGCCATTGCACCACTGGGCTCCATCATAAACCAGAGAGGATAATTGCATTGGCTTTTATCTTGGAAAAGAGAAATACAGTTTTCCATGATCTTTCACCTTGTGCTGGTGTGTCTCCCCATCTGGCTTGAGCATTGCATAGCCACTCCCCGGTCTGGCTCCTGATGTTGGGCTGGCTGCCCATCCCACCCACATACCTACAAAACCTTCCCAACCCTACAACTGTGCAGGGCTGGGGCTTTGCTCCATGTTACTCCATCAGCTTAACAAATCTGCCATCAGCGGGTTGCGAGCGGTGGTTGCGGGAGCAGCGCAGGTTAATGCAACACATATTTAATGTATGATTGCTAATGGCCATCTCCCATCTGCCTGAACCCAACTGCAATTTGCAGATGAATGATTAAGCTGCCCTGACACATAGGCAGCTTGTTCCTTAGCAGACCCACAGTCATTGCACTTGATGCATGTAAAAAGGGACGAGGCTTTCTTGCTGGAGAGGGATATCATCGGGCTGGGGCAGCAGAGCAGGGGGTTCTCTTGGAGTTTGTTTTGTATGGTAATGTGAGAGACCTTCCTGTGGATGCAGCACTTTAAATGAATCATGAGCTCAATAACCACTGGGATGTTTATTAGCTTTGAATATGTTTATTGCGGAGTCAACAGGCAGCACCTTCCAATTAATTAATAGTAATAATTACGGTATTATTTATGTAGCTCTAACAGCGTGCCAGAGTGTTTCCGTGTGGCGGTTACAGCTGTGGCTTGCTGGAACAGCCTGGTCTGTATTCACCCTGTGTGGGCGTGCTGGGGTTCATCATTTGCTGTCAGCTGGTCCCAGCCCCAAAAGCCTCGCTTTGCTGAGCTCTTGGCAGCTGCTCTTTCTTTTGGCTGAATCCTTTTGCTCCCCAAATGTTGACAACAGAATGGCAACAGAACGAATCCATCTCTCTTTTGATGTGGACTAGGATCCAAAGACTGCTCAAGCTATTGGGACTGATCTCTGATGAGTGCCAGTGCAGTGTCTGTTTGTTTCGCTGCCCCAGCAGATCTTGCTGAGGACCATGATGGTCTTGGAGCAAAGTGTCCTGTTCTGTTTGAGCCAATCACTTCAATGTCCAGAGGCAGGTGGGCCTCTGGAACTCAAGAACTTTCCACTAGTCTTGTTTTTCCATGCAGAAGGTTAGGCTGCAAGCTGGCCTTCTGCTCTTACATTACATTTGCATTCTGTGAGAAATGAGGGTGTGTTTCTAGGTCAGGTGAAGTTGCTGACATCAATTGTTGGATCATCGTTCACATGTGAATAATTTTGTCTCTCTTTTTGTCTTCCAGCAATGTCTGACTTCCACATCCACCCTCAGAATGCAGTGGTGGAGGAAGGTGGTGTAGCAAGATTCCAGTGCCAGATCCATGGCTTGCCTGAGCCAGTCATCCTATGGCATAAGAACAGCAGGCCAGTCAACACAGACAACGAAAGGTAGGATATGTCCAAGCCATGTGCTGCTGGCTTTTCTCCAGGTGGGAAAAGATGGCCAGCCTTTCTATTGCTTTCACAGTGGTGCTTGGGCAGAACTAACCTGGGGTAAGGGTCTTCCACCATGGAAGAATCTTTTGTTTAGTGTATTATGGCTTTTCTGGTTTGGTTCTTCTTTTGGCCAAACACCTTGTAGGGGTACTGGCATTTCCCAGGAGAGGTAGATAAAGTTATTAGCTGATTTTGAAGGGCTTGCATTGACCGTCTCTGATCAACCCTGTTCCAGGTTTATTTTCCAGCATGGAGACCTTTCCAGCAAGCCTCAAAAAGCTGGATAGCTTTAGCATCCTTCATCCCTCCATGGCTCCATTTTGTGTCACTCTTTCTGAGACAGACCCATGACTTAGGATTTTGCATATGGCTCCTGGACTCTTGCAAGTGCTGAATTACACTGCTATTCCCAGGTGGACTCCCTCATGTGTGGCGACTGGAGAGCTCTGCAGAGAGCTTCCCACAGCACCCTGACTGCCATTTCCCAAACAACCTCCTAAAGAGAAACTCCAGCTGCCTCCCTTCCCAGCTTGGACCTGGAGTGGCACGTCGGCGCTTCCTGTGTTTGACAGGCTGCTCCCTTTGTGTCGGAAATGTCCCTCATCAGGGTTTGGTGCTCAGCAAGCACAGGACAGGTGGCAGGAAACTCATGCCTGGTGCCGGCAACCCCAGCTGGAGCTCGGGAGCCACACAACCAGTGCTGGGAGACAATTGCTCACAGCACACCTCGAGCATGGACTGGTGTCCCCGCCTTGGGAATAGGCGAAACCAGGAAGCTGTAAATATTTTCCTGAAAGCCCCCTATTCTTAAAAATGTCAGTTCTGAAACGGAATGTGGTTGAGTTCTTTGGAGGCAGAAGAAAACACGAGGGCTGGAACAATGCCTGACCTTCTCAGAGTGGCAGTGAACTTACAGTAGAAGGACCCAAGAGGCCCAAATCTGCTGTGGAAAACTGCAACTGTCAGGTTTTGTTTTTCCTTGCATTTTTCAGCTGAGCTTTTTTTAGCCCAGTGAAGGGTTGATTTGTTAAACTTGATCTCTGAAGGCTTCTTATTCATACAGGTGCTGAACTGAAGATGTGGTAGAGCAGAGCCACTGATCTGAGGTGGCATAAGCAGAAGTAAGGGGCGGAGAACAGTGCTGGATGCCTTGTGGCATCCGAGTGAGATGTTGCAGGACAGGTGAAGTTCCTCTGAAATCCTTCATGCATCATTGATACTTTCCATTTGAGCCTAGAAACACAATTGTGGAGATGGTCAGAAATGTTGCAAGGATTTAAATGTGACCAGGACTTCTTTTCTCCAAGGCTGGGGAACCCCAGGGCTGAGGAATCCTAAGATTGAGGAGCTCCAAGACTGAGAAATCAAGACTATTCTCCAACCCAGAAAGATCCAACCTGTGCTTATTCCTGCTGCTTCTACTCTGGGGGAGAGAGTTTGCTCAAGCCCTGGAGGATGTGGCCTAGGAACATTTTTCCTATGTTTGTGTCCTGATTTTGAAGAGATTTGGCTTTTTGTAGGAGTAAAGTTACTGGGGAAGTTTTTTATTGTCAGCTCAGTAGATTAATCTCTGACACCAGAGCCTGGGTGATGAGAGTTGCTTCTCTAACTGAATTGGATTTCTGCATTAATCACGCTTGGTGCATTTCTGCGTATAAAGTGTATATAAATTTGTATGCCGAGTCTTGCACTTGGAGGCTTTGAAGGCAGAATAATAGCTTTGGAATTGAATCTTCTAATGCTGTGGGCAGATTGTTAACAAAAATGAAGGCTTCTTGTAGTATAATTCATCCAAAACAATGGGCATTTTAAAGTCCCAGAGAGATTGCAATCAACTTCGGGCCATGTAGAACTGATTGCTGTCATGCTGCCACCGACACGGAGCCGCACGTTTGGAGCCCGGCGCAGGGAGCAGCTTATAGGCACTTAACCATATGCTGATATAGAGAAAGATATTCTTCATCTTCCGGACGGAAATGGATTATTAACTCATCACAGTGTAATGACTTACTACCAGCCAATTTAAACAAGTGGTTGCCAAGCAACCTGTAATGTATGTGTACATATATGTGTGCATGCACGCGTGATTTAAACGTGCCTGTGTTTTAAGGATATAAAATATTTATTGGTGTTTACACTTTGCCTGCTCAGTATTTATTTTAAACATACCTTTTCATGTATCTGAGGTTTTAAAGTTATGTGGATTTGAGTCTTGGGCCTGGAGTGGGGAGCGTGGAGCACAGGTTTCTGATGCCTGTCCATGGTCACTGTGCTTCAGCTGATGAGTGAGAATTCTCACTCATGTGGGATAACCCCAGTGTCAGCTGTCCTCACATGCAAATGCACTGCCAGAGCTTTTTCACAGGTTAAAAAGGAAGCATCTATTTTGTAGTCTTCTAACAAAAATCACCATTTCTCAAGGATGCATCAGGAGATAAATTATTTTCTTTTACTCCCCTGTAAAAGGAGACCAGAGGCTCAAGTATCCAAAAAAGAGTAAGAACTGATGCAGAAGCAGGTGTGGGCTCAGCCTAAAGGGGTGTTGACACCTTGGTGGTATTGGCACCTCTGCACTGGGATGCAGGGAGCCAGCCTGCCTCGCCTGGATGGGTGTGCAGCCTGCTGTCACATCGTGTCCTGCTTTGCAAGCTTTTGATTCTGTTTTCTCTTCCCACAGGTACACGCTGCTTCCCAAGGGGGTTCTCCAGATAACAGGACTAAGGGCAGAAGACAGTGGGATATTTCACTGTGTTGCCACCAATATTGCTAACGTGAAGTTCAGCCGGGAGGCCCGACTCACCGTGTCAGGTTAGTGACAGCTACACTGTCCTGGCTGCCTTCCTGTCTTCTTCCCACTGCTGTTCTGGACCAGGACAGTTTCAGAGAGCGTCAGGTTAATACACTGAGAGGCATTCCTCTGTCCAGCCATAATACCTTCCTTGTTCTGGATTGTTACTTGTTAAGATCCCCTCCAGTGCAGAACATCCTACATTCCCTGTGGAAATGGAGATTGTATCTTTGGAGATAACAGGCAAGAGAAGTCTGCCCAGGTTTGGTTGAATGGGTGTTTCTGAGTTCTTTCTTATATGCAGCCAAAGGTCTTTCCCCTAACCTGTGATTCTCCTGTCCATCATATACACTTAACTGCTGGTACCAGGAGCTGGAGGTTTTCCAGCATACAGTCACATCTCACAGCTTCCCATCACTCTCCAAAACACTGCCTGGCCAGTGTTTCTGGAGCAGAGACTTAACACCTGTACCAAGTGTCAGATTAGCCTCTGCTGACTGTAAAAAAGCAGCACATGTGAAATGGGGTGAAGCCAAGGGAAGAGTGATGCTGTGTATATCAACTCTGATGGGGAAAGAAAGCAGGCTAACTGGTTCTGAAAGACCTGGGAGCTTTGGGTTCCTGTTACATATCTGTTTGCTTGATCTATGCGAACAGTAGCCACATGGAGAGAAAAAAGAACAGTAAATTATGGATGTGGTGAAGTTCTTTGTGTCAGTTTACTGGCCTGAGTTATTATTTCTCACAGGGCAGAAAGCTCTAGTTGTTCTCATCTGACCATCCCTCACTACAGATGGATATTTTCCAGGTTTCCTGTCTGTGAAACATTTGTGGTTTTTTCCTCCTCCTTAAAGCAGTCGGATGATGAATATGGGCACAGTGTGTAAGTGTTCGTTGTGGGGTTTGGACCGTGCTTCAGTGCCTGCACTGCTGTAACTGGACATTTGCATGGAAAACTCATTGCACTGGGTTACACCTCCATGGAAAAGGTTTATGCTCTGGGGTGTTTGCTAAGAACACACAAAAATCTGTTACATCAGGGCAGCAGGTATGTGTTAGCATGTGAACCCTGGGCTTTGGCACGGCAGCAGAGGCTGTGGTGAGCTACAGAGGTGCACGGGGCATTGCTTTGCTGGTATGGGTGTTGTGTCAGTAAATACTGGGCTAACATGAGTGCTGCTGTTCACATGGCATTAGGCATGATGGGGTAAGCAGAATTCTTGCAAATCTTTTGTATCACCTTCCCTCTTGTGTCATGGTGAAGAGAATGGATCTCTCTGCTCTTCATGATGGCAGGAGGGCTCCCACTTTTCCCTGCAGGACAGCAGCTTTAGCCATTGCTTCACCAACAGAGAAGCACCAGGTCTGCCTCCCTGAGGTTTCCAATCCAAGCCCTGGCTGGGGAGGGAGGAGGAAGAGGGTGAGAATGGGCTCTGAAGCCTGTGCCCTGCAGGGCACTGCCACAGCTCGGCAGGAAAGGAGGAGGAGGGTGGCTGCCCGTGGGGGGTGAAGCAGCCTGCCTGCAGTGCTCTCCCTCCTCTCCCTGGCAGTGGTGGGGCTGCCAGCAGTGAGCAGCACAGAGATGTCTTCCAGTCCTGCTGATTGATTATTTTCAAGTGCCTGCTCAGCAGAGCTGCTCTCGAGGGGGCTGCCTGCCTCTCTGCACTGACACCTTTCCAGTGCGATCCGTGGCTCTCTGCTGCTGTCCTTTTGATCAAGATCTGGCAGGCGATGCTGCTGGAGTGCCTGTCACTGCTGGCAGTGCTGGGGACCTCCCCATCCTCACTGTGACTGCTGCTGGCAGAGTCCCTGGGGACCACAGGCATCATTAGAGCATTTTCCCTTTTCAGAATAAATCCCTGCATTGCCCTGAACCCTGTTGAGCTCCAGCAGTGTTTGCCTGCCATGAGTCCCTCATTTTGTCACTCCTTCCTTCCTGACCCTGCATCAAAGGGCTGGGCTGGTTGAAGAAGGAAACCTCCTCCTTGATGTTGAGACATGTTTGGTCCTTTTGTGTGGTGCTGGCATCTGACTGCTGTGTCCCAGTCCCTGCTGGCCCTGGAGCTGTCACTGCTGTGGGTGGTGGGCTCAGCAGCAAAGCTATGGGACCCTTCCATGGCCTTTGCTGAAGGTGACCGGTGGTGTAAATGCCACTTCCAGAGTTGGACAGCATTTGCTCAAACTCAGGGAACTGAATCCACATTCAAAAACCCGAATGTCTATTTAAGACTCAGAGTAGAAATCAAAGAATGTGATTTTTAAATATTTTATTGTCAAAGTAGTGTGTTTCATAAATTCTGCTTTGAGCTTGGCTCCCGTTTGCTGATATTCTTGGGTGACCTTGGACAATTCATTTCATTTCTCAGTGTTTTGAAATATTGAAATCGCTGTATAATACGCTGATAATACCGTATTATTCTAAGCGTGAACATTTAGTATTGTGATTCAGAACAATAAATCTACATGGGTTTTAAAGGCACTCCGAGGTACTGAGGGGAAGGTATTGTTTTTCAGATCTCTTGGGGTTAACCAGCCGGTCATATGAATTTATTGTGCATTCTGGTTCTCATCAAAAAATCTGCATTTTATGGCTTGCAGTGAAATGCATTTAGTGAGAAAGTCAGCTCTTAAGTCACACTGACACGGTGATTTTTCTTGGATTTTGCCCATTTACACACAAGCTTGGAGTCACTTTATTGCTCCCTGCTTAGCCCCCGTAGGAACAATTAACAAACGAGCTGCTCTGATGTGTGCTTGCCCTTGGACCACTGTGGAATCCCCCTGATATGCCCTGATTTCAGCCCCTGAGCTGTTGTGAAAGGGTAACACTCAAAAATGCAGGAAGAAATTGTTTTTTCTTGGAGAAAAGACCCTGTAGATAGATCTTGGTGGATCAGTTCTCTGTAATGAGACTTTTGAACACTGGAAAGTCCCTGTACAGGAGTCAGTGTGGGTTAGTCCCTTTGGGAAGGCCCAGTGCTCCCCAGCCCTCCCTGTGCCCCTCTCCTGCTTGGGGGCAGATGACCAGCCCAAGAATTTCTATTTGCAGGTGTACAGAGCTTTTTTTGCCAGCAGCTGTAAGATTGATGGAATTCCTTACACACTGCTTTGACCTCAGCATTTCTGGAGTATAACCCAACTCTCATCAGAGACGGGGAGAAAGACAAATGCAGAGATTTTCAGTGTTCCTGTTTACTGATGGAGAACTGAGAATATCTCTTGAGTTTCCTCCTCTCCTGCTTCCAACAAATGGGACTAAAGGCTGCAGGGACATTTGGCCCAGGGATAAGGCACTTTTTAGAGACTCAGGAGATGTGGGTTCAGCTGTAGTATACATATCACAGGATGATGTTTTTGTCCCATCCGTTTCTGTCTAGTGAAATGTGTTTTCTTTTGCCTTTCTTGTGCCTGTCTGGTGTTCAGGGTTCTTATATCAGGATTTTGCTCTATTATGGGTCTGTACATCCATCTTGCACAATGGGTTTTATTCTTGGTTGCTGCCACTTGGTGCTACTATAGTGCAAATTAAGGATTAGTGATTGTATCATGAGCAGCAAATGTCACAGTTATATCAGTACAGTGGGATGCATCCTCTCCCTGCAGGAAAATGGTAGGAAAATGTGGGGTGCAGTAGTCAGAGGAGTTTCCTCTCAGAAAGCTCCTCAGCAGAAGTCAGGGACTGCTTCCTCCATCACTCCTTGTCCCAGGACAGATCTTTTGGAGCAAGTGACACCAGCAACAAGAGAGGATGCTCACAGAGACAGACTTAGTCATTGTGGTCCATATGGAGTACTTTATGGCTTGAAATGCTGAAAGATAAAGCAGCTCCTTTATTTATTTGCATTCCTGCTGTCTTGCATGTTGTGTTTTCCTTACATACCTTATATATATATATACCTTATACTATATATTTCCTCATATGCATATCTTCTCTTTGCAGTTCACAGTGCAGTTCCTTCTTTATGCTGCTGATATCCAAATGTTAACAGGGCTATTTGAGGCTGGTTCATTGGTTCAGGGGTTTCCCCCAGGAATAATCAAGGCACACTTTAAACATGTTCAGTTTAAAGTTACAGTCACACAAACACTGTGCTCCTTTTGTTTCATGTACATCTCAGATTTATTGAAGGTTACGCCAGCCACATGATTTAGAATCCTGGAATGGTTTGGGTTGGAAAGACCCTTAAAGATCATCTCATTCCACCCCCTGCCATGGACAGAGACTTTCCACTAGAGCAGATTGCTCTGAGTCCTGTCCAGCCTGGCCTTGAACACTTCCAGGGATGGAATCCACAACTTCCCTGGGCAACCTGTGCCTCACCATCTCTTCCAAATACCTAACCCAAATTTCCCCTCTTCCCGTTTGAACTCATTCCTCCTTCTCCTGTCACTAACAGTTTCTGATGAAAGAGGATATGCACTTAGAAGAAATGTACTTAGGGGGTGCCTGAAGTTCCCTTTAAACAAGAGGGACTCAGAAGCCTTCTGACCATGGTGCTGTCATTGCAGGCTCTCACTCCACCGTGTACAAGGACCCCATGATCCTTGTGGGCCCGGAGAACCTGACGCTGACCGTGCACCAGACGGCGGTGCTGGAGTGCATCGCCACCGGCAACCCCCGGCCCATCGTCTCCTGGAGCCGCCTCGGTAAGCCCTGGGGTCACTGGGATTTCCTCCTCCTCCTCCTCTCTGTAGCCATCATGTAGGAAATAGGTAGGTGCCAGTGACTGTTTTATACAACAACTGATTCACCCTCTCCCTTCCCACAGAAGGTAATTGTAGGCTTTAAGTGCTTTTTATCCTCGTGTCTGTACTTCGGTTTTTCTCTCTGCCGAGTTTCTGTTTTCAGCTGTTAGAGAAGTGGGTTGGTTAAACCTGTAGATGTTTCATGAAAGGTGATAATTTTATCTTTTCTCAAGTGACAGCATCTTCTTCTGCTGCATCAAAAACATCACCACTGTTGGCCTAGAGAAGCAAAATCATACACAAACACATCTTTCACATAAAAACAGACTTGAAAGAAATTTGCTGCCTGTTCAGGGAGTTTTAAAACAATTTTAAGGGGGAGAGAGTGTTTAAAGTAGTGCATCTGAAGCCCTGAAAAAACAAATGCTTGCTGCTGGGGTCCGTGGTATGTTTTTAAATCAGCATGGAAAACAGAGAGTGTCTGATGGCATCATGCAAGTGAGGAAGAGCAAAGGGCTGTGTTTCTCTGAGGTTTATTTTAGGTTCTAACTTTGTGATGATAGCTTAGCAACTGTTTTGCTCAGAGCAAGACTTCCACTGCCCTACAGAAACCTGCGCTGATGGATTTTATCTCCCAGAGCTTGTAACTCTGCCTGCGTGCACAGTGGGGTTGGGTTCAGTTAGGATTTCCCGAGATCTTGTGGTCCTTGAGGTCACATCATTTTTGGGATGCTCATCTCCCAGTGTCTCCTAAGGTGGCTGTGAAACACAAACAGGGATAATTCAATCTCATGCTCCTGTGCTGAATGTGGGACTCCACCCCCATGGCTCTCCAAGGCTGAGGGTCAGGGTGACTTCCAGCTCCAGAGCTGCCTGCCAGGGAATGAGGACTTGCATCCAATATAGTAGCACATTTTCCCCTGTTTTCCCTCCTTGCATCCTCTAGTGCCTTGTAAAATCAGCCTTTGTATGCCACTAACTGGTATTTTTGCCTCCAGAGCCATAACCATCAGATTGATGCTGTTTTAAAAATCCCCCAGATACTCTGTATCACTGGTTTGGTTCTCTTGGACACAAGGCAGCTCTATGTTAGTGCTGAACTATAATAAACTACTTTATAATTGCCTTAATTATAAGTGCTTATTACCTTCTTCAAAACACTTGTCTCTATAGCGCAGTGCAATAATGAAGATGTAATAGCACCGTGTGATGTTTGTCTGGATGGTCTGAGCTCAGCATTGCCTTCCACCAAAAATAAATACCCTCTCCACGCAGCTTTGCAGCACAGCGGCAGAATCAGAGCTACTGAATGGGAAACAGATCCTGTTATTTTCCCTCCCCTTCAGCAGGAATGTTTCCTGTCCAAAGCATCACAAGGTCTCATTTAAGATGACAGTGATCCTGACAGCGACGCGGTGCACGGGCTCTCTGATGACTTGGAGGGTTTGTCATCTCTTTGTAGCCATTTCGGGAGCGCTTTCATCTCTCCTTATCTGTGTGATCATGAGAAAGGAGAGGGGTTTGTGCTGGACAGGGAGGTCCTCAGAGTATCTGTCATTTCTGGCTTCCTCCATGTGAAGGTCTTCCTGAAGTTCCTCCTACAGATAACTAACTTAACTTAGGAAAAAAATCATTTTTAATCCTTTTGCAGAAATAAAAAAATCCACAGATACAAAGTCTTAGAGAGATGCAGCTGATTTAGCAATAGGAATGGCTTAATTTGAGCAAAAAAAAAGTCAATTCTGTGTGAGTATCTTTCTTGCCTTGTAGAAAGTAAGGAAGAGCTGTGGTATTGCTTTTGTGCTGGGGCTTTGCACAGGGCACGTTGCCTTTTTGGAAACTCTCTCTGAGCCCCTTTGCTCACAGTTTTGACATTGTGGCATTTCTTCTGTCAAAAAGGAGCAAAAGAACAATTTTGCTTTCACAGCTTTCTGGTACAGGGGAAAGCAAGCCATAAACACCATTTGCAGTTCTTGCTTTGGCTTTGCTAAAACCTGGCTGGTTTTCAGTGGGAAAGGCAGCTATATTTCGCTTGAAGGAAATCATTCAAATTCTGGGCCAGTTTTTGAGTGTCACGCAATCAATTTTGAATTTAATTTCTTTGGGAATATGTTGTAGCCCCTGACCACAAACAGAATTCCTGTGTCTCACTGTGCATGAAATGTCAACATTCATTAGAGAGCAGGCTCTGAGAGAGATGTAAAATCATTAAGGGTTTGTTCAGGGAAGATAGGGCTTTTCCTTTCAGAGCTACGCACTTCAGGCTTGGACCTATATGTGTGCACAAATGAATATCCTGGGCACTTACTGCAAAGCCTTTTGAATGAACGACGATTTTAATGTATCCTTACCCTTTAACTGACAGGCCACTGAGCTGGCCTCCATAAAAGGTACCAAAGCAGAATAATAAACTATTTAGAGAGATACAGAAAAGTGAGGCGAGAAAGAAAGGACAGTGATTATCTGATAGCGTTATACAGAAGTTGTCAGAAAGGGCCGCACAATGGGAAGGAAATTACTAAAGAGGGAGCCATTCAAGAAGTAAACTATACAACAATTGTAGGAGCCAATTAATTGGTAACTTATTGGACACAGAAGCTTGCAATAGATGGCTGACTGGTTGACAGGAGCACCGTTCCCGTAAGTGTTTAGAAATAATAGAGTAAATTTCACCACTTCACATACTGAATAGTCAACTGTTGCAATGTACTCTAAATATGCTAATCCACAGTGCCCAGTGTCCGCAGGAGCAGGAGACCCATGTGTCTAAAGAGTGGAAGGCTACTATGACACAATACAAAGAATTCACAAAAGACCTAAATGATCAACATTAGAAAGTTGTTACTTTCTTTCTACTTGCTACTTACAAAAGAAAGGCATTGGTGTTGTTGCATATTCATATCGCCTGGCACGTTTTAAGGGGGCTCCGTAATTGGTGCTGGTGTGCCAATCACTCGCTTAGCAGGCGGAGAATGGGCTCCAGAAAGCATCACATACACCTTGGAAAAATAAATAATGCGGCTCCCAAACCGCAGGCGTCTTTCATCCAGACTTCAGCCCCATGGGGAACATGGAAGTACCTAAAGGGGCCTAAAGGAAGGCTGGAGGGGGATTTTTTGCAAGGGTGTGCAGTGATAGGACAAGGTGGGAATGGCTTTAAGCTGAAAGAGGGTAGTTTTAGACTGAATATTAGGAAGAAAATCTTCCCTGTGAGGGTGGGGAGGCCCTGGTGCAGATTCCCCAGAGAATCTGTGACTGCCCCATCTCTGGAAGTGTCCAAGGCCAGGTTGGACAGGGCTTGGAGCACCCTGGGATAGTGGAAGGTGTCTCTGCCAAGGAAGGGGGATTGGAATGAGATGATCTTTATGGTCTCTTCCAACTCAAACCATCCTATGATTCAGTGAAGTCTCTATTTCTCTGTAGCCAGAGCATCTTTTGGGAGCATCTCCCATTTGGAGAATGGTCTCCTTTATTAATTAGAGGTCTGTCTGCTCTTCACAAGAGCTGAACCTCCTCCTTTTGTCCTCATCAGCTGAGGGATCGAAAGAGAGACTCTCTCAGGCATTTCCCTCCAGACTGGCTTTTTTTCAGCCCTCAGATTTTCTGCTTTTGACTTCTATAAAAGAAGTAGAAGGTCATGTTAAATGAGCAGTGGTTTCAAGCCTGCCTGGATCCTGACAGCTTTGGGAACTGAGCAAATGTTGGCTTTTGCAGTCTTTCAGATCTCCTCCATGAAGAGATTACTTTGTGGTGGCAGGTGATGCCAGAAAGGTGAATTCACAGGGTTTGGATTGCCTGATTCAAACCATTCTTCAGGTCTTCTGTGTAAAGAAAACAGGGTTAAAATAAATAGCAACCTTTGCAAAGCAGGTGTGAGACATCAGTCCCTCAGCACTGCAGTTCTGCAAAGTGCTGAGCTTTCAAGATGCAAGGAATTTCTTGTGTAAACACTCTGTATTATTTATATGTGTTGTCAGTGTTGCTAAGTTTGACTAGATATTAGCTGAAGACCTTCTAGCTGACTGCAGGATGGCTGAGTGAGGCACAGTAGAGTGAGAAGGATGGAACAGACTGGGAAAGTAGAGATGTTTCTGTAGAAACCCTTTTCAGTGCTTTTGGAAAGGGAAGAGTTGAGTGAGAGGTGTCTGCGATGATCAGGCACAGTGATCTTTGCTGGCCGTTAGAGGTGGCCACACTGACCCACATGGCAGCTCCACCAAGGCTTCTGAGCTTGGATGGCTTTGTTCTCCAGGGAAATGAAAGATGTGTGGACAGAAGATATTTCCTTAGACCACCAGACTTCTAATAACTGGAGTTGGAGAGAGAACTGAGAGCATATTGATGCTGGTATTTGGACTGGGGTGGGGGGAGCACCTGCTGCAGGCTGAGTCTTTGCATGCTTAAATGATGGAGCACGTTATAAATAATACAGTAAAACTGCTGACATTCAAGTCACATATTTCTCAAGGCAGTGATATGATGAGGGATCCAGGTATGGCCACTTTGCATCTTTCACTGGTCCCATCCCTCCCTCAAGAGAGAGATTTGATTTTTACACCTATTGTAAATACGGACTTTCGAAAGGTCTAATTTAAAAGATGAAATTAAGTTCAATTTGGATTTAATTCAGACCTCTTTACACTTCAGTTCAAATGCTGTGTGGAAGAAATGGTTCCTTGTTATTGCTCATTAAATGTGGGACAGGTCATGTTTTACTGTCCTTTTTATGACTGAGCCATTTACTGCGGCAGTGGCTTGGCCAGCAGTGTGATCCTTTAATGACATTGTTTTTCTCTCTCTAAAAGACCTGAGCATTTTTCTTTGCAATGCAAATAATGAAGAGGTCTGGCATTTCCTGTCTAATGAAGCAATGAAACCTTAAAGCTTCAAAATTTCCTGAAAAACAATAAATGCAGAGCATGGCACGAGATAGGTTTGGGAAGTGTTTTTGTAGCTCTCAGTCCGTGCTTTGCTGATGTTTCCTAGCAGGATGCTGCCTGGAATCTGAAATGAGATCCCTCACTCCTATGGTTGTATTGGGTTTGCATGACAAGGTTTTGGTAGTGGGGAGGCTACAGGGATGGCTTTAGTGAGGAGCTGCTGGGAGCTTCCTCATATCCAATGGAGCCAATTCCAGCCAGCTTCAGGACGGGCCCACCACTGCCCACGGCCAAGCCCATCAGCAGTGATGGTAGCACCTCTGGGAAAACAAATTTAAGAAGGGAAAAATTATTGCACAACAGCAAATTGCAGCTGGAGAAAAGAGTAAGGACATGTGAGAGGAACAGCCCAGCAGACCCCAAGGTCAGTGGAGAAGGAGGGGCAGGAGCTGCTCCTGGTGCCAGAGCAGAGATTCTCCTGCAGATTGGGCTGCAGCCCAGTGGGGCAGCTGTGCCTCTGCCCATTTTGTTCCACAGGTAAGCAGAGATCCATCTGCAGTCCGTGGAGGAGCAGGAGCTTTCCCAATCTGTTCCAGAACCTGTTGATTATGACTGACCCAAATTCTCTAATATTTTTTATTAGGCAAAGCATGCTATTAAATCTAAAGCATGTGATTGCAGGGTAACTTTTAGCTAGCCCTGTATGCTATCTGTGTTGAAGTGTGAAGCTTATGGCAAGATTATGGCACAGACTTTGGAGCACAAGACCAGGCTCTTCTGTTGTGGAGCACATAGTATAGAAGTCTCATGGGGAGGTCAGGCAGGGACATCACCAGGGCTGTTCTTGCTTCTCTGGTTTCTGTAGGTTCTTTAAGTTCCTCCAGGTGCAAACTTGAAATAAATGAATTCCTGATTCCTGTCTGATGAAAGTGTGCTCCCTTTAACTGCTCCTCCAGTAAAAATCCTCCCCTGCCTTGCCCCTCTGCTCAGACACCCTGACAGGTGCTAGGCCTGATTTAGAGCTGCCTTTGTCAGACAGTGTCTTAAAACACAAATCAATGAAACAATAGAAAGCAATAGCCTGATACTAATGAAACACATTGTAATTAGAGCTGGCTGGAAATTTTCCAGAGAAAACAAGAAAAAAGTGAATTCCCTGATACTAAACTGTTTCACATGCCTCATATCCAGCACTCAGGGTGGGGGCAACCCTTTTCAGTTGCCTTTTCAAGTCAGATTAAATGAGATCTAACCACCAGCTCAAAGTTTAGGACTCCTCAGCCCTAAACTAGCTTGTGTTCAAGGGCTAAGGAATCAAAAATTCCAGGATTCTCTTATTTTCAGAAGCCACAAAAATCCATCAAGAGTTATCAGGTAAAGTGGTGTAACTTCTAGGTCAGGTAATCTGGAGCTCATAAATTGCTGGTGGCTGGGAAAGTGCATCAGGGAGGCACTGCAGTAGGTAGGTCAGGAGTTCTTCCTGAAGCCTCTCTGTTGGAAATAGGCTACTGAGCTGCTTGGATCCTTGCTCATTCTAATGCAAAAACCCAGGCAATGGCTCAGAGAAGCTGAGATGATTTAGCTTGGTTTAACCACTCTGTTGAACTGCGTTCTGGGTGGTTTATCTTAATCTGAACACATGGTTGAAAGCTTTCACTTTTCCTGTGGTGGTACTTTGGGTTTTTAAGCAGCAACAAAGAGTGATTTTGGGCAAACATGTGAGTAAGGATCTAGTTTCTGCAGAAGGTAGTTCTAATAAGACCATCAGCTAAATCCCATTTACTTTACTTTACTTGGCAAATGGTAATAGCAGAACATGGCACACCTCCGTAAGTACTTTGATTGGACCTCACTGAGGGCTGTGCCCTGGAGAACCTCCCCCAAAGGTCCAGCATGTGACTCTTGTCCTTCTCCGCTTCTTTCAGACGGCCGCCCGATCGGTGTGGAGGGGATCCAGGTGCTGGGCACAGGAAACCTGATGATCTCGGACCTGACGGTGCAGCATTCCGGCATCTACGTGTGCGCCGCCAACAAACCCGGCACGCGGGTGCGCCGCACGGCGCAGGGCAGCCTCGTCGTGCAAGGTGAGCCCTGGGACCCTGAGGGCTTGGGCTGGACGGGTGCTGACTTCACTTCTCTGGTGGTACCAGAAAAAGCACTTCTTTTCTAGACACGATTTCCCAAGTAGGTGTGGTGTCTGTGTCCCACGCAGGTGAGTCGCAACCAGGTGTGGTTCAACTGAGGCATCAGCTGTAGGGGCTACAGTGATTTCTCACCCCATCACAGGTGTTTCTTTGTCTTAGGAGACACTGGTTGTTACTTGTTATTATACTTGTGCATCTCAACAGAAAGCCTGAATTAATCAGCCAAATTTGTCTCATGGTCCTTACTGATACAAGAACATGGTCACTGTTCTCATACTGGACACCTCTGAATGATAGATGTGACTCCTGCAGTGGTATGCAGCAGTGGATACCACTCACAGGGTACTGCTTTCCAACTGAGATGGCACCAGTAAGTCTAAAACCATTTCCAAAAATCTCTGAGATTGTTTGATGTAGAAGTTGACACTATGTCTGAGCCGGTTGCCAAGACCTAGTGAAGTACCCTTTGGGGGTTGTGCCCATGGGATACAGGTTGCTCCTCTCTCTTCCTGCAGCAACTGTCCCGAAATGCTCCTTGTAAAGGGCAGTTCAACCCAAAGTAGAGATCAGCACTAGGGAAAGCACAAGAATCCCTTCCACATGCTCCGTAGGACTAGTCTCCATGGTGAGGGGAGCCAGGCAAGCATTTGAGAAAGCAAACCCAGCTGGCAGCATGCTCTGAATGGCAGCAATCCACCCCTGATTACAAGCACTCACCTCCTCTTCAAGCTAGTCCACTTAAAGCATCTCGCGCTCTCATCAGTTCACTCATTAACTATTGACTGATGATATCCTGAATCTAAAATTACACACCTCCTGCCGGAGCTGCTAATTGAACCTTTCTACTGCTGATGGGGAAAGTGCCCTGCTCCAGCCCTGATGCTCACCCTGCTCCAGCCCTGATGTCACACGACAGATCTCGGGAGTCACTGGTGGTGATCCTGCCAGCCGTGGAGGAGCAAAATGTAGGAAGGATGTAGAAAGGGCTGCCTGTGCCTCCTGAGCCCCAGGTGCTGATCAGACAGGAGACAAGGTGAAAACTCACTGTTTCTTTTGCTCTTGGATTTCTGGGTGAGCAATGC
Organism: Zosterops lateralis; assembly: GCF_965231275.1. Lineage (NCBI taxonomy): Eukaryota > Metazoa > Chordata > Aves > Passeriformes > Zosteropidae > Zosterops > Zosterops lateralis. The sequence goes on along the minus strand of NC_139773.1, from coordinate 18,059,894 downwards.
AATGAGGGGACCTCCCACTGGCACAGCTATGAATTCCCTTATTAAGAAACATCAACCCCAGCATTAAGAGCAACCTCTCTATACTGATACAAACCCTTTAGAGCTGCTGCAGGACAGCTCTGCACATAATGCATGTAGGAGAAGTCTCCTAAGCCCAAATGCCAAGCTGATGTCCAGGAATGCAGGGAGGCAGACTGAAAACAAATTACTTGGAAAATCCATGAAGTTTTAAAAATACAGGTATTGAATATGGTTGACTGCTCCTGTTAGCAACTGAATGCGAGGGTGAAAGGCAACACAACTTCTCATTGCTGCAGATGGCAGTTTTTAGTCTTTTTGGAGATTTGAATATCAGCTCTTGAGCAACTGGTTTAGTGCTGGAGTTCAGCTGCCGTACAATTACTGTGGAAGCCAAGATCAGAATTTGTCCTAAAATGTCACTCACAGGGCCACTGGAGCCCAGTCTTTCTGTGGAAGAAGGATGTTCCTGCATTCAGCATCAGCAGAGAAGCTGGCAGTGGTGTGGTGAAGTGTAGCCAGCGTGTCCTTGGCATAGCCTTTAGACAGGACCTGCAGTGTCCAGGATCCCAGCCCGTATTGCCCATCCTTAAAATGCTTTATGTGTTTTAGGGAAAGGTTCCCCAAGCAGGGTAATGGTAGACCCTGGCCAGGCAGCTGAGCTCATCCCAGGTTTGCTCACCCTCCCTCTGGAAGCAGTTTTTCCTGCCTCTGCATCTCATTTTGCCTGAATTTTCCAGCTGAGAGGTACAAATGATTGCTGTTCAGGTTCGTCTGGGAAGAAAACAGCGATAATGACTGACATGGGAGACTGTGGGTTTTATCTTTGTCAAGATGTCAGTGATGCAAATTACATCCGTAAAGAGAAGAAAAGCAAAGAGCGGGCTATCAAAAGCCTGGTTGGAGAGGAAGTTAGCACAGGGCCAGGACAATACGGCATCCTCAAAGCACACCAGGCCAGGTACTTGCTGCCTTTATGCAGGGGCCCTTGAAGTGCCTGGAGGCACAAATTAACTTGCCCCAGTCTTTTGAAGGAGAGACGTTTTATAGGTGGGAAACTGGAGGAGAAAGGGCGATGTTTCCTGTTGTAAGGCAAGGAGTTAGCGGGAGGCTGGAACTGAGACCACATCCTCCCTCCTGGTACCAGCGGTGGTCCTTGTCCCATCCAGCAGCTGCGTAGGCAGATGTGTCCCAACACAGGGCTCTGCTCTTCCTCCAGCAGGAGTGTCCTTTCCATTGCACGTTTTCCTTCAGATAATCTAACACCATCTTATTATCTTCCTGGGAATTCCTCCTCCCTCCAGAGGAGAAGGCGTCAATCCCCCACTCCTTCCCTCCCTGCCCTCCCTTGGCCATTTAGGCTCCTTTGATCTCTTTTGTAAGGTTCTCACACAAGAAAGTTTCCATTTTCCCTTCAGATCCCGGCGCAGCCATTTGAATATTGCTTTGTGCTGGGCTTCGAATGAAAGTCTCATGGGGGGAGTTGTCGAAGGGCCGAATGCGGCGCCGACTGAAACCGAGGGTGTGCGTGTGTGTGAGGCGAGGGAAGAGTAGGCTTCGGTGGCAAGGGAAAAAATATATCAAAGCACTTTCCCTCTACCTCCTGTGCAATCTTTTGTGCTTTATTATGTGTTTGGTGTCATAACAAACTGATGGGCTGTGAATGGCCAGATGGTCACCAGTGTTCTCCACTCCACGCTTCATTTCCTCCTGAAAGCTATGCAGAAAAATGAGATCCCATCTCATAAATGAGGGCCCATCTTAAGGACATGGGTTTGAAGGCTCTGCTGACAATGCCTGCCTTGTTTGCCTTGCTTTCTGTTGGCAGGACTGGGCAGAGCTCCTTGGTCCAGCAGATCCGGCCACCGCTGCGCTTCCTGATGTTTCTTCCATCGTTCTTGCCTCGCTGGCATCACAAGCCTTGGCTGCGGGCTGGAATTCAGCAGCAGATGTATTGCAGTTGCTGTGGTTTAGACTTGGCTTTGTGGTGCTTGGTTTGTCCTTGAGTTTAGCCCTGAATTCATTCTGCAAACCAGCTTCAATACATGCTGTGTGAGTCAGTGTCCCCCATGGAGCAGTTCCCTTCCTGTCCATGTTTTCCTTCTCAAGAAAAGCCACCATGCGGGGACAGGTGGGCACTCAGATCTTGTCTGTCAGGATGCTCGAGTGAGCTGGGGTGTCTGATCCCTGTGGAGCTCCAGCCTGCACCTTGATGGGACAAGAATTTCATGAGGGCTGTAAGACAGGCTCCAGGACAGCCCCCTTGAGTGTTCTCTGCCTATTTTCCCGGGGACATGGGCACAGTTTCCATCTTTGGCCCTTGCAGTTGCATCACTGCAGCTATAAATTACTCAAGCAAACATCTGAGTATCCTCTATAGTGAACAGAGAGAAGCCAAGTGAGCAGCAGTTGTCTTAAATCTCCTGTCACCATTTGCTGTTCTTGTGTGACTTTCCCATTGACCTGACTTCTCCTTTTTACCCTTATTGTGGGTCCCAGTAGCCTAATTTATGAGGATTTGTTGTTTCCATGTTATTCTTCCTTCTCTTCACCCCAGCCTCCCTTCCCAACTCTGCCACGCTGTCCATTTGAGAATTAATGACACTTCATACTGAGATGCAAGAGACAGAGATTGGTCTGGCACCAGAGCAGTGGCTGTCAGTGCTTCCTTAACCTTAGGATCTTCTCAGTGATCCTTGGGACCTTCTGTAGGCCATCAGGCACTGCCATAAGCACCACACCACAGCCTCATGGCAAGGACAGCAAAGCTTCCTGATATCTTGGGGGACACACTGGTTGCTGGTCCCTGCTGACATGTCCTGAAAGAGATGGAGCCCATCGGGGTCTCCCGTTAGAAGCTGATGATGCAGTGCATCTCCGTGCTATCACAGTTTGCTGAGCACAGTAAAAGCTATTGAATCACTTCATTAACCATTCTGGGGGTGGTATTAAGTGTTATTGCTTTTTGATACCAATGTCATGCCTTTAAATATTCATTAAAACTGCATGATCCCCTCCCTCCCATTAAGTCCGGAATAATCAACGCTCTGGTTTCTTCAGACTTCACAAGCCAGGGCTGGATCTTGCCCACTCCTCTTTGTCACATTTGAATCCTCTGCTCTTAACAGCGATCTCTATTAATATCTTTATTAAATCCTAATGGAGGGCTGCGAAACACTTCCTCTGGCTGCCTTTTGGCATGTAGTGTGGAAGGGGCAGAGATGTTCAGGCCACTGCACCTTGATTCAGAGTGGGATGGGTGCTGACAAGATGCTTTGTTAATGATGAGTGATTAGGAGGGTGAAGTTCTGGCAGTGGGCAGGGTTTGGCTGAAGGCAAGGCTGCCAGCAGGCAGGATTGGCTTCTGCTCCTTCCCCACTAACCCAGGCAAACTCTTGGATCCTGTCAAAAACGTTTGGAAGGGCAGGGGAGAAGACCTGGGAGAGGAGCAGAGATGTTTTTCTGCCCAGGAAAGGAGCCATTTGCCCTGGGACCACATACCCGGAGTTTCCTGGGGGCACCTTCCTCAGGGCACTGGTTATGAAGACAGGTTGGGTGCATCCTGGTCCAGGCAGCAGAGGGACACCCATTCAGTCCATGTCCTTTAAACTCTACCTGTTCTCAGACCTTGTCCTCAGACTCCCTGGGTTTCTGTTTTGACCTGGGCCATTTTGGCACTACAACTTCACACTGTTGAGACCTCAACAGGACAGAGCAATGTCTGGGCAAAGCCAGGAAGAGCAGGAACAGTGGAAAGACAATCCATGTCTTGCAGCAAGGGATGCCATGGAACAGGGGACAGCTCGGCACAGCAGAGGTGGGAACCTGCTCCCCAGAGAGTTTAAGCAAGTTAAACCGGGGCTGGGGTTGTGTTTAGCAAGGCAGGAAAGAGGAGGGATGGCAGAGGGGAGCAGGGACCCGAGGAACCCGCGTGGCCATGGCACCAAGCAGTGTCCCTGGCACGGAGCCAGCGGCCGCAGCTGCACATTTGTTATCCCGAGTCACACGCGACACCGCTCCAATTACTCCCTCTTGACACGGGCTAATAAGGGAGGATAAGGAGAGCCGGCGGCTCCAGAAGGGTTATGCCGGATGCTTCTTTCCATATTTCAACTTTGTTTCTGCTGGAACAAACGGTGGGCTTGAGATTTGATGAAGCGAGGGGGAGGCAGAGGCAAAGAGCCAAGAGGATCTTTAATGAAGCTGCAGCGAGGAGCTGGAAGGTGGCTGTGCCTTTCCTTGGCATCGTGGATTTGCACCTGTGAGTGCTGCGGGTGCAGCTCGGGAGCCCAGATGAAAGCAGGGAGGTGCACAGCCACTTGCAAAATAATTGCTCCTGCAAAAACTGCGCCAGCACAAAGCGGGGGGCGGGAGGCTGAGGAAAATCAAATCTCTAATGCTCTCACTGTACACCACAAAGGGGCCATTCATGGCAGGGATGAGGGGTTTTCCCCCCTGTTTATCCTTGCTTCCAACTTTTATTGAACCCATCCTGAATTTTGTTTTAATCTGTGAGTCTAGAGCAAAAACATAGAAGGGAAGTAAAAGGACAAGGGATTGACTGGCACACGGAGAAGTTTAGCAGGGGGTTCTGGGAGTACATGTCCATTGGGATCAGGTTCATTAGTGGAGCCGAGCACTGACAGCGGTGGCCTGACAATAAACTCTGCTGGTGGATGCCCTGTACCAGTAACGTAAGTCAGACCTGCCATGCTCCACTTCCCTCTGATTATTAAAAATGAAGGAGGGGGCTCTTTCGAGGGGGATGGGTTCTGTGATGAATTCCTCTGTCTTCCTGCTTGGAGGACTCAGAATCTGCACAACTGGACTTTTACTCTCACACAAGCACCTGTGCCTGCAGTTTGGCCATGTTACAGCCGTAGCCATGCTCTTTCCTTACCAGCACACAGATGGGAAAGACCTTTATCCCTGCAAAATTCTGCAGGAAACTCCAAGGGCTGTTTTGGCCATGAACCATAAGACTCAACTCTTGCATCCCACCTGCAGCTTGGCCACTCCTCAGTATATTTTGCTGGACCAGTTTGCTCCCTTCTCCAATCCCTACATCTCTGCTGGTGGCACAGCCACCAAGCCCATGCTTGGAAAATGCCAGTGAGTGGCTCTGAATGTGTCTCCCTAGATAATCTTTCTTTTGTCAGAAAAATGTAATGTCAGCCATCCGTTACATGATGTTAGTCAGTAAATTTATTATGGGCCTGTGCCTCTTATCTGTTTGTCTTCATTGTGTCTGCTGCCGGTTCCACCTGATTTTAGGTTTCAGTAGCAACATGCAGTATATTTATCACTTTGCCCTTTGAAGCAGAACTGCTTGAATAATCTCACCTATTTGGCAGTGTCTGTCAGGCCCTGCTTTCTGTAGGCTGATACGCTGGTTTACTCTGATAAATGATTTAAAATCTAATTTGAGATGCTGGAAGGAAGAGATCGTTTACTGTTTAAAAACGTTACTGCCAAAGGTGAAAACATTTGGTGACAAGGTGAGCAGCAGTTACAGGCATGGTGTAGTCTTCTGCAAGGCATGGCAGGAACCCAGAAGTCCCAGGCTGAAAATGTAGTGTAAAAAAGGTTCCCGAATCTTTTGCTGATAGGAAAAGTTGGCGGCAAATCTGATATTTACTGGGGAGTGAACACCCTGCCAGATTGCTGTATGATATCCATACATTTCTTTCCATTTCAAGCAGTTTGCTGATGCCATCCAGGTGTCCTTTGGACACAGCCAAGGTGTTGCTCGAGCTCTGCCATTGAGAAAACAGCACATCTCCCCAGCTGCAGCACTGGGGTTGCTTTCCATGGGAGACCAGGGAGAGGTGAAGGGGCCTAAACTTTTGTCCTGTTTGCCTGAACCCTGCAGGACTCATCTCAGCTTTCCATCACTTCTATCTGGCCTTCAGGCACCTCCTGTGAAGCCATGACTGCCAGGGTGGGCAACCAAAAGGCAGCTTTGTATTGTTTACAGGCACACCATCCAAACCAGAGTTTCCTGATGCCTGTGCTGTGGGTTGGCCAAGTATCCCACATTCCCAGGCAGACAAGGCTTACTGATGAGGTGGTTTTTTGTACCAGGATAAAGTGGGATCATCATGACTTTTCTTACCTTCTTTCTCCTTCCTCCTTTCAGCCCCAGCAGAGTTTGTGCAGCATCCCCAGTCCATTTCCAGACCTGTGGGGACTACTGCCATCTTCACATGCGTGGCCCAAGGGGAGCCCCCTCCCCAGATCACGTGGCTGAGGAATGGGCAGATCCTGGAGACCAGTGACCACATCAAGCTGAAGAATAACAACAGGTAGGTCCTGGTGCACTGGGCTCTGGCATTGCTGTGGAAATGGGAGTGGGAGAGATGTTGGATTGCTTTCTGCATAGCTAAGAGCTGATGGGAAGGTGGCAGTGTTCTGAAGCAGATCTGTGGATTCAGCTTGGGCTTTGATAAACTAAAACACTGCTCCAGTCCTGCTGGCTGTGCCTTATAGTCTTACAGTTTGGTGCTCCGTGACTTTTTGTGCCAGGACATCAGCATTAGACTTTGACTGTTGATGCAGGAACCCAAGAAAAGTGTCTCTTTTATCCTGATCATCATCTGGGTATTTCTGGAAGGGCTAAATGTTGTTCCTGGAGCTGACAGGGACCACATTGACTCTTCAGTGGAGGAACGGGGGCTTTAACGCCTGGACATTGACCTGCCTGGGTGTGCAAATGCAAACACATTAGAAATAATATTTGTGTGGAGCCTAACTTTCACTAAACTTCAGTCTTTTATCTCACCAGGGAAGAGTGTGTCTCTGAGTACTAAATAACTGCATTTTCCTGTGAGGGGATGTGGATGTTTGTACTGAGGAAATGATGCACTTAGTGTGAAAATTACCAGTTGACAATGTAGTTTCTATGGAAATAGCATGAAAAAAATACTACAAAATAATAGCACCTGTGTTGTAAACCTGATGTATTGGTAGAGGTCTGTACTCTGTAGTGTCATAGAGCTGCTCTCTATATTAACAAATGTGTCTCAGAAAAGCAACTACCCAGCCTCACTGGAGGGTCTGGACCTTCAGTTTAGACAGCTGGAAAGTGCTGTGCAGGAACCATGGCTTGTTCCTCAGGGGCAAGAGTGAGTTTATTTTTTGTCTGTATAATGTGGTTTTTGTTTTGTCGTTTGAGGGGTTTAAAAGCTCTGTTTTGTGAATGATGGAAGGATCTGTGATGCAAGTATAAGGTGTGAGTGGTAATAAAATCATCTCAATCAGTGGAGGTTTTCTCCAAACTGGAAATTTTTAGAGCTTCAGAAAACTTTGTGTGCACATACAGATGACACTCAGTTCAGGCCTGTGGTCTTCTAGTTCATAGCATGACTTTCTGAGGCATATCTGCCCTTTATGGTATGAACAGAGCAGAAGAAGTAGGAGGAAAATTAGTGCATCCCTTTTTATTGATGAGGAAGTGAAGGCAAAAGTGATGAAGTCCTAGTGGTCATCATGGCAAAACTGACACTGAATCCAGCTCTGTGTCTCACCCAGATGTCTTCCCTGTGAAATCATTCCTCTTCACTTGAGGAGAGCAGGAGTTGGGTCTTTGGTCATGGTCACGTCTCCTGGCCAGGTCTCTGTGCCTGGAGCTGTGCTACCCATGTGCATCAACTGCAACTTGGTGAACACCTCTGTAATCATTTTCTTATGAGAATCATTTAATGCAATTTAGCATCAGTCTTTTCCACAGTGAGCTGAATGATCAGATTACAGCATCTGGCACAGGCTGAGGGAGCTGAGCCCATTCCTGGAGCTCAGCTGACACGTGGCATCTTCTCAAGCTATGGTAACACGATTGTAAAGCCGAGCCCTCAGGCCGTGGTACTCGACAGTGTTGAACTTTTGTCTTCTTTCACACTAGTCTTGGTTGACTCCAACCTCCAGCTCCAGGCAAGTGGCCATGCCTGGTGGTTTCCAAAGCTGTCAGTCTGGAAAATGCCCTCACTGGTGCAGCAGGGCTGGGAGCTCCATGACATGGAGGAGACACATCAACAGATCATTCTTTCCCGAGCTTTTTCAAGTTTGCCCTTTGCTTTACTCTCATGGGTGTGACTAAGTGCTGTAACCCACTTAGTTCCAGGCAGAATCAGTTTGTGGTTGTGTCTTGGATTTATCAGTCTGTTGCACTTGGAAAATATTTGTCTCTGTAAAGATAGATCTCAAATCTACTAGTACTGAAGCTACTAAACTACACTATGAGCTTTTTAATTAGATTTCATGATTTCCTAGAAAATTCATTTGGATTAAAACTCTGCTTAATATTGTCATAGAGGTCTGAATGCCCCCTAAGGGATTTTTAGGAAAAAAAAGGAGTAAATCATCCCAAAACATATCATGTGCTAATTGATTGCAAAATGTGTCATTGGGAGCAACTTCATTTTTGTAAATTAACACAGACAAAAGCAAGGTCCAGACTTGCAGAAGATGGTGTGTTCAAGATGCTGCTCTGCTCCTGCAAGCTTGAGGCTCTGTGGCCAGCAGCATAAACCCACAGCCAATAGATCTGATGCTTCCCAAAGTTGTGAAGGGCCCTTTTGCATCTGCCTCACCCCACACTGTCTCTCATATGCAGTAACTGCAAATCCAAGGAAGCAAACCCCATAAGGTGAGGGGACTCCAGAAACCCTTCATTGCTGGGATGCAGCTTCAGGACTGGATTCGCTGGAGATGGGATGTGACTGCTGATACAACATCAGACATTCACTTGCTAAGCAACTTCCAGGCTTTCAGCACAGTAAAATCAGCCTCACAGGCTGCATCCAATAAATATCTCCTCCCTCGTGGTCTCTCAGATGTGAATTCCCATCACCTGATGTGTTGACGGTTTCTGGGCACATTAGCATTAAAGATCAGCCTTCTGCTGTGCCCTCTCCAGAGGTGGTTGTTATGTTTTGAAAATGCCAGCTGTGTGGGAACAAAATAGCCAATCGATGATTAGCAAAAAATCAAAAGCAGTTCTGGAATAGCGGATAATTGTTAATGAAAAATGCATGAAGGCTCAGGCATAGGGAATTGTGGGCTTTTCCATTAAAAGCTGTGAATAAAAATGACTGAAGGAGCTGATGATGGGGCTGCCTTGCCATGCAGTCCCTGGGCTGGGGATGCAGCCGATTGCTGTCACGGTGATGCTGTGCTGAGCCAAGCTCTCTGAGGGAGAAGCTGATGGAGCCTTTTGGCCTTTGGTGGAGCCATCCCTGTGTCCAGCAGTGGCAGTCTGTCCCTCTTTGCTGCCCATGTTGCTCCTGGAGTGATTCTGATCCATCATGATCCAAATGCCTGAGAGGTATAAGGGGAATTTCTGGCAAAATTCCCACCTGGCGTCACCATCCCATCCCAGAAGTGGAGTAATGCTGCAGGAGGAAGGTGTGGTTGCTGGCCAAGCTGGGCTTGTGTAAAACTATTTTACACATGGGCTTGTGTAAAATTATGTTTCTAGGTTATTACTTCAAAACTTACAAGGCAGCATGAAATAGTCCCCAAATTACCACTGTGAAAGGTTTATTGCTTTTCTTCCTTTGACCCAATTGGGTTCAGGGGTACAATTTTCAGCCTGGAAGTGTATCATACTATGGGGTTTATATTGCCATAATAGCAAGGAACAAAGGCCAACTTCCTCAGAGAAGGCAGGCTCTCTAAATATTGATTTTCCAAGAAGATTATATTTACAAATTGTAATTAAGGGACTTCATTTGTTCCACCGGAAAAAGGCTTTGTTAGAATTTGGGCTCAGGTGGCATTCGCTCTGCTTGGTGACCTTTGTAAATTCTTCTTCACTGGTTTGCACTTGGTTTAGTGCTCTGGAAATGTCTCACTTCCAGGGCCATGAATGTTCAAGGTTCATCAGGGGAAATATTCCTTCATAAATAAACATCAGGACAACTTTGCTCTTCTTGCACTTCTCACGCTGTTAAATCCCAGTGCAGAAACAGAGTGGAGCCTTCAAGCACAAATACCCCAGCACTTGGGAGCAGACAGTCCTTCTGGTACCAAACCCAGGAAACCAGAGCCTGTCATTCACCAGGTGGCTTTTTTCTATAAACTCTGCATTAGCTGGATGTGGAAAGGTGTAGATGGGTTTGTACATCCCTTCATGGTCCCCACAAACACTTCAATTTGTACAGTTTAGGGCCACATAAGGGAGGACAGGCAAACCTGCAGTTCCTTATGCCGTGAGTTTGAAGACGGTTGTGATTTGAGGGAAGGGTGCTCTCTAGCAAATCATATTTCAGTTCCCAGAAGCATGACAAATGAGTATGTGGAGGATGGGGATGTGAACCCGCTGCTCCTGATTTAAGCATAATTTATGGGTTTGACTTTGGAAGACACATGGAAATGGCCTTTGCAAGGAGGATTTCTGCAGGCGCTCACAAAGCCCTCTAAGCAGTGGGGAATCAGTGTGATCCCTGCACCAGGCAAGGATCTTGTGCTGGGATCATGCAGCCATATCCCACAAAAAGGACCTGCAGCAGCCCCGGATCAGCCAATGGCAACAGGCATCAGTCTCTCCTTCTCATGTGGCTGCGATTATTTTGCTACCAAGTTGCCTGTGTAATTTCTCTGTGTGCTGCTCCACTGAGCTGCTCTTGAAGTGCTTGAGTTTAAGTGTTTGTTCCAACTGTTGCACACAGCAAAATCCATCAGCAGGGAATGGTCCTTACATAGGAGGCTTTAAGGCAGGTGCAGCCTGCCTCAAAGTGGTGCAGCCTAAAATTAGTCTCCCCTAAATTAGGCTGGGTCTTTTTCTTTTCCAGTATCTGTGCTGCTTGCTTGAAAAAAGTTTGGGGAACATTCCATTTAGCAGTAGAGAGCACTCCCAGGTGTCTGAATTTGCAGTCCTACCAATACAGTCTCTGCCCTCCCTTCCAGTAGCTTTTCCTGAGATGTTTTTGTGCTGAGATGTTTTGCTGAGTGTCACTTTTCAAGCTTTGCACCTTAATTTCAGCCTGTATGAGGCAATCTTCAGAATACAGGGCATTTCTTCTGCACAGCTGGAGGCAAAGGCTCCTTCCCAGCACATCACTGGCCAGCAGGCCAAGAAGAGATCATTCAATGCAGTACAGCTCAACACAGGCCACAACAGAGCCAGAGCAGGGATGGGGCATCTGAACGTGGCACTGGTGGCTTTCTGTATCTGCTGGCACTCAGAATGCTGTCCCTGCTAGCCACAGCCTGCTCTCTGCATTAATTTCATCACACTCCCTCCTTTGTGCGCCTGTGCGCGCGCAGGCTGATGCCCTCCCAGATGGGCCCCTCTCCTTTGTGCTGCTGAATCGATGAAGAGGCTTCCTTCAGTTCGCAGACTTTTTCAGAGGAGCCTTTGGAAAGCCGATCTCCGGTCACCGGCCTGGACCCCTGACCCAAGCCAGATCAGTCATCCTGATTGCCTATGAGCTGGGAAGACAGCTTGGGAATACTGCGGCTTTGGAGCGGCGGAGGCCTCTCGTTTCAGCTCAGCTGGGTGTGAATCTGCAGCGGCTCCTCTCCCCACTTCCATCAATGCCTGTCAGGGCATTGTGTGGAGATGTGATGGAGCCCTGGGCTCGCCGAGCGGCTCTGGTGACCAGCAGAAAGCCTTCTGGCATCTCGCCTCCTCTGACGTGCTTGCGGCGCTGCCAGTCTGGCACTCACGGGAAAGTTTTCCAGCAGCAGATGTCCCAAAGTGACAGATTCTTTTCATGTTGACGGGAAGAAATAAAAGGACACTGCATATTTCAGATGGTTGATGCACAGGGACGCTCTGTGCCTTCTCACACAGCAACTACAGATTTTCTTTCTATTTGAGCTTTCTTAAACAACAACAAAAAAAAGACAAAAAGCAGCAAAACCTGGGAGTGAACACTGGCCCTGCTGCACCGCATCCTCCACATGCCGCAAGTTGATTCTCATGGAGCTGGTGTTAACATGCTGGGCATTCTGTTCACCAACTTCTCCATGCTCTCATAGCCAAAAATCCAGCTGATTTAGTGTCCCATTGCCTGTGTATCATTCTATGGGCTCCAGGTAAGCCATTGCACAGCACAGCACATCAAACACAGCCTAGGAAATCTCAATGAAAATGAACTTTCTGAAGCCTGAAGCAAGTTTCCAGCTACATGCCATGCCAACTTTGCAGCAAATACTGTATTTATTTCTTTTGACTTGACTGCATGACAGAGACTGCTCAGCTCCAGGTCCCAGTGGCCAAGTGCCATCCTTCCAGGACCACTGGCATCCTGTACATCATCTGTGTCCCACATGAGGAGCTTTGCTCACCCCCAAATCCTCCCAGGAGAGAGACACCTTTGGCTCCAGAATCACAGTGCTGCCATCCTTGCACTGTTTTTAAGCCTAGCTCCCCTCTTCCTTCCTCCACACCTTTTCCTCTCTCTAAGCAATGCAAGTAAATGCACCTGGAGGCGGCGAAGCCTAAATACTCCTTAGTCCAGATCTGCTTTGTGCTTGGGAAGCTTAAGGCTGCTCTTGACCCATGTGCCAGCCCTGCCTGGCTGCTCTGGGTGCCCAGATGCACAGCAGCCACATGGAAATAATCCCTTCATTGATGGGGCAGAAGGAAGTGCTGCTGCTGCTCCTTCCACACATCTGCTTTGCGCAGGGCTGGGAGTGCAGCTCTCGGATGGCGTAATCCTGCCTTCTGCCATCTGTCCTCACAGGAGTCAGCCCTTGTTGACACAGCTGAGCCACACATCGGGTCCTTCCTCCCTGCGCCCTCTCCCAGCTCTGCCTTTCTCCTTCCATTTAATCAGATACGTTGAGCCCGTGGCTATGAGAGGAGCTTAGGGCTGATTCTTGAAAATCACCATATCAGCTGAAACCATCACATTTGATATTCCATTTACAATGTTTCCAAGGAAACAAAGGCACAGGACATAAATAGATGACTGTTAAACATTTGCTCACTCACCATGGCCCCCGATAATTTGCAAGGCAGAAATAGGAATGTTAAATCAACAGCAATAATAAATTTTAATACAGGAAGACCAATATTTTGCTGCAATTAGAAGAAGCATTTGTTCTGACATACAGGCAGGCAGTGGCAGGTTATTTATTATTTCCACTTCCAATGTTCAATTTTTCATTTATATGAAAGGCAGCTTTGATTGTGATTCCCAAAAAGCCGTGAAGTGCCCCCTGCATCAGCAGGGATACTTGAGATTTACTCATGTGCAGTCAAGCTCCAGGTCCACCTAGAATTCACTACAGGAGAAGAAAGTAATTTGTTTCTCCTTAGAAGCAAGTGGTAGATGTGGATTTCATTAGGTTTGGGTCATTTCTTACAGAAAAGTAAAAAAAAAGCTCATGTGAGCTTCTGAAGTTCTCCCAAGGATCTCCTGTGTGTGAGAACACCCTCCCAGGACCAAAGGCACTGTAGGAAGATTTTACCATAACCTGAGCTGCTCTCTCAGAGTTGGGTAAAAAACATCTCCAGTGTCAAATCTGCCTTTCCAGCTCCAGCTCAGAGCTGTACCCAGTGGTGACAGTGACCATTCCATGCCTTTGAAGGGAGATAAGCTTGGTGTTTATTTATTTATTTAAAAGGCCTTGTGTCTGATGGATTCACATTGAATCGTGTTGTTCCTGGCTTGGCTTTGAGTGGAGCTTTCATTGATGGGTCCCTGTTTGTGAGCAGATGTTATTAAGAAAAGCTGCTGTACATGTTCAAATGGCAAGACAGAGCTAATGCGGCACATAATTATTTCTGAGTCAGTATTTGCTGGTGTTGTTTTAAAGATATAGGGTGGTACAACCTTTGAGCTGGCTCTGAATTTGCTCCAGTTGTCCACAGCCATTGCTGGAGGGTCCTGCAGTGCAGAAAGGTCCTCCAGTGCAGAAAGGTCCTCCAGTCCACGTGGCCACATGTACAAGGACTCTGGTTATCCCTGTGCAGAAGTGGCCACCATGCTCAGGAATATGCTCTTTTGGGAGGCTGGTACATGGGTGGCTTCTTCCCCTGCTTTAGGGATGTTTTCCAGGATAGCCAGGGCGTGTCCTTTCTTGGATGGTGAAAACAGCATCTAAACGTGATATGGAAGCCCCCAAAAGCAGGCTGGAAGAACTGTTCTGGTTGTTTCCCAGGAAGGCAGCAAGTTTTGATGCACCACCATCAAAAATACACTCAGTGGTTCTGCAGACAAAACCTGTGACTTGTTCACAAGCTTTTGCTTTTGGCTTATGGTGATGGTGTTTCTGGAAGTGCAGAAGCGGAAGCTGAGGCTGTAACCCTGCTGGATAAATCAGCTAATCCCAGTGTTACCCTAAGACAGTTCTAATGTGCTGTAATGCAATTAGAGTATCACCAGAGGGCTTTCTGGCTGTGTTTGATTAGACTTGGCTTAGCAGCCATGTGCAGTGCCTGGATGGGTCTCACTGGTGTGTACTGGAGCTAAGCCAGTTAAAGCTGTTTTGGGTGTATGACTGCACTTGCCATGGAGCTGGCTCTGTGGTGTGGCTGGGATGTTCCTGAATCCACACTTTTAGATCCTGATCCCTGTCCCACCCTGTGTCCACCTCTGGCTATACTTGCACCACAGTATCTGCAGGTTGAGACAGATACTCTGCCCAGTCACAGGTTCCAGGGAATGGCACATCCACCTCCTGGACTTTTCCTTCCCCAAGAGCACCAGCCCACAGCTTCCTGAAAGCTTTCTGTGGAAACAGAGGCCATGGGATGCCCTCCCATGGGAGCCAGCACGGGGACCATGGCAGTCAGTGTGATGCTTGTCCCTCTCATGTCCCCACACAGCACTCTCTCCATCTACGGGATCAACCAGGCGGATGAAGCCATCTACCAGTGCCTGGCCGAGAACAGCGCGGGCTCCACACAGGCCAGTGCCCGCCTCACCGTGCTGTGGGCTGATGGGCTGCCCAGCCCTCCCCAGGGCGTCAGGGCAGAGACTGTCTCTGCAACCACCATCCAGGTGTCCTGGGAAAAGCCCCTGCAGAACACCAAGGAGATCATCGGCTACGTGCTGCACATCCGGAAAGCTGCAGGTATGGTGCTACACCCACTGCCCAGAGCGCCCTCAGCCATCCCATAATTTAGCAACACGGCCCACTAGGTAAAACCAGGTCTGCACTGTAGTGGTCCATGCTGCCATCAGTGTTTTCCATCACCTCCCAGTTTCTGAAGGGCAGAGATGAGGCTGTAAATACACTGTAAATACCTGCAAATACTAAATATACCATTGTAAATATCAAAAGGGTGGGAAGGATGAAGCTGCATAGTCAAATCTTGCTGCCCATGTAGCTCTGTGGCAAAGGATGCAGAAATCACAGAATCAGAGAATCATAGAACGGTTAGGGTTGAAAAGGGCCTTAAGGATCATCCAGTTCCAACCCCAGCCACAAGCAGGAGCATCTTCCACAAGACCAGGTTGCTCAAAGCCCTGTCGCAACATTACCAATTTCAACAGCCTTGAAATACAAACAGAAATGTCTGTGAGCAGGCACATATCCACCTCAGGGGACCAAAATTACTGCTTGCAACATCTATCTATTCTCTTTACCTCTTGCAAAGCCTAACACTTTGCTCACTTCTCTCTCCCTTTGCATTTCAGATCCCGTAGAGATGGAGTACCAGGAGGCTGTTAGCAAGAGCACCTTCCAGCAGCTAGTGACTGATCTGGAGCCCTCGACCAGCTACAGCTTTTACATAAAGGCTTACACCTCCCGGGGTGCCAGCAAAGCCTCAGAAGTGACGGTGGTGAGCACACTGGGGGAAGGTAAGGAACGCTTTGCGCAGGGACCCTCAGACGCTAACGCCCGCTGTGCGTAGCAGCGGCGCCGCTCACCCCGACACCGCCCCGCAGCGCTGAGCCACTGTAGCCTGTGGTGCTGCAGCTCCTTGTTCCTGCTGCTCCTCGTACTCTGGGATATTGTGTAAAACTCACTTGTATCGTTGCAGGGGGGGTTGACTGATTAAACACAGCATCGCCTCTCCCAGCTGATGTTGTAGCAGGGGGTGAGTGCAAACCTGCCTGGCCTCGTGCGTTGCAGCTGCTCTGGGCTGTTCCTAAACTCCTTGCTAAATGCAGATTTCCTGCTCAAGCAGCATCTCATAATCTTCCAGCAGCTCTGGTACTCACAGCTCTTACTTGATAAGTGCCACACTTTTATTTTAAAGATTTTATTATTTTCTGCTCTATCCAGGGCAAGTCACACTAGAGCTGAGCTGTCCTGACCTTCAAATATCTCTGGAGCAGCTTTCTCTTTCAGTGGGAAGTTAGGGTGATCTCTAAGGCGCTTTTTTTTCCTTTTTTTTAGTTAGCTTCCCCAGTAAGACAGTGGGTGTTGTAATACAGGATCCTTGCACAGAGGTACCAGGTAGAAACCACAGCCCCAGTGAGATATGTCAGTCAGTACCAGAAGAATGTTTTCCTAGAGACTCATCTATTTCTGAAATCTTGGTTGTCTCAGATATGGAGACTAATTTCTTAGGAATCATTCTCATAAACATTCAGTAATTATGAATTTCCTATGTAGAGGGCCTTGGGTATGAGGACGTTATTTAGGATCAAACGGAAATGTGTTGACTTCCAGGTGGAGGATCCAGTTCTCATTCTGCTCTCAGCCCTTGCAGATAATTATTACAGAATTTAAGCTAAAACACCAGTAAATCCTTTCCCACTGGGCTGTTGCTCTGCAAGTTTATTTTCCTTGGTACTCTGCAGGGAATCAGTCACCCTTGGAGTTTGTTTTTCCTTCCAATTTAGAGGCAGAAGGATGGGCTAAGGCAAAGCTTAAAACTCCTTGACCCGATGCTTTGAGTTCAGCCCCAGAAGCTACAAGCCAGCCATGCTCTATAGAGCTTGGTGACTCTGCAGAAGTCCAGGTCAAGTGAGAGAGGACTTTTTGTCATTGTTACCTTCAATCATGACAGGAATAGTTAGGTATCTGGTAATGGGATCATAAACTTCCTGGCTCTCTGAAGTTTTAAGGTATCTCTGTCCTGCTATCCTTTAAAAAAGGCTTGTCCTGTGTAACGAAGCATCAGGAATTAACTCTCTGTCCTGGATGGAGAAGCTGGCTTGGTTCAGATCCCTCAGCCACAGCCTGTGTTTGCCTTGTAGGAAGGTAAAAAGATATTTAAAAGCCAGTTTTGGCTTCGTTTGTTCGCTTTACTTCACTTGGGTGCCTGTTGCCTTCTGCTCACAGAGGAGAGAGTGGCTCAGAGAGCCAGGGCCTAGTGGCTTTTGTCACCAAATTCAGGTTTCACTGCAGATTTGTCTCTTCCCATGGCCAAGCCACTTCACCCTGTGCCCTCCCAACATGCACAGGAGAGCTGCATCCCCCCCTGAGCTCAGGGAGCCCCTGTATCTGTGCTAACAGCCTCAGAAAAGGATGGATTTTCTAAGATGCCATATCTGGCAGCTAGGGACAGCTGAAGTGGAGCCAGGGCAGCAGAGATGCTGCCAGCTGGAGACTGGCCTGAGTGACCATGTTTTGCTGGTATTGTTTGGAGCAGGAATATGGAAAACTCCTCAGAAAACAGAGGAGCAGAGTTACTTTTGGCTCGGGGCCATCAGGGCTTCTCAGGGTTGAGAATACGCTGAGAGCGCGCTTGGCTGAAGTGACATGGTGCTCCTTCCTTTGTGCCAGTGCTGATTTTGGATGGAAAGTAGAAGGGAAGATGCTGTAGAGAAGAGACCTGAGTGAACCTTGTCCTCCTCCATAAACCTCACTCTCTGGGAAGGCCCTCCTGCCTCCTCCCTGTGGTTCTCCTTTACGCCATTTCACAAATGCCGTGGTATTTTAAATCTCAAACGCTCTCTGCTTCATTAAGCAGCACACACTCCTTGTTCTTGTCTTTTAATGCTTTTTAGGGTTTTCTCCAGGACTTTTTGACATTTCTCTAGGATGAAGACTGTTCCTTTAGTCATCTTCGGCTAAAGACGCCTTCAAGAAGAAAGTTGAATTGACCTGGGGAAAATTCCAAACAGCACGGAAGAGGAAAACAAGTATCCCAGCCCTTAGCATGAGGGAGATGCCTCACTTATATTAGCTCCATATTATGTCTAATATATACTTCTGTGAAGCACCTATCTGCTGGTGTGTGTACATATATTTACACACAGACAGATATATTCCATTGTATACACTTATTTGTGTAATCACTTTATAAACAGCACGTGCATTCTGAGAGTGCATATACCTATAATCAGTATTATACATATATATATATACATATACTCAAAGTTTGAATAAATACAGTATATTCCATATTTTGAAGGAGAGATATTCTTGTGGTTTTTATTAAATGTAAGGCTCTGCAACCATAAAATAAAGCCAACTCTTCACAAATCAGGATGGCCCACATCAGTGTTTCTTTGTCCATGGGATAATGTGATAATTTCTTTTTCTATGGTGTTTTCACCCGTGGCTGGAAAAGTGATGCTTTAAGTAAGGGTCCAACTTCTCAGAGCGGGGATTTTGCCCTGGAGGGAATTGGGAGAATAAGAAAAAAGGACTATTTAATTGGATTGCAAAAATACGCAGCCTTGGGAGGAATGGCACATTCTGATATAAATAGAATTTACTCTGTGTTTTGCACCCAGGAATTGTTAAGTTCAGCCTTCCCAGCAATGAAATGCACATCAGAATAAATCCTATCAAGAAGGAATACTTCAGCCCATTTCTTTTCCCATTGGCAGCACTTAGGCAGGATGAGATCTCATTAATGTGACCCAGAACACTGGGTCTTTCCTCCTGAATCCATATGGAGATACGTGGCAGTCAGCAGGGACTTGTTCATATTCAGAGGACATCAAGAAAAGCCCCTGCAGCCTGAAGGAAGGCATCACTTTGGGAAGAGACAGGATTGCCCAGACCCTCCTGCTCAGCTGGAGGTGCATCCATCCTTCCTCTAAATCTCCTTGTGGGAAAGCTTGAGCTCTCAGTACCTGGGAAAAGGCAGACGGTTGTGCTGTGCAGTTTTACTGTTAAATTGAGGAAATGCCCTTTCTAGCTCTCATCAGTCTTAGACTGACATGGCCACGTTTCATCTGCTTTTCCCCATCACTCACTAATGGTTGTGCTGAACTCTATGCCAAAGGCCGGGTTTGCACTGCTCATCCTTAGAGACCCTTTGGGGAGATACAAGCCAGAAAGCAGATTTGGTCCAGTGCAAGCCCAGCAAGCCTTATATGTGGGAACTGTTGAGTTTGTAATCATGTGGGATTGGAAAAATAGCTCTACTTCAAAGCCTGGAGGCTGCTGGAGAAGTAGACTGTTCTGCTGGATGATTTTGCTGTGGGGTGAGCTGAACTTGGTGCCTGGTGCCCAAAAACTCATCTTCCTCCAGGTGCCAGTGCTGGAGCAGAGCCTGCAGCACCTCAAGCTTTGCACCTTCTGGATGGTGCCAAAGGTTGGGGCACTGTTGGGAGAGTTTAGCCTGGAGGTGTTTTGTGGAAATGAGAAAAAAATCATCAGTGAAATGTCCTGCTGAGACACGTCTGGTAATGGTGTCATCAGTGTAGGAGGAAGGGAGGGAGGGGGAAACATGGACTGTGTACCCCAGTGCTGCCCAGGGCACAAGGCTGGGCTTGTGGCAGAGCCAGCTTTGGAAACACAGGTATCACAAGAAAATTGGCTTTGGTTTGCAGATCTTTGCCTCTCAAGCCAGACCGATGGGGCAAGATGGGGCCAGGCAGCTTTTTGGGAACCTGGAGAGGGAATGGTCTGACCCTCTCTCCAGCAAACCCCAAGAATAAGGGCAGGGTTTGGGGGCATTGACTGGAGCATGTTCCTGGTGGACTTTGAATCAGCAGCAGGGACATCTTCCCAGCTAACCCCCTGTGGGCCCCTCAGGCCAGGTAAGTGTCTGCCTCCCAAAACATGCCAGCCAGAGCTGTGCAGAGATCTCAGCTGTTTAGGGCTGTTGATGAAGATGCCCCGGTTCTCTCCTGAGTCCCCAGCACAGTCACAGATCTCCCTCCTAAAGCTGATGTGGAGAGCAAGCCCCCTGCAAGCCAGTGCAGGTACCTAGCACACTTTTAAGACAGATGCCTCCAGCTCCATCCCTTCTGGTTCCTTCCTCCCAGGGGGATTAATCACTCTGAAAGGTCTGTGCTTCAGGGTGAGGGCAAAATATTGGAATTTGAGAACGCATTGCCAAAGTTACTGCATTCCTGCCCTGACCCGGCCAGACTGAGCATCATATTGCAGCCAAAGTGTAAAAGTAGCTTCTGCTTGCTGATCTGAGCAGAGGGAACTCTTGCAAACTCCAGCAGCTCCCTGAAGAAGTTCAAAGTTGTTAAACCAGATTCTGGTCTGCTCAGATTTTTCTCAGTCTCAGCTGGCACATTCTTTGGTGCAGTGACTGCAGGGAAAGGCTGCTGGGGAATTTCTCATCATGCAGACTGAAAAAGCACATGCAACCCACTGTCTTTCTCTCTCTGTTTCAGTCCCAGCCATGCCATCCCTCTTTATTAAAGTCATTAACAGCACCACCGTGCAGGCGACATGGGAGCCCTCCATCAAACTGGGCCAGCACGAAGGCTTCAAGCTGTATTACCGCAAAGTCCACCTCTCCCAGTACACAGGTCCAGTGCTCCTGGCCAGCAACGTCACAGCCTACAACATCACCCACCTGGGTGAGTATGGTGACACCTTGATCCATGTTCCCTCCCCACCCTGTCATGATTAGCAGGAGAGAACTCGAATGTGTAGCCCAACCCCTAAATGCTGCAGCTCTCCCCCAGGTTTCCCTGCAACAGGTACTTGTTTGCAGCATCTTGTGTGTATTTGGTAAGATGTTCCTTTCCCAAATAAGCATCACTGGGGGAGATAAAAAAGGCTCATGGTTACACCTGAACTGTCCCTCTTGTGTCCCCCCGGGCAGACGCGTCAGTGGTGTATGAAGTGAAGCTCCTCGCCTACAACCAGCACGGGGACGGAAACTCCACTGTCCGCTTCGTGTCCCTGAGGGAAACTGTGGAGAGGACAGGTGAGATGGGACCTGGATCTCAGTGCTGCTTTGGGAAACATCTCTGCAGGAAGGTGGTGAGGCCAAACACATCTTGTCTGCCCCCTGTAGCATTACCCTCATCTCACCTTCAGCCACTCATTTATTTTCAGCATCACAAATAATGCTGAGGAAAAACTCTGCAGGGCTGGAAGCACCTGGATGGCGTTTTTACCAATAGGGAGAAGACAAACCACATGTTTTGTAAATGCCATGTTTGTTCCCTAAGCTTCAGACAGAGGTGAAGCCATACATAAGGTACTAGCTGCCATCCTCAGGTGGTGCATGGTGCACTGAGCATGTCTGCTCTCCTGGAGCTCTCCTGGATATTTTGACCTTCACTGGTCAAAAGGAAAGATGTGGCTTTGGAAAGGGAAATGGCTTTAGAGTGTGAGGCCTGTATTACGTGGCAGCAAAGGAGAAACCTCTAGAGGGAATCTCTTAAACTGATCACACCTTTCATATTCATCTATGTGTAAAAAATATCCTGCTGCTCTTAGAAGCCTTTTAAACCTCCAGTGGGAATATCTTCAAGAGATAGTTATTACTCTTCTGTCTGTGCTGGAGTAAATACTAATCTCATTGGCATCTGTCTACTCCATCAGATTTCAGCCTGCTCTGGTGTGGTGGCTGCCTCTTACCTCCCACCTGAGCATGTGGTATCACAAAAATTAACATCAGAGTGGGTTTTTTTTCATTAATTGTGTCTCATGACAGTAGCCAGGTAATGGAGCTGGCTCACTACAGATATTCCAGTCCTGTGCTTGCAGTGTCTCCCATGCTGGGAGCAGGGAGCTGCACAGGCAGGCAGTGAACTCCTGCTTCCCATGTGGTTCTCTTCTTCCCATGCACAGCTCCCATCACTGCCCAAGACTCTGACTTTGGCTCTGGGCTCCCCAAAAGCCAGAGGAGCAATAGAAGAATAGCACCACTGACCTCTTCTCCTTTTCCTGGCAGTGCTGAATCCTCCCTGTGACTGCATGAAAGACGAGCAGAACAATAAAACCTCCACGACTGGCATCATCATCGGGATCCACATTGGTGTCACGTGCATCATATTCTGCATCCTCTTCCTTATGTTTGGGTACCGAGGAAGGTAGGGATGCTCATGCCACTGCTACCAAAAGGTGGCAGTCCCTGGTACTGTGGGTGTGTCCACCTGAGTCTCACATCCCCAGTGCAATGGTGGACTTTATGGGAGGGATTGAAGGATGAAGGAATGTAGCACAGGGATAAGACAGATGCCATCCTGGGGGAAGGAACAGAGGATGAACCATTTCTCTCACTCTCACGTTGCATCTCTTTATTTTTCAGGCTGCTGATGTGCAAAAATGTTCAGGAGCAGCTGTCAACCCCTCAGATCCCCCGGAGTCAACGGAGTGCCACGGGCCTTGTCCTGAACGGGGCCACTCGCAGGGACAGGGATGACCGGGACTTGAATGGAAAGCAGCTGGATATGAATGAGCTGGAGAGGTTATTTCCAGCATCCCCATCCCAGGAGCAGCAGGAGAAGGGAGTAACGGTAAGTGCAGCAGGATGGGAGCACACCTGGCTGTGCATCAGGGAACTGTCACTGTCACTGCATTGTCCCCTTGTCTCTCTCTCTCTCCAGTCGGCTCACAGCCTGTCAGCCTCCCACGATGAAACCCAGATCTCCACACTCCCTCTGGATGAGTTCAGCATCATTGAGGAGCAGCCAGATCCCCTCCCAAAAAACCCCCATGGCAGCAGTCCTGCTGCTCTGGCTCCCGACCATGGTCCTGCCAATGAAGGATAAAACTGCCAAGACTCGAAGCCTCTTGTAGAAGTTACCAGAAACCAAACCTGCGGCTGGTGATGTCTTTACGAGTTGTCAATCTCAGGTCAATTGAAGATTTCTACGGTCTGATTGTTATTTTTTTGTTTTGCTTTATTTTTATATATATATATAAATATATATATATGTATACAGCCTTTTGGAAACTCTGTGAAGTTTATCTTTCTGACCTCTCTCGAGCCTCTCAATGTGTTTCTTCCGATGACGGCTCTCTGGAGACTGGTCGTGATGGATTTTCCCAACAGCTGCTACATAACAGACTCCTTGGCAAACTCTCCAGTCTCTGACAGACTGGGGATACAGTGGAGCCCCCATCTCTTGGCATCCCAAACTTTTTCCTGATCAGCAGCTTTAGGACTACTTTTTGGATCTATTTTTTATTTCCAGAAGACTGGATTTGGAAAAATCCTTCTAACTTGACTCCAAAAATCGAGGCCCAGGAAGGCTGTCTCTCCGTGGATTTGATGATTTCGTACACTTTCGCTATTTCTCAGGATACTTTTTTTGCTGATTGACTATAAATAATATGAAAAAAAAAAAGGAAAAAAAAAAAAAAAAAGAGTGTGTGTGTGTCAAAGGATGCCTGAGGGCTACTGAAAGACTTGGACAGACAACCCGAGTGAACTCAGAACCTACCTCAACCGGAATGAATGTCTTCTGGGAAGCAGAAATACCTGCGTCTTCCTTCGTGTTCAAACAAACAAGTAGTGTAGCACTTGGTCAGTACAAGCATGGTCCTACCTCAGCAGTCACGCTCTGTACCCGCCACCTTGGTGGCTTCCTTGTTGTTATTCCCATGTAAAGCACTTCCAAACCTTTGAAAGCAATGTTCTACCTCAAGAGTGAGAGAAACTCATGTGTGTGTGTGTGTGTGTGTGTGTGTGTGTGTGCATCCTCCCCTCTCCCCCAATTCCTGCCTCTCCCACCCAGCCCCACATGAAGCACGATGCTTCACTGGTGTTATGAGCTTTACTTTTGGGGGCTCCGGTGTGATTTTGTGTGGCGGAGATTCGTGTTGTGGTTTTTTTTACTTTAAAGATTGTTGGGGCTGTCACAGATAAGCAGCATGATGCCCTGTGGCACCACTGCCTTTCCAGGGCTGATTTGGGTACTGGTCCATCCTGGGTTTGAAGGGATGGGGTGCTCAGATGCCAGTGCTGGGGTCAGGCACCCTTCTGCCCCATCAGTGTGCTGCTCCCCAAGGCTGATTCCCAGCAGCATGATCTATGGCGTGCAGCACAACACACCTTTGGGAGGTGGGAACCTGGACATCACTGTCTTGTCCTAAAGTCCACCCTGCTATCAAGAGCATGGGGAAACCCCAATAGAGCACTTACAGAACCCCTTGAGATGCTACTGAGCTGCCCCCAGCTCCTCCAGCGCCTTTCCAGCCACAGGAGAACGTCCAAAGGATGAGTGGAGCCAAAAAGGGCTCAGTTCCCTGGGAGGGACAAAGCAAGGAGGAAGCTGGGGGCTGCCAGAGCTGCCCCTTCCCCATGCCCAGGGTGGGCAGAGGAGCTCCTGACACCAAAGAGAGGGTTTGTCCCCTCCAGAGATGAACCACCAACCTGACACTGTGGAGGTTGGGTTGTCCTGGTGTGGTGCAGCCTTGTGAGTCAGTGTGTGACTGGCATTGTCTATGGATGAGATGGGGGCACACACAGGGGACAGGGACACCAGGTGCCAGCTGGTGCCAGAGGGCAGCCCTTTCCCTGCTGTGTGAGGTGGTTAAATCCAGGCAAATGCGAAGGTTCGATCTCTTTGTGTAGGTGGTGGTAAATCAAACGTTGCTGTATTTGCAAGGACAGTGTAAGGAATCAAGAAAGGAAATGAGTTTAAGTTTAAAAAAAGTATTAATTGTATTTTTTTAAATGGTACCAGTGGGAGAGTCCCTTGTGTCAAAAGCACCCCCATCACCTGCCCAGCTGGCAATGGGATGGAACCAATGGCTGTGTAAATAGTACAATATACAGGAGGCTGAGCAAATGCCTCTTCCCTGATCTGAGTCCTGGTGCTGGGCAGGGTTACCTGGGAGCAGGACTCTGTCCTTCCACGTCACCTCATCCATCTTGGCCCAAGCAGATGTAAATGGCACCAACCTCAAGAGCAAGGAGCTGTTCAGGCTTGGTGTTCCTAGCCCTCTTCCATTAAAATTCCTCCTCCTGTAGACATCGTGCAGAACAGAAAAGATGCCAAGGATTAAATTTTGGCATTAATACCCCCAAACAGCCTCTCCCCACCCCACCAAAGAGGCTAAATGGCCTGTGAGACGATCCCTGCTCACACCTGTGATGCTGGACCCAGAGACAGCCTGGGAAGGGACTGTGGGGGGACAGCGCTGTGTGAGACCAATAGCACAGCCCATCCCATTGCAGGAGCCAGAGGATGCCGGGGTGAGGGGAAGGCAGGAGGGAGGAGAAGGCACCAAAACAGCTCTAGTTATAACCTCATATCAAAGACAACCCGATCCTCTCCTGCCATCCCACTCCCACTCCAGCCCAGTTTTTCTTTATTATTGTTTTTTTTGTGTGTGTAACGCCGCCGTTCACATTGAATAAGTACCGTTGCCAAAGTGAACACAGAACCTAGAGTAGTGTTCAGCTCAGACTTCCTGGAGCTGTGAACATGCTATTAATTTAATATCATATTATTGTGATATTGTAATAGTAACAAGTATTTGTCACTACTTCCTTTTATTAAAGGGAAATGCTGTGCCATTTGACTAGTTGGAATACAATAGTACGTCAAGAGTAGAGTTTTTTTTCTTTCGTTGTTTTTTTAATTATGCAGAAACATGGTGGCTTAAACCAATGCAGATTCTGTGTTGGTTTGAGATGGTTGAAGATGGATGGGAATCTTTAAAGACTATTTTTTAGATGTTTAGCTTTTCCTCTTTTTTGGGGTTTCTTTTCTGCTGTTGTCAATTTGTACCATTGGGACCTAACACAGACAGTTGTGGCAGCTCAGTCCCTGAAGGGATGAGGCTGAAGTCTGGTGATCCATGAGGATCCATGGTCTTCCCTAAATTATCTAAGTGCACCAAACTGGGCAAAAAACCCCAACCAAATTACATATTGGCTTTGTGCCTCTAGCTGCCACTAAGCTGGCAAAGTGACACATAACAGCCCCACTGGCTGTACTGCAGTGCTTGAACGGGGCTGGAGGCAAAGCTGTCCCAACTCAAAACTTGGGAAAACATCACCTAGTGTATGTCTGGCCCTTAATCTGTGAAATAGAAAGAAAAAAGAAATTTAAAAGAGCTTGTGTTTGGTTTCAGCAGGGGGGACAGTCTGTCCTTCATTCATCCAAACTGCTGCCCTGGTTTTGAAGGAAACTGATGGAATTTTATTCTGTGTTTGGGGCAGACGTTGTGTTTGGGTGGATATGGGACAGCAGGTCCCCATGTGTTGCAGATGTGGATCTTTGCCACAGGAAAGGGGTCGATGCATCATTTGATGTCCCCAGACCAGAGGGTGAGGCAGCCAGACAGTCCCAGGGTGGTTCCCAGCGCCTTTCACCAACAGTGTCCACCTGCCAGCCAGGGGCAGCACTCCCTTCACACTCCTTTACACAACACAACATTTAAGGAACAGTTTGCTAGGTTTCTTATTCCTTTTTTTTCACCTCCACTTTTTCCTGATGGGAAGAATCAGTTCTACCCAGAAATAAAACCACTGGATGACTGGCAGGTGTTGGATCCAGCGCAAACTGCTGGAAACCGCCCATGTTTGGGGTAGGAATCTCATCCTAAAGTATTTTTCAAATAATTACACTAATTTAACCTGTTGCCTTTTCTCAGCTGATCCCAAAAACCCTCTTATTTTTTATTTTTTTTTTTTGTAACCCATAATGGCCACAACCTATTCTTAGAGATCTCAAGTTAACCAGAGATGGCTGCTTCCTCAGGGATAGTATCCACATTGTCTTTAGTTGAACAGGGAATAGTTTTATGCTGTGACAGGGTATTTTCACACTGTTGGATTCAGGTATTTATTTGTCTACCATTATCTTTCTTCTTCCTCGTTTTGTAAAGGTGCTGATACATTTGAGTGCTGGACCAGTTTGGGAATTTTTAAGCTTCCACCCAAAATTATACCAAGGGACTGTAGGTTTTAAGTTGGCAATAAAAGAGGAGAGAAACTACAAAGTGTTGTTGCCTCTGGATAGTGAAGGGAAGTTTTGCTGCCTGTGGGGGTGTTCCTCTGGGATAACCATCCTATGGAATTTCAGGGGGGATCAGTGCAGTGTCCGAGCCCTCTCTGACAGCACTTAAGTCTGGGAAAATTGGTTAAAAAAAAGGAAATTAAAATCTTATGAAAACAAATGAGGGGAGCTCCTCACTTCATCTGTGCAAACACTGTGTGGAAATCTATCCCTCCCCGTGCGTGCCGGAGCAGGCAGGTTACAGATCCCATCGAGCAACTTGATGCCGGCTCATTTATTTCCCTCACCCGCCAAATTAAAAAAAGGGAAAGGAAAAGGAAGGTGCCTGGGCTGGAGCTGCGGGTGGAGAGATGGGGACGAGTGAAGCACCAGCACCCCCAGCCGAAAGCGCTGCTGGCACAGGGCCATGGCACTGAAACCCCCTGGAGCACTGGGAATCAGGGAAATGGCTCCAGGTTTACTCCAAGGGCAGAGCCTGGGCTACGACATCGCGTGGGAAGAAGGGAAGGGGCCGGTGTGAAGCCCAGAGAGTCGGGGACAAACCTGATTTCACGGGGCTTTGGATCAGGGTCTGACTTAAAAAGCAAAGAGGGATTTGTACTTTGATCCTATTTCCATCATTTAAACTTGCAATATCTTTACGTTTGTAAGAAAGTGATAATAAAACCAATGCTAAACCTTTGTCCCAGTCCTTTTTGGGAATCAACTGTTAGGAGTAATACTAAAAACCCAAATTGCAAAGCACTTTTCTACTGTTTATTTTCTACCTTTCTTACTTTGAACTGTCATGATATTGAAATCCCACTGATCCCACGATTGTTAACTCTGTATTAAAAAAAATAATAAAATAAAACCCAGGTTTTTTGTAGTTTGCTCTGTTTAGATTTTAGCCTGTGGCTACTTGTACAAGAAAAATAAAACTAGAATAAATGAGCCTTTGTGGGGCTTTTCTTTTCACATGCAGGGCTGTGGTTGTGGAGATTGTTCAGGGCAACTTGGGGCATCACCACACGATGAATCTGGCTCCTCTCCAAGAGCAGTTTCCAAAATTCAGCATTTAAGGGCTGAGGGGTTTTTATTTTGATGCTTTGCTCATAAAACTCCAGCCAAGCCATCAGCAGAGTCTTGCTGGAGCGTGGGGGCTCTTTGGGAGCTGGGTGAGATGAGACCTCCAGGGTCACAGTGTGACACCTGTGCTTAGAAGTGCAAATCAATTTCCAATTAATCTTGGCTCTTGCTCAGCTATTGCTGCAGCTGCTTTTGCTGCTGCCTGCAGCACTAACAGGGCAGCACCTGTGAGGGTGGGGAGGTTCTGGCACAGTTGCCCAGAGAAGCTGTGGCTGCCCCATCCCTGAAGTGTCTTAAGACCAGGTTGGTGAGGGCTTGGAGCACCCTGGAATAGTGGAAGGTGTCCCTGCCCATGGCAAGGGGAGGGAACAGAATGATTAAGGTCCTTTCCAATCCAAACCATTTGGGGATTCTAAGGTGTATCCCTGCCCAAAACAGGCTGTGAACCAGGAGACACCCTCCTGCAACTGTCCTGTGTGCTGCTGCTGCTGTTGCTGCCCTCAATGCCAAAGGACAGGCAAAGTAGAGGCTGTGGGGAATAAATGAGTGAGATTGAGCCCAGCAGCACTTTCTAAAGGGGTTTCAATAAGCAGGTGAGTGAAAAGTCACTTCAAACAACTCCCCGAAGCTCTCGGAACTGCTAAATTGCAGCGTGGATTGTCTAAATATATACTTCATAATAAATACCAGCATAAAAACTGACTTTATTTCCCAGTGGCAACGCAAGAGGTGAAAAAAAGATCAGAGTGGGCTCACTCGGGGGATTTTCATGTAAGTTCAGTGAAATCTGGTACTGCAGATAGCAGCTGCAGAGTCAAGGTATTGTATAGAGCTTGTGGCTTTCATTAAAAAGGACTTTCCCTGCCTTCATGGCAATAAAAAAAAGGTTTGACAATATTAATCTGAAGTCTTAGAAACTAAGGAAATAAAAAACCCCAAGCAATACGTTTAAATCACTTTGATTTTGGGCTGTTGGAAATATTAAGAGCCCTTTAAAAAACCCTACTTGAGTGCTCAAAACATCTTTAATAGAAGCAATCTCCTTTTGACCATGTGCATTCAGATTTCTGCTGGAAACATCTCAAATCAACTCTTCAGCTACAGAAACACTAAAAAAATTTAAGTTGGGTGTTTTCAGCTCCAAACAGCACGTTCCTGCCTTGGATTTCACTGGAGAAGATGTTACTACTAATGTCCTAGTTATAACCCTGCCAACACAGGAAGAATTTATAATATCCCATAAAGCCCTAACTATTGGAAAGGTCATTTTGGTGTTCATACCACTCGGGCATCCCCGTTTCATTTGCTGACACTTTTACAGAGCTACGCTTGATTCCAGCACGGCTGCTGTAAAACCTTTACTGCAACGGCCTAAGCCTCCAAAAATCATCTTAAAAATCAAGGGCTGGAACATCTTCATCAGCAGGTGCAGGTGGCTTGGAAAGGCTCTGCTGTGTCTCAGTGTGGGGTTCCCCAAAACCCAGGGTGAGCACCCCAATCCCACTGCTCCAGGGGGGATTTAATCCTCAGAACTCATCTCCAGCTCTGTTATTCCCAGCACCTTCAGACCCCACCAGTGCTCACTGCCTTGGCTAAATTAAAAGTCTCCTAATTTCATACAAAATTACCAACCCCTCGCCTTGCCGAGAAAGCCATTTCCTTAGTGCTAAAATAGCTAAATTAGTCTTGCTCGGCCTCGTAAAGGAGCTTGTCTTGTTTATTGAGCGATAAATATAAAGGTACAGTAACTAAATTCATCAGTCCCTAAACGCAGCCGTTGGGAATGACCATTTCTACCATCCAATCTACGGCTGCATGAATATTTCAGAGTCCTTTTTCCCTTGGGTGCTCGCCTTATCTCTGGAGCCTGGATATTATTTTCTGCTTTTCAGCTTTTTGGATGTATTGGAGGAAATGTCATTATTTGGACCTGGGTGGATTACAGTTGACTTTCCTAAGCCAATTTATATTGGCAAGCTGCTGTTTTTAAAAACCCCTATAAATCACTCCCATGAATTTTAATAATATAACGTGGTTTCAAACATGCTCCCTTAATACGTGACACACTATTACAGCCGGCAATCGCTCCTCGGGTTGTGAACTCCGTTTTACCGTCACCTTCAGCAAGCGCCGTGGGGGACGAGTGATGCCTCAGCCAGAATCATGGAAATACCCATTCCTGCCCCAAATATCTTGTCATTGCACTGATTGCAACTTAACACCGAGACCTTAAAGGTGCTGGTGCAGAAATCGTGGGGATTAGGACTATTTGCTGATATTTCCCTAAATAAAGATATAAGATGCACATCCAGAGTGCAGCTCCAGGCTGGGATTGCTGGCTCCAACTGGTCCAGAAACTCCCACATGCCAGGAGACAAGGCTATGCCTCTTCACCACCTGTGGACTTACTCTGATGAGCTGTGTCCTCTTCTTCTGCAAATTATATTCATTTTCTTCCCACCTCCATTGCAACAACTCCATGGTGTGTGCCAGCTCTCAAGGGGTGTCTGTCAGTGGGGAGTGGTCTCCTGGCTGGAAGAAAAAAGGACTAAGAGGGATAAGGAATAAAAGCCAGGGCAAAGGAGAGACCTTGGGAGACCTTTGTCAAGGAACACTTATGGATCATATGATGGGGTTTGATGCTCCACTGGTGGCACTGGTGATGTCCCCACTGGAGAGCTGCTTGTTCACATTGCCTGGTGTTAGTTGTACAGAACCAAAACATAAGAATATTCCAACCCTGGAAGTGTTCAAGGCCAGGTTGGAGCAGCCTGGTCTAGAGGAAGGTGTCCCTGCCCACAGCTGTTTGGAACTGGATGGTCTTTAAGGTCCCTTCCAGCCCAAACTAATCTGTGATTCTGTGAATATAAGAACATCTGCAAGAAAGAAGATCTTTTAAGGGATGGACTAATTGCAGACATGGAAAAAAATTATGAGCCAGACTTTGCTTTTTGGCTTCTGAAAGCAGCGAGGGCTCCCCAGAACAGGATGGGGGTAAAGGGGTGCAAGGAACTCCTCAGACCTTGCCACTGCCTGCTCAGCTGCACCCAGCACCACTGTGACCTGGTTTAATATTCTTGGGAGAAAAAAATAAAAACCCCCATTTGTGCAGGGAGCAAACAGGCTTTTCAAAGGCTTTCACTGTGATGATTTCCCCTGAAATGTTGTCACGTTCATCATTAATCTATTTTTTCCCTTTTCTGTAACTTAACCTGCGACAAGCCGACATTGTAAGTGCTTGATTTTCCAAGAATAAATTACAGTTTCATAAATGGTATTTTGCTTCGCTGCTCAATTTGCAAGTGAAATGATGCCAATTGCTTTGTTCACAGGATTTTATCTAGCACGAACAATACCATCCTCGAGATTTATTTATTTTTTAACCCTCAAGTTATTTTCGGAGCCTATATAACAGGAGTACATGGAAAAGTACAAGACAGCCCATATGTTTTGGCATTATCGACTAACCATGAGCAGATACAAGGGCCCACGTGCCTATAAAACATCGATCTAGGAATGAGATGTCACACACAGAGAGAGACACTGCCCAAAGAGAAAATAATCCCTTAGATCAAAAATATTTACAGTTGCCCCATGCTGGGCTAGAGTGCCCTGAGTGACTTTTTATATGCATGATTTATGATTTGGGGCTGGGAAATCAGCTCCCCTCCCCAGCTTCCCCCAGGGACCACCAAATTGCCTCATGGACCAGCATATCCCCAGTGAGGTCTCCAGAACTGAGGTCACTCAGTCCTGTTGAAAATACAGGTTTTACATCAGCTTATTTTTTTTTCTTATATGATAAAATTATGAGAAATAGGGGAAAAAATGAAAGTACTTTGGAGCTATTTATGTTTTTTAAATGCAGAGGAATCCTCCCTGCTGGGGACACCAGCTCTGCCCAGGGACAGCCAGGCCACATAGGCTGGGACATGTCAGCATTAAACCCAGTAAAACCTTTCATCAAAGGAAGGAAAAGAGAGAAAAAGTTCCTGCATGGAAAACGTTAATGTTACAAGATTTGGTTAATAGCCATGGCTTCTGCTAGGACTTTTTAAACCTTTGTTTTTGGTAAAAAAAGTCCTCTTTTGGGAAAATTTTGGATGTTTTTCATTTCTGGTATAAGGCAAAAAATGAATGTAAATGGCTGTATTAGGAATGGAAACCTCGTGTTTGAGGTGTTTGTGCTCACTAATGCATTGAGATGAGTTTGTGAAGAGCCTGAAGCTTCATCTTCATCCTTTAACTGAGCCACTCCACTGGAGCTGGCCGGCTCCTGGTTTTCCTGCAGTTGTTAAATCATTTAAACAAGACCACAGAGCTCTGAGTCTGCAGATGATGTGGGCAGTTGAGGCAGAGTTTGCATCTCTAACAGAGAAACTGATGCACAGAGAGAATATTTGTTTTCCTCTTCAGATACAAAAATGTGTTTGCTCTCATCTCTCCTCTGCTTCTCACCCCACTTCCCTCATCCCCCGGGATAAGACACTGGGAAAGGTTTTTGCTATTCCCTTGGCAAATGGATGCTTCAAGACACTCCCAGACCTTCAGAAGCTTTGGATTTGGCACTGAACTAAGATAAATCTCTGGTAACAAACCACATCACAAAACAGAATTGTCACCTTTTGGGCAACCCCAAGAGGCAACATGGAAACCCCAGCAAATTAAACATTCTCAGGCAGAAAAAGTGTGTGCCAGTGTCCCTGCTGAGGCCATCACTAGATTGTTACATGGAAAACCAGAATAAAACTGAATTTAAAAGAAGCGAGGGTATTGTGCGAATGGGTCCCTGCACAGCTTCCCCCCACAGAAGGCTGCTGGCCATGAGCTCCGGGCTGAGGGGCCGGGCTGCTAATGGCTTTAAGCGGCGCTAATTGATCCGTGCAGGCACTGTAATTACGGAGCGGGATATGGTGGCAAAACACTGGCAGAGCATTAACTGCTGCGAAAGGAGAAATCCAAATCACGGGTGAATCGATCCTCAGGCAGCCGGCACTGACAGCCCCGGCCCTCAGCGCCGAAGATTTTCCAATGCGCTGAGGTTTTCTGCAGGAACGTGCTGATTTCAGGAATATTTGATGGGAGGAAGGGTGGCTGTTAGTTATTTTAATTTATTTCTCTGCATTTTGCCTTCAAGCCCAGGCCGAGCCGCTGTGGGTTTGCCCCCGCTACACTGAGCAGCCCCTAATCCAAAGGTGCCCAACAGAAAGCACTGGGTATCTTTGCAATTAATTAGCCTTAATGACAACCTCCAGCAGCACTAGTGCAGGGTGTTGTATGAGCCACAACGAAGAGCTGCTCTCTGTGCGTGCAACAGGGACTCACTCCCGTCCTTTTCTTAATGCAACCCATTGATTACTCTAATTAAAACATGCGTTAGTGGGTACTTGTGATAGTTACGGGTTGTGTGGGGCCGAGGGGGAGTGGGAGCAGCCCCCAGCTCCTGCCTGCGGACACGGGCTCCCAGCAAGCGCCTGAGGATGGGAAGTGGAATGAACAGGGGAAGTAAGGAGAGGGGACAGCGCTGGGAAGTGACAAGGTGCAGGAAGACGACATTGTTTCGCAGTAATCTCCCAACCTTCGTTAATACTGCTGTCACAGCGCCGACGTGCTGCGTTAATTAAAATGAATGGTACATGACAGAGCAATAATTCCATTATTTCTCCATGCTTGCACCTTCCTGTGTTTCATCCTCGAGGAGCAGGGCAGGGGGAGCAGGGGGCAGGGGACCGGGGTCCCTGAGCAGCCGAAGGTCCCTGACCTGCTGCCTCCTGTCAGGGACCTGGTGCCGACAGCAGCGAGGGCGCCCGGGGCTCCACGGCTGCCGATCCCGTCCGCACCCTGCGCCACTGCCACGGCAAATCCCTGTCCCTGCAGCCGGGAGGGTCCACATGCCCCATCCGACCGAGAGAAAGGAGGCCCCTGGAGCCATGAAGAGTATCCAGCACAGGGACAAACCCTTCCCTCCCACAATTAGCGGCCGCAGCAACAGACAGGCACGGAGTGATGGTGAATCAAGGGGTTTGCTAAAATGCCTCTTCTTCAGAGACTGTTCTCCCCCCTCCCACACCTCTCCCTGCCTCTGTCCAACAGCATTCCCAAAAGACTAAACACCTTTGGTTTCCATGGCAGCCTGATTTTCAATGAGCATCCTTCAAGTCCTAACCGGAAAGAAAGTGTTTCATTAATGCATACAGGACACACTGGTATCTCCCCGGGGCGACAGTATCCTTCCCTAAAACTAACACCTTCTGCCCAGAGTTTTTTTTATTTTAGTGGATTGATGGAGCCATGGGAAGGGGCTGGCCAGCTCTGCCACTGACTCAGAGCTTGCTTAGAGAGGGAATTGGGCTGCTTGGGGGAAATTAAATAAAGTGATGCCGAGCATCGGGAGGTGGCTGCCTCCCCTCCAGCCCATTGAAAGGGGACATTGACACCTCCCCAGCTGTCCCCTCCTGAGCTGTACTGGATACCAATCTTCTGGGTTTAGTTTGCCTATTTCCCTCCAGACTCTGCTTATGTCTCCTGTTTAACACAAGCTGAGCAGTTTGCACACTCACAATTTGCCATTTCTTTTGGGTTTAATCCCATTTAGTGGCTCTGCCAGGCAGATGGTGCCAGAGCTGGAGAATGGAAAACAGAGGAACTAAAGATTTGAAGCATGGCACTTCAGTCCTACAGGATTTCATAAGAAAGGCTCAAAGGACATTCCCTCTAGCCCAGGGTGCCAGGGCAGGGCAAAGTCAAATGTGTTTGCTACCTGATGTCCAAATAAAGTAACATTAAGCAGAACGAGTGAAATTTTTTAGCAGAGAATGCCTGGGGGAGGATGCAGAGGATGCACTGAGGCAAAGCAACTCAACCTTCACTAGCCTGGAACCTTTCAAAGGTTTTTTAGGGGACCCCAGGTCACGGCACAGCCCCGGCCCTGGCTTTTCCCAGCCCAGAGGATAATTGCCGTCCAGCCGTGACGTACCCTTTCTCTGACCCCGCCGGGGTCCCAGCCACCCTCCAGGATCTGGCAAGGACAGATATACGGCTGGACCTCAGGGGGCTCCTAAAAGCAGGTCACGCCAAAACAATACAGCTTTGTAAAGCAAAGAGGGAGCCGAGCCGCGGTCAGCCCCGACTGCTGCCGCAGGATTTACTGCCCACAGATGGGATGGTGCCTGTGGATGAGGCACCGAGCATCGCCCTGGGGCAGCCAGGGAAAAGAGAGCTGGGAAAGTGCCCCCGCCCATGGTCTGGGTTTTGGTTTGTATGTGCAGCATCATTTTTAGCTCTCCGGAGACCAGGATTTGGGAAGTCTCAGGTGGGTCCAATGCTTGGCTGAGGTTTCCTACTTGGACTCATTCCCGCTCCTGCTGGGATGTCTAATTCCAGAGCTCACAGAGCTGAGCCGAGCCGCAGAGCAGGGTTTGCCCCCAGGGAGGTTTGCTCTGCCTTTTACATCACCCTACCATGGGAGGAGCCTGCCCACGTGGACTCAGGGACCTCAGAGGGACCTGGACCTCAGTCCTCCATCCCTGAAAGGAAAGCAGGAGGCTGCCACGCCAGAAGCATGTATTTATCCATCATATTTATCCAAGAGATCTGGAAGGAGCTATAGGGACATGACAGAGCCTGTCCATGCATCCAGGGGTGGTCAAAGAGGACCAAAGGTAAATGCAGACAAAGATGCTGCAGAGGATACAGATGAGATAAAATGTATCACATCTTAGACTATCATCTAATAAAGTTAAATTAAGCATATAACAACTGTCCACCTTAGCACCTCCCTCTCAATTTCTTTTTAGAGGACACACTTCATTAAGACTCAAAAGCTTCAGACACACCAAAAATTAACCAAAAACCCCAACCAAATACATCTTGTCTTGTCCAGTGCTAATAAAGCCTTCTGCATTGCATGGGGCTTTTAAACAGAGAAAAGCAACTTTTCCAAATCCTTCTGCAAAACTAGGGTAGCTTTCACAGCCAAATTTCAGACCAGCCTTGCAGTTCTCAGACTACCCTTGCTCCACCAGCCAGATGCATTTCCACAGCACAGGGCAGCCCATGAGCCCTCACAGCAAAGCCTCTGGCGCTTCCATGAGGCAGCTCTTTGCCAGGAGAGAAAACCCATTAGAGCTCCCAAGAGCAGAAATACATTGGAAGCCAGCAACATCATTAAATGAATAGTCATAAATTATTTTGCTACATAAACAATATTAATATCACACCTTCCACCTTCAAAAGCCCATTGCAGGCAGGGACTCATTAAGACCCCAGCAAAGACCACTTGCAGACTTTCGGCTACATGGAAATTCAGAGACTTTATTAAACACGAGCAATATATTTATTTTAATAGAGTACAAAGCCTGGATTTGGCCACCCTAAAACACCACTCAGAGCACCGAATCTCTGAATAACCCGATCAAACAAGGCTAATGTGTGCAATATATCTTGGGTGAGTAATATACAGCCACATTTCCTGCTCCATTTACCCAGTTTTAACTACACCTGACCTACTCTTATCCTAATAGAAAACGGCTGCTCTTCTCATTGCCCATCCTCCACACATGTTTTTCTGATAATGACCAAAACTAAATCACTTCCCTTTCTCCTAAGTGCTGGGCAACAGCTGTCTTGTGACATTTAACTACATCAAGTCCTTTTGCAGGACCTCCAGGTTAGTTCCTGGGGCTCTGGACCTCTGTCCCTGTGTCCTGTCTCCATCCTGTATCCGGGCTCCGGAACTAAGGAATTAGGTGAAGTGCCGGGTCCTGCACTTGGGTCACAACAACCCCCTGTGACATGACAGGCTTGGGAAGAGTGGCTGGAATGTTGCCTGGTGGGAAAGGACCTGGGGGTGCTGGTTGACAGCAAACATGAGCCAGTGTGCCCAGTGGGCAAGAAGGCCAATGGCACTTGGCCCATATCAGCAGGACCAGGGTAGTGACTGGATCCCTGTACTGGGCACTGCTGAGGCACCTCCAATCCTGGGGTCAGTTTTGGGCCCCTCACTTCAAGACAGACAGGGAGGACCTGGAGTGTGTCCAGAGAAGGGAATGGAGCTGGGGAAGGGCCTGGAGCATCAGGAGCAGCTGAGAGAGCTGGGGGGCTCAGTCTGGAGAAAAGGAGGCTCAACTGGCCACAATGATCTTTTCCAGCCTAAGTGATTCTATCATATTATGATCTCAGCCCCATAGGATTTCCCTATTTGGCCTCATCAAGGAGGTATGTGGAGAAAAACCTGGGAGCTGCCTCAGCCTCTGCTGCTACTCTCTTTGTGAGCCAAGGTCTCCCTGCAGCAGTGAAGTTACTGCTTGTCAGCAAGTGCAATGCATTGGTTCGTGCCTGGGTGAGAGGTTCTCCCAAACCTGTGAGCATCACCTTACAGGGCAGGTTCAGCTTTGGAAAGGAAAAAAAAATCTGCTTCCAGCAGTGTTTTTGCCCCCCATGGAGCTTAGCTCAGAGTGATCCATTGAGGTGGATTTAAAGCTTCCTGAGCAGCATGTTTAAATGGCCAATTTGACCAGAAAATGTGCTTGATTCACAAGCACTGGCTGCGTTTCTCCAGTGCTGAGAAATCACAGCTATATTTCATTATTGTTACTAATTGCTATAAAGTATTATGGGGAAGCGATGGCATAGGCAGAAAGAAATATAAACCATTTGCAGTCTATTGAGCCCAGAGAACATTTCCCAAGCTTGCTTAGGGGTGCAGAAATCGGTGCTCGGTGCAAATAAATGAGGAAAAGCATTTTCCGAAGGAATTAGCGCATGGCACGAGCAAATTGCAGCAATTGTGTCTCTCCTTTCTAAGCACTGAATTGCCTCTATAATTCCCCATCATTTAGTTGCATAAATCTTGCACAAATAAACCGGCAATTTGCATATGCACAGAAAAGAAATTATAGAAACACAAGGAAAGATGTTATATTTTTCCTTCATGAGCTGGAAATAAATATGCATTGCTTACTGCCTAAGCTGTGTTTGGCCCATCTCAGAAATAAAAATTTAGGAAACCCTTTAATTTTCAATAATAAATACATATCAGAGGATGAAAAAAAAAAAATTTGTGGCATATGGAAGCCACAAGTTTCTGGGCTGTTGCATCATGAAGTGCGATGGCAGAGCTGTGTGTGCATGCAGAGGATGCAGCGTGATCACAGCATTGTAGAATCCTAGAATGGTTTGGGTTGGGAGGCACCTAAAGATCAGCTGGTTCCAACCACCTGCCATGGGCAGGAACATCTTCCACTAGACCAGGCTGCTCTAGACCATGGGTCACATCAATGTCTTCATGACAATGGCCAAGGGATGCAGCTCACCACAGCTGACAGGAAGAGCGATGCAGAGGAGTGAAGCTGCCTCTGGTGCAGCTCAGTCAAGCACTTACTGAAATAAATGCAGAAGCTCTTGAGGAAGCAAACATCTCATGAAGATGACACCACTTTTATGCATCATCTTGATTTTCAGCTACAAAATGCCTATATTTGTTGTGACTTCTATGGAGGACTCTGAGGTTTCACTATTACAGAAATCCCAGGGTCAAGGCCAGAAGCAACTAAATTATATCTCTTAAATTATTGAGCCATAATGCACAGCCAGGCCTTAGACCCCACCTGGACCAAGGCACCAGTGGGCAGCAGAGGTAGGAGCAGCTCTGACTGTTTGTCATGCTGGTGGAGGCTTCCCAGAGGAGCAAAATAGCTGTTTCCGATTAACTCCCCGTGTGACTGATCTCATTCTGGAATAAGAGGGTGTTATTCCAAAACACCATAATCCTCTTCCAAATGACTTAATCACATTTGGAATAATGTGCTTTTCTTCCAAAACATTTGTATAGAAAAAAAATCAGGGGTGAAAAAAATCAATCAGAAACAGTCCTTTGGAATAACACCTCGTGCAGAAGAATTCTCAGTAGGGACATGTGATACCGTGCTGGTTTACAAAGATTTAATAAATCACCATTTGCAGTAATTCCTGCAGGCTGGGAGAGCAGCATGACTGAGAGGCATCTCCTCTCCTTCACTCCAAAGCTATGGAACTCTAAAATGATCCCACTACACACTGGGGCCTCAGGCACTCACCCATGTTTCTGGTGTTCCCTATGGACCATTTATGGCTGGAGCATTGCTGCCAACCCAATGCTCAGGGATGGTCAGGTTGGAAAGTGAAAGAAGGCAGGAACACTCAGACTGTATCCCAGGAGAAGGTGCCACCAACATCCACTGCCTCCCATAGCCATTCTCTCTCTCTCCCCCTCTCCTCTGCATCTCCCACACCACTGGGGCAGGAGGACCCTTGTGTCAAAGAGGAGAAAGAAGCAGTGACTTGGATGAAAGCAGGAGCTCTCACATCTTTCATCCATTAACTGATCATTCTTCCTGCACAACACATGTGCCAATTCATCATAGGTGATCAATACCTTCCTTGAGGCCCCAGGATGATGAACGTTTCTGCTGATATTCAAATGACCTTGAGAGAACAGGGGCAGCTCCCTCAGGCACAGGTCAAAGAGCCAAGACTGAAGCATCATGTAAGATGATACATGTTCCCAAAATCTCTCTGTAAGGCACAGAGAAATGGTTTTGGCTAAAAAGCTTCACCAGAAGCATGGAGGAAAATTTTAAGTCATGCAGAGACTGGAAGATGATGCTGGACCAAGTAGACCTGGATTTTGTGTGCCAGGCTGGAGCAGAAGGCTGTGTGACAGCTGCCTGCAAAAGGGCAATGTGGTTCCTATCTGAGCTCTTGCTCTGGGCATAGGGTCAATTCACAGCATCTCTGTGTAGAGTTAAGATGGAGTCACAAGCTGGGACCTCCATTCTTCACAGAGACCAAGAGTTGATGTACTCTTGTGTGGCTCCTCTGCCAGATGCAGTCCTTTGCTCAATCCCTAAGGCCATTCATTACCTGTGGTAGGATAAGGACCAACTCTCTCTCTCCAAATCACTGTTCATCTCACCAACCCAGCAGATCCCAGGAGCTGACATCCTCCTACTTGAAGAACTGCTGTCTTCAGCTACAGCTTTGCCCTCTGCCCATATCCAGCCATGCCAGCAGGAAAATAAACCCCAGTTCTGCTCCATGTGCACTGCAAACCAGCGCTGCCCATGGACTACATACAATATGTATGGTTTCGTTTTCTCAGAAGAGGAAAAAAAAGGATAAATAACCATAGATAACTAAAGCAGCCTCCCACCTTCATGAAACTGAAAACCAATCCTTTAAGACAGCTGTTTGTCCTGCAGAACTCCACGTTTGCCCCCAAAATAATCAAAAGAAATGCTGAGAACTGGCAAAGCTCCTACAGTAGTTGCTTGCGTGATTTAGGTTAAAAATAATTGCTGTCCAGGCTTATCTGCCTGACATAAGTAATTAGATCACAGAGTACTTATATGCTGCCATTTCCTATGAGCATATTTTAACATGGCCTTTATCGTTTGACCTTTATATCTGCAGAGGCTTCATCCGCTCCCTGCTGCTGTGATGGATTTATTTTTGAAGATTGGGCTCAGGCTTGCCAGTCCTCGGGCGAGGAGGCAGCACAGGAGACAGATTACAGCCCCAGCAGCTTCTGCAGCCAGGAGGAGAGAGCCTCTCTTTATGAGGAGATGTGCCAGATCTGGACCCTGCTGCAGCTCCATCAAAATTAATCTCCACGGTTAAATTTACTGTTTGCGCCAAGAGAAATTATTGATGGGCACTGGAAAGGGTCAGGGAGTGTAGAACTGGGGGAACATGGAAACACACCACTGAAAGGGAATGATCCTTATCATATGAGATATATTCTATATTTGATGTATTCATACTTTCAAAAAAAACCCATTCATACATTTTACCCCCCAAAATGGAGAAGTGTGGTGATCCCTTCTTGCACATCTCAAAATTAGGAGATGTGCTTCTTGGGTCATGGGTAAAGCAGCTCCCTGACTCTCAAAGCTCAGAGAAGGCCAAAAGCAAAATACTAAGAAAAGAACCCAAGAGAATAGATCACTATCACTATTTTCAGCCACAAAAACATCTACAGGGAGACACTGATCCTGTGCACAACAAAACCTATAGATTAAGTGCAGGGACTTGAGTCCTCCATAGCTGAAAAGCTCTGAGTAAATTAAAAAAAAAACAAACCCAAACAAATCTAACACAACATCAACTACTTTCTTTCCATTTTTATGAAACCCAGACTTGGGTAGGTTCTCCCTATGAGCATCCCTTGAGAGCAACTTGACTTTGCTGGAGTTGTCACATTTGTAAAATAAGAAATTTCATTTTTACACCTCTCTCAATTTTTTACTGAACTCTAATGTTCTTTTAAAAGACATTTTAAAACTTCCCGCACAACTGATGGATACAGTTTTCTTTTATTGTCCAAACTTCCTTAATGACAAAAAGACCCTAAATTTGAAGGGATTTAATGCTTGCAGAGCCTTTTAATATCTTCATGAATGGCAATCCTGTCCTTGTCTGCACGCAGATAAAGTGAGACACTGAGATCAGAGTTATTTGGGGAGAACACACAAAGAGGGTGCCTTCCTTAGAGAACCAGGCTGAAAACCCTGGAATCTGCCAGTCAGGTACTCTTCCTGCTCAGTTTCAAATTATGAAGCAGAACAATAATGCTGAGCCTTGACTCCATCTGGCAATGGTGGGGACCTCTCCTATCCAGATTCTCGAGCACTCCACACCTTTGGAGAAGGTGGAAAAGCCAACAGGACTGTTCATCCCTTGCCACTGGTAGGACATGATATGGATTGAAAAGATGCTGTACCACCCAGTGCTCCCTTCCCACCACATCTCTAGCAAGCCCCCAGTCCATTTGCTGTGGTTTTCTGCTGGTAGCTTAAGGTGGATTTGAGCAGCTGAGAAGGACCATCAGTCCCATATAAAAGCCAGGGTTGTTTTAGATCTCCAACTGCTTTCAGAAGCAGTGCAGATGGGAACAGATGCTGCAAACCAGAGCTGGTTCCCATCAGGTAGGCAAAGCCAAGGGTCTCTTCCACGTTCCATGAAGTTTGTCTCATCTGTGAGTTTGTCTGTTTTAAGGGGAGGCAGAATATCTCTTATTAGGATTTCAGGACCAGTTTATCTATTAAGGACAAAATCCCACAATGAGACAACATCTCTGAGAGATTATCCTGTGTTCTCTAAAGGAGAGAGCACAAGATTATCCTGAAATGAGGCTTGTTTCTGTTGAGGTAATGAGAGATAATTAGTAACCCCCTTTGCATAGCTGTGTGACCCAGAGAACACTTCCAAAGCAGAAAAACAGCAGCGTTTCCAAAGGGAAGGAATCCAAGGTCTGATATGGACTCAATCTGAAAGAAAAACTTCTGGAAAGGATCAGGGCAAGGCCATGAATTTATGAAGTAGTTGTTCGGCTGACTCTAATTTTTAAAGCATTATTATCCTTTTAGCAGGGCTGTCGGGGAGATGGAAGCCAGAGCCAGTGTGATGAAGAGCAGCTGAACAGCGATTTGCAGCAATTCCTCCTGCCTTCCACACTTTTTTTTTCTGCAGAGCAGCAAGCCAAATTGCTTGTAACCAGCTTACTGCAGCCTGAAATGCTACAAAAAGGGAAATTTCTGGACTGGTGGTGTGAGGAATGAAAACAGAGAATGAAAAGAGAAGAAAAATACCAATGGCAGGTCCTGAGATCCACTGGCATTCCAAAGCCCAAGGCCAGACAGGTGTCAGAAACATTTACTTTGAATTCTTGAAGATTCTTTTTAGACTGACCCAAACAGAGCAAGCCAAAGAGCCATTTCTGCAGATTTAAATGAATTTGTATGCCCTTGCAGCAAATCCTCATCTTGTTCATAGCTCTATCATCTGCATTTCTCCAACAAAAGCATCCCTGTTGGATGCAGCACTCCTCTAACCTTCCAGGTGCTCAAAAGCCACCTTCCAAGTAATGCAATCAAAACAATCCTGCTAAAAGCCTTTCTTCTGGCCTAGGCTGACAAGAATTGTTTCTAATAAAGCTAAAGCTCTATAGGACAACTAATGGGTGCTTATTAGTACAGGCAATGGACTATTCAATCACCCATATAGAGAAACTAATGGGGATTGATGGCCAAAATACAGGATGAGGATTTACCTTTAAATAAACAGCTGATAGGATCAGATTAATCTTAGGTATCAATGGGGAAAGTTCATACCTGGCTAATAAAGAGATAAAATATGTGGAAAATAGCATCACTGGGTCCCTGCGGGGTGGGGTTTAAATGTTATTGCTGTGCCAGCAGGTGTGTTTTCAGAGATGTTCACCTTTGCAAACAGCACTGGTTTGGGAGCAAGTTAGAAGATGGTGTAACCCAGACAATACAAGAAAGCAGCTGAAAAACCTCTGGATGAACCTTTGGACTCAGTAAGAGTAGGTTTAGATTGGATATTAGAAAGAAATTTTACCCTGTGAGGGTGGGAAGGCACTGGCACAGACTGCTCATTAAGGTCCCTTCCAGCCCAAACCATTCTATGATTCTATGGTCCTCTTTTTATTAAACCACCTTGCATACAATCCTACCTTTTCCTGCTTCCCCTCCTCCCTTCAGCAAATGCTTCCCAAGATTTTTCTAAAACCCAAGATCTTTATACTTTTGTCTTAGAGCTAATGAAGGAATGGTGTGATTTGCTGAACTGAGGGAAGGGCATAGTCACCTCTGGGGCTTCTAAGTCACTCTTCCCTGCAGCAAAGCATTCCTTGATTTCCATCCTCTCATTTCCTTCCCTTTGAAAGGCCTCTGACCAGATCACAGATGGCAATTCCTATGTGACAGATACTAATGTCATTATTGATGACAAACCAGATGTCCAGGGAGACATAATGCTCTTTTTAATCCAAAATTCATCAAGAGCCTTACCTTTGTAGTTAAGGGTGAGTGCAAAGGTATCTTCATTGGAAAGGATCACACTTTTTTTTCCCCCTCTTTCCTCAGTTTTCCTTTGCACAGCATGGCTGGAAGTGACTAAACCAGACACTAAAGGGATCCTGTTCTCAGTAACAGCATCATTAAAATGCTACAAAAAACCTCTCTTGAACTTTATAAGGGCCTGGGAAGGGACATGCTGTATGTGACAGAGTGTGTTATGAACTTCAAACCATTACAACAAGCTGCTCCTGCTCCTTGATGCATTTTAGGTACATAATTCCTAGTCAAGAAAGAAGGAATTCCTGGTTTGGGTGATGGAGCAATCCAATTTGTCTCCTGCCTTACAGCTAAATATGATATATTTTTCCATAGATTAAGTGTTGTATAGTTGTCCTGCTACAAGCCACTGGATTAAAAGAGAATTACATGGGAACAGTGAAAGCAGGAGATGTAGTGTGGACCACAGCTAGTTAGCAGCAGGTAAAACACCACAGGTGACTTGTTCCCACTAACATTTTAAAACAAGAGCTCTTGTGCTCGTTATCTCTCTTGGAGACAGGGGAAAAAAAAATCCCAACAGCCTTTGTGGCAGTGAAGACAAAGCTTTGCTCGGTAGGAGATGTTCTATACAGCATAATGTATGCCGGG
Organism: Zosterops lateralis; assembly: GCF_965231275.1. Classification (NCBI taxonomy): domain Eukaryota; kingdom Metazoa; phylum Chordata; class Aves; order Passeriformes; family Zosteropidae; genus Zosterops; species Zosterops lateralis. Next base: position 18,015,322 of record NC_139773.1, on the reverse strand, counting down.
AGCAATCCCGGTGTTTTATGGGCCCGCTTAGTGTGAAGTGCAAAACAGGCTTGGGGCTGAGGCTGCATTATTCATGGGGGACCTTAAATATTTCAGTGTGAGGCTGAGGTAGGGAACAATGTAACAATAGCGTATTGTCCCCTTTCTTCCACTAAAATCATTGTTTGTGTTTAAGAAGGCAAGCGAGGAATCTTTCCCTTTCAGTGTGTAATGCCATGCACTGACACATCCCAGGGAAAAGCAGGATAGCAGTGAGGCAAACCCCACAGTCCCTCCAAGGGAGGGGGAATTGTCCTGTCGTCTCCTAGCTCCCAAGGAAATATCAGTCCTGTCTTTAGAAAAGGGACAACTCAGTGCCTGACATACATTTTTGGAGATGATTCACCAGTTCTGTGCGTGAGGGGACACATCAGCAGGTGGGTGCACAGACAAATAAAGTTTCTGGCAGATTTTCCCATTCGAAGCAGCAGAATTATTTTCACGCCACTCTCCTGTGTATGACTTGCTTGATCAGAGGCAACGGCTGGTTTGCAGCAAGGCAGTGGAAACAACCCGAAATTACAATGTTTGGGGTAACGTGGTCAGAGCAGTGGAGGGCAGAGGCAGGTGAGGAGGCAGAGCTGCCTCTGTGCAGATCCGCTGCTGCCATCAGCCGGCAGCTGGAATCCAGCACAGGGCCTCTCCCTGGGACAAGGCTAAAGCAGACGCAGCACACACCACTTATACCGAGCCCCTCCTCGCCTGTTTTCACTGAGAAGAGACATCCTCGGGCTCAAAAAAGAGAAACGCAGCAGATGGGGTGCTCAGACACAGGGGAAAGCTGGATCTCTCCATGCAAAATTTGCCTTTAAATGCTGCTTTATCCTCTCCAACACCACAGAGGTGAGAGTCATAGAAGATTAAGGATGAGCCTCACTGTGTCCCAAGCTGGGTATTTTGGAGCTCAGCAGAAGTCAGATCACTCTGACAGCTCCCTTATGTACTGTTCACACAGTGCTGAATTTGGACCAGAGCTTCAGGGTCCAGTCCCCTTGCAGACAGCCTAAGTCTTGCTATTTATCCCCCTAGAGCTATTTATACAGCTCTATTCTCGTGTTGAGACTCTTAAGTGGAGTGAGGTTTGGCCAAACTTCAGATAATCAGATAACATAATTCTGGCCAGAGCTACATGAGATTCCAGACCTTTCTCACTTCTGTTTCCCTTCCTGCAAAGATAAATCTTGGCAGCTGTCTCTCGCACGAGATAAAACAGAACCAGCTCCCCACATCTGACACAGCTGAAGCACAATAAAATCCCTGTTTCTGCTCTTTTTGGAACCATTAGAAAGAAACTCAAGTGACTTCCCCGACAGTGAGAAATCCTGGTATTTCAGTTTTGATGTTTAAACTCACCCATCTTCCTTCTCAGCTTAGATAAAGATTCATAGCCAGAAATTCACATTCCATAGGCAAAAACCTTATCCACTGTATCAGTTTATTTGTGACCTTTACATGTGCTGTGCTTCCTACATGGAGTCATTTGCATCCAGTTCAAATGGATGCAAAACAAAGCTGCACAACTTTTCCTGTGAAATCCACCCTCCAAAGGTGGGGAGATATAGGGCTCAAATATTTCTCTGGTAACAGCCCATTATTTGCAAGGAGATGTTTCTGTCCTCAGGACAACTGCTGCACATTGACAGGTCTCTTACTACACGGCTGATATCACCACTTTGCAGACTTCCCTTTTGTTTAGATTAACTGATAATTAACAGGCACAGTTGTTGCATTTTTTGAGAAGATGGAGAACACAGAGATTGGTTTTGAAGACTGGGAACAACCTGCACACAACCCATGCAAGAGCACTCAGCTTTCTCCAGCGAGAACATTTTTGAGAGCCAAATCCTGATGCAGCTCCTGTGCTGTCCTGGGCATTCCCGTATCATTTATCTCCTTGGCAAAGCTGCAGAGCTCTCATTTGGGAAGTGGGGAAGAAGCAATAGGTCCCCTCTTTGCTGCAGGGGTGTTTCTGCAGACCCACACACCCCCTGTGCCAGGACACATGTGCAGCACAGACATTGGGGGTGCTGCCACCCCCAGCTCCCGCCAGAACTGACCCAGAGCCTCACTCCTGACCTGGCTTGGATTGGAGTCCATGACCTAGAGGTGAACTGCTCTATATCCCATATCCAGTCTCCCACTGAGTTTATTTTCTGGTGTGGCAGATCAAAGGCTGCTGTAAGGAGAAAATCTATCAAAGGCTCAGCACCCCAACATAGATCCAGCTCGCTTTTATGTTTACTTTCAACAAGCATACTCCTTCCTATTGTTCACCAATCATTTTTAAATGGACAATTATCAGATTTCCCTATTAATGGGAAAAGTCAGGCAATCATAAATCTTAAAATGTGCTACTATCTGCAAACTGCATGTACCACATTATGGAAAAACGAATCTGTGGAGCAAAGCTATTACTGAGTGACCATGTCTTGGCTCAGCAGCTGGTTTTAATTTGAGCAGAGGATCCCCTCTGCTTCCCAGCATCCAGCAGCACTGCACTTCCTATTGCTTCCCAGTAAACACTGCAAAACTATAGTGCTGGCCTCACACCATAGCAATTCAGTGCTGCAATCAACAAGGAGAACTTCTGCATCTAAGACAACTGCCAGCCCCTCACTGCATCTGCCTTGTCTCTCATTCCATCCAAGAATGGTTTGGGTTGGAAGGGACTTTAGATATTATCCCGTTCCACTCCACTGCCATGGACAGAAACACCTTTCAGTAGACCAGGTTGTGTGTTTGGAAGAAGTGAAGAGTTCTTTTACTTCCCCTATACAGTGACCTACACAAAGCTGAACCTGGACTCAAGTGACTGGTGGACCCAAGTCCTGGTACCTCCCTTATGGCACTGAGAGCAAAAGAATAAGGGCACATGGACCAAAAGATACAGGTTGGTCTTCTGGATAAAGCAGCAGACTGTCACTCAGGAATTCCCAGGTGGGATTCTGGTCCTCTCCACCAAAAAGGATTGGAATCTAAAGCAGCCATGAGGACAAATTTGAGTTTTGCTACAGTTTACAAGTGGCTTTGGATAAATTGCTGAACCACCCTCAGTTCCCATTCCCTTTGCTAGCTGGGAAACTCATGCCCAGCTTATTAGGATGTCACATGAATTATCTGGTATTTGGGAAGCTCTTAAATCCATGTAACTCATATGTAACAATTAAATGTGATCCTGCTTTTAGATCAGAACAACAATAATTCAGAACTGAGCATATTTTGTTTTGATTTTCCTATGACTGTCTGAATTCACTGAGACAAGTGACAAAGAAATATGATTCACCATATTCATGATTACTTCCAAAATGGTTTACTTTAATCGGAGCAATTGGAAAAATGTTAAAGGCAAAACTGCTTTACCCAGCTGACTTTAAAAGGTTGTTTCATTCCACATTTCTGTTTTCAATAAACATCCCAGGATAAAAACATCTCCTGCAGCAGATCTATGCAAAGGACAAAAAGGTGTTAAATCCAAAGTGGGGGCGGGTGGAAGAGATAAATAGTTTACTCCTATTATCTTTACCATATGTTCTATTCCAACTGGATACACATAAACAGCATGCAATCTTCAAGCTCAGCTTTAGACTCTTTGAAGTGACCTGACCATACTACTGATTTATTTCAAACTAACCTTTCTCTTTGAACCTTAGGTCAAGGTTAATTCCATAATAAAACATACCTTATACAGCTGGCTGTTCCAGTGGTGCTAGCAAGGAACGAAGCCCTCAGTCATAAGCATTTGTTTCACTGAGTGTGGTATTGTATTTCTATTTTCCCTTCCCTGTATTAATTTCCTTCACAGACCCTAGTTAAGGGGGAAAAAAAACCTCTTTTCCGGTCCATGAGATCAATTTTAAACACACTGGAATTAAATGAAGACATTTAAGCCACATTTCTTTGCTGAAATGCATCCGCCAACACCAGAAACTATTTTTATTACAGTCTATGTTTAATAATCAGATCTTCAATTTCATAAGAAACCACACAGCTACGTTATTCAAACTCCTGCACTGGCAACGACCCTTTCAGTATCTTTTACAAAACCATCTCTGCACTGAACCACAGCAAATCACCAAGGACAGCTTTTCTATCTAGGAAAATAAAGTGGGGAAAGGAGAAACATGTTTGAAGGGCCCTTCTTAAAAAACCAGAGGAGATCTCCTTGCCAGTGCCCCAGCCAGTCTTGCTTGCCTGTAGGTATTGAAGCAGGCCAAGCAGAGGTGCTGAGGTCTGGGAGAAAACTTGGAATGTGGGATGCAGTCACTAAGAAATGCTGACGTGCACAACACATTGCTCAAGCATTGCTCATCAGGTAGTTTTCCAGAGGACTGGAAAGATGCTTATGAATTTCAGCCTCCAGCCCATGGCACACACTCACAGCACTTAATTAAAAAGCAGCAATATCAAAGCTAAATCAGCAGCTGCTCCACATTTCTCCTGACTTTAGAGCCTTGCCAACACCGTGCCTCTTGGAGCTGTCGGGAGAGGGATGAGTAGAAACCTTTGTTTGGGTTTGGGGTTTCTGCAAGGCACAGGCTGGAAAACCTTATCTGCTGTAGCTAACCCTGAGGGGAATTGTGCTTCCCCTCCAAAGGAATGATGTTATCCTCCCACATTTTGCAGGCCTGAGCCTACAGTGGTTGATGTTCAGGATCACCAGCACACCAAGGGGCACCTTCCCTAAAACATCCCCGAAAACTTTCAGCACTTCATCTCTGGCTGAGGGGCAGCTTTGTGAAAACAGGGTTTAGCCCAATGTTAACTGAGTTTGAGCAGGCAGCACTCTCAGGCAGCATCGATACAGCAAACTTGTTATCTCATCAGTATCTGTCATTGCCGAACGCAGCTGAGCTTGCCCTAATGGAAGCACCATCCATTTGGAATCCCAGAGGTAGGCATCAGTTTTGGATCAATGCTCTCAGAATCTCCATTAACTGTTACAGTGCCAGTGATGTTTTAGATCTATTTTGTGTTAATTTCTTTAAACCAGGCCACAGAAGGTCTTTCACTGCATTTTGACTCTCTTAGAGTACTATAAGAAGTGGTGGCACAGGAAGCCCAGCATCCCCAGAACTGACGTGGTTCCAAGGAAAACCTTTTCCCTCCAGCTCTCCATGCCCATTTCACCACACTGTCTTTCTCTTCCAGCTTCTCCCCAGGGCCTATTGCCTATTCCCACTCCTTAATCAGATGCCAGGACACCCCACTTCCGACAGCAAGGCCCCAGCTGGCAGTGCCCTGCATGTCCTGCTCTCCACCCCATGCTCTGTCCCAAAACCACAGCCCCGGGCATAATGTGAGTTAAAAGACACAGTATGCAGAAATTCCCAAACAAGAGACACACCTTTTGCTATGTGGAGTGTCTTTACCTGTCCCACAGCTATCAAGAGCAATACTCCCCCTCTTTCCTCTAACACAGTAATTGGTATCTTAAATGAGGGCACTGGAATTATATCAGTTCAAAAGCACAAAGTAGCAATGTAAAATTTCACCCGAACGCATTGAAAGAGACGTCTCTATTTTCTAATCTCCTTTAACAGGCACCAAAAATTATTACATCTAATGATTTATTAGTGAATGAAATCAACCAATTAGACAGCCAAGGACTGATTTTTCAAAAGGATCACACAGAACAATTTAATATCATGGGAGATAATAAACATGTCCTGAGCTGGATCGCTGAATGATGACACTAACAGCCTGTCAGAGATATCAGATATTTACAGCAGAATAAGGCACCACATCAGATAAAGTAAAATACATCCTCTCAAGGATATAGAAATAGGGAAAGGAATCACTCCAGCTGCATTTCAAGTCTGGGTAATTTCCATAACTCCTGAGAAAAGGCTTTGTGTGGTGCTGGTTCTCTTCTTAAGGCACCCATCCATGCTGCTGGAACGCGGGAGACCATTGGGAGCAAACAAGTTGACAAATAGCACACACCTCAGAGACTGGACAATGTTTTAAAAATAAAAACATGTACAGGTAGCTACTAAATTGGGTAACATAAATGAAAGGCACCTTTAAAGTAATTTTGTCTACATGTTGTCATTAAATACGTCAGACCCAAGCAAATATTTGTGCAGTCCTAGAGGTTTCCTATCACAGCCTTTTTGATGCAGCTGTTATGGAAAGTCACTTTTTTGGATAAACTCGTAAAAAGCAAGTAAACAAAGCTACAGCTCAATTCAATTTTATATATATATCATTGTGAAATACCTTACAATTTAATGCAACTGTGCACAGGCTATGATCTATCTGGTTCTATCCAAAATTTTGAGATCGCATAATTATAAATGTAGTCAGAATTATTAAAAAAATTCAAACCATTCAAGTGGATGATTAAGAATAGGAATTCTGCCCTTGGGAGTTAAGATCCTTTTTTTGTTGTTGTTGTTGTTTTTGTGTTTGTTTTGGGGTTTGGTTTTTTGGTGGTGGTGTGTTTTTTTTGTATGTGTGTGTGGGTTTTTTTGATGTTTTTTGTTTGTTTGTTTTTGTGGGGGGTTTTTTTGTTTTATTTTGTGGGTTTTTTTGTGGTTGTGTTTTTTTGTTTTGGTTTGGTTTGGTTTGGTTTGGTTTGGTTTGGTTTGGTTTTGGTTTTTGGGGGTTTTTTTGGGTTTTTTTGGGTTTTTTTGGCTTTTTGTTTTTCATTGATACCAGTTTGCCCTTAGACAGGAACACAGCTGGTGTTCCTGTTCAGGAAGGCTGCAAATTGCAGCTCCAGCTATCTCTGGAGATTCAGCTATGAGATGAGAGCCCAGTAACAGGTATTCACAACTGACCTTAGCATTTTCCTGAGCATCTGCATGCCTGTATCAGTTACTTCATGGATATGTGCAATATCCCTCCTGAATGAAGAAACCAAGAAAGATGTTAAAAGACATCCAATATTGCTATATGTTTCCAAAATTTTACTCATTTGGGTTGAGGAGACTTCCACATTGATGATGAGGATTTCTAAGACACTTTGGGACTGGAAAAATGCTTCACAGCACTAACACCATATCAGCATTCCAGGGAGGAACACAGAGCCTCAATCTCAAGCAACATAGGGAATGCATCCTGATGAAGAGGTTCAACTAAAAAGTGAATTGCTCTCCCTTAATCCTGCCATGCCATCCTGCAGAGATAAACAAACCTGGACTCTTCCTTGAGACTACAAATTTGGATGATAAAATGAATTGTTGAGGAGCAATGACATCTACATATTTTTGACTTAAGTATGTTAAAATTAGAGCTACATAAACCCAAATTTGTCACAAAAAGCAGTCTCCTTGGATGACCCCTCTGGTTAATCTGCTGTTTCACACAAATGCAACGCCCAAGATGGGAGTTTGCACCTGCCATGCCCAAGCAGTTGAGGGCAGGGGCCTGGAACGCTCCTGATGTTGCACAGAGGATGGGGCACAATCCATCTGACACGACCATGGTGCAACTAACACCCCAGCACACTGTCACTGTCACTGTCCCCACCTTGGGGTCCCAATGTGCTTGCACTGTGGGTACAAAGAGCTTGATTCCCCCTCCATGGCCTTCCTGTCCCATGGGCCATGGACCTGACTTGGTCTATACCTGAGGTGAAGGTGACATTTTTCCCCTCAATCCAGAAACTCTTTCAGTCTCTGAGAGGAAGATTCAATTGCTCCCTTTACCCTCCCTGGGTCACCACCTGAGAAGAAGATGCTGTTGTATCCTGCAGGCCTCTCACAGTTTCCACCTGAAGACAAAGCACCATTCCCTCATACCCCTCTCCCAGTCTCTGCCTGTGAGGGCAATGCCATTTTCCTCTTCCCAATCTCTACCTGAGGGCAAGGTGCCATTGCTGTCTATCCCTGTCTATCCCCCTCTCCTGGTCTCCTGAGGGGAAGATGCCATGGCTCTACCCCTCTCTTGATCAACACCTGTGAGGGCGGTGTCATTTTCCCACTCTCACCTCTCCCACAGCCTCATCCTGAGGGGAAAGCACCATTCTCTCCTCATACTCTTCTTCAGGTCATTACCTGAGGCAAAGGTGCCATTCCCTGGATTTTCTAGTGCAGCCTGAGGGTAAAAACTGGAAGCGGCATGAAACCTTTCGTACCCCTCTTCGATCTCTGCCTGAGGGGAAGACGCCACTGCCCCCTGAATCCCTGACCTGGTCTCTGCCTGAGGGGAAGGCGCTGTTCCTCACTAACCTTCTCCCGGTCTCTGCCTGAGGGGAAGATGCCACTGCCCCTTGAAACCCTGACCTGATCTCTGCCTGAGGGGAAGATGCCACTGCCCCTTGAAACCCTGACCTGGTCTCTGCCTGAGGGGAATTCGCCACTGTCCCCTGAACCCCTCTCCTGATCTCTGCCTGAGGGGAAGATCTCACTGTCCCCTGAACCTCTCTCCTGGTTTCTGCCTGAGGGGAGGATGTCGCTGCCCCCTGAACCCCTGACCTGATCTCTGCCTGAGGGGAAGATGCCACTGCCCCCTAAACCCCCCTCCTGATCTCTGCCCGAAGGGAAGACGCCGCTGCCCCTTTATAACCATCTCCCGGTCTCTACCCGAGGCGAGGGCGCCCTCCATTCCCCCAGACCTCCGTCCCTCCTCCCCGTCCCCCCGTAACGGGCACAACCGGCGGCCGCCCCCGCTGCCCGCGGCACACGGCCCGGCCCGGCCCTGCAGCTCCAGAGCGGCGCGGGGCGGGCTGAGGCGGAGGCGGCTCCGGGCTGGGGCGGGGCGGGGCGGCCACGCCGCGGCCCCGGCGGCGGAAGGGGAGACGCCGGCGGGGCGGTCGCTGCCGCCTTGTGGGAGCGCGGCCGGGGCTCGGCAGCCCCCTCCGGGCATGTCAGCGCCGGGCCCTGGCCCCGGCGAGGCGGCCCCGGGCGCCAGGGAGGCGGCGCGGCGGGACCCGTTGGCCGCCGACCTGCGGTGCAGCCTGTTCGCCGCCGCGCTGCAGAGCTACAAGCGAGACTCGGCGCTGAGGCCCTTCCCGGGCCGCTACGCCAGCGGCGACACCAAGGACTTCGAGGGGCTGGTGAGTGCCGGGGGAGCTGCCCGAGGTGCCAGGGAACCCGCCCCGATGGGGGAGCACGGGCTGTGCCCGCACGGGTGAAGGCAGTGGCGCCGCAGGGGCACGGGTAAAGCAGGATGAAAGGGTTTATACAGCCGAGAAATCCGGGTTTAAAAGAGCGTTTGGGATTCTGACTGATAAACCCACACTGGGAAACACCCAGATCCGGTGTGGGCATATGAAGTAACAAGCAATAGGTAACAGGTAGTGGTGAGCCGATAGGAGGAGAGGGAGCGGCCTCAAGCTGCTCAAGAATGAGTGTTCTGGAACATTTCCACCCTGAAAGGATGGTTAGGGATTAGCATCGGCGGCCCAGGTGCAATCACCATCCCTGGAGATGTTCAGAAAACATGTAGATGTGGCACTTGGGGTCGTGGTTTGGTGCTGGGCTCGGCAAAGTTGGGTTAATGGTTGGACTCAATAATCTCAGACATGTTTTCCAGCCTTTATGTTCCTAATGTTCTGTGGAGTGTTATGAGAGCTTGCCAACGTTAAATTCAAATTCATATGGAAGGATTTGCATGTTGCATGGCCTGAACACCACCCCCATGTCAGGCCCACTGCACATAGAGCTTGTGACAGACAGCTTGTTTTCTCCCAGTAGTGCATCTGATTGTTCCCATACAAACCCTACAGATACTGTTGGTAAATATCACTGTTTATAACTTGCCTGTTCTTTGCAATTGACAAACTTCCCCACAAACTGAATACAAGTGTTTATGTCTCAGAACAGAAACCTGTTTTTCAGTTTGTTGGGGTGAAATATTGTTTTGTTTTCACTAGAGGTCCCTGTTTAATCGCAATGGCACTAAAGCAGCTTGTGCTAAATGCCTCTGTTGTTAGCTTGCAGATACCAAGGCTCTACCAAGCCTGAAAGAGCTTCTGGAGTCCGTTCCAAATACAGATGAAAGGACTTGGGACCTGTTTAGTTGGATTCTATCATCTAAAGTCTTCATGATACAAAGTACTAAGAAAGAGGAGGTAAGTTTGCAATTCTGAAAATCTTAATTAGAATTTGGTTTTTAAGGCAAACTTGCACTTCAGAGAATATTTCCTTCTGCCAGAATTAAGTTGGTTATTTAAGAGCTCGACAGTTGAACAAAAATCCATTCTTCTCTGTATATAGAGAGGTATGTTTTTAAGCAAAATTTTCAGGAACACTGGTTGGAAGAAGTAGTTACCACTGGCAGTATTTGATGATGAGCAGTGATTGTAGTTGGTTACTGCAGTTAGCATAACATGGTTTAGTCTGAGAGAGTCCAGGTTGGGTGTCATGAAGCTGGGTCCTACTTGTCACTGAGAAAGGCAATTTTTGTTTCCTGCCCCAAAAAGAGAAACGTTCAGAGCCACTGAGGCACTTCTGTAACAGGGATCAAAATAGTTGTGGAGATTAGCAGCAAGATGAAAACAACTTCTGTGTTCATGGTTTTTTCTCTTTCAGGATCAGCTGATGAATATATTTTCTTGTAGCCAAAGTAGAATTGTGATATTGTCCTTGCATCATAAATTAATTCATAATTACAATTCAGGTTTGGGATTTTTTCTGAAGAGAAGATTTAGGATCTAACTTTGATAGCAAGAAACTGGCAGGATTTTTACTGTGCACTTACTCCTTCTGAATTCTAACAGCATTGAATTCTAACTCAGAAAAAGCATAATCAGAATATATTAACCAGTATGAAGGGACGGGAAGCAGAATTTCCAGTGAGTAATCTAACCACATAAACCAACATTGATATTCCTTCCTGTTTTTAAGTACGAGAAGATCCAGGATCTCACAGGGATGTCTGGGGCTGCGGTTCCTGCTCCACACTACCTCTTTGAGGTTGTGTACTGTGATCAGATGAACACCAAGTTTGCTGAGACCAAGGGAGAGCGGGACCTTATCTATGCCTTCCACGGGAGCCGCTTGGAGAACTTCCATTCCATCCTGCACCACGGCCTGCACTGCCACTTGAACAGGGTGAGGCTTCTGCCACTGACACCATCTTCCCTTGCTCACTTTGCAGCTGGGGGCACTTTTTAAAAATAGGACCAGATTCCTTTCGGGGTATGAAATGTGCTGATGATCTTGTACTGCTGTTCTCATTTCAGTGTAGGCCTTTGTGGATGGCTGTGTTGGGTTTTCTAGTGCAGCCTGAGGGTAAAAACTGGAAGTGGCATGAAACCTTTCTCACCAGTGTGACAAATTGTGACTGTCCTTTGCTTCTTTGTAAGGAAGCGTAATTCCTCTGAAAATCCTGGCCTATCTGACAGCCTGCAGCTGGGAAGTGCCTGTCTACAGAGGAGGAAGATAGTGGAGATTTTTTTGCCTGGCCTTGCATTTAGATCAACAAAGTTTCAGGTGCTACTTGCCAGTGGAGCCTTCTTAAAATGGTCTTTAGGGAGACATCCTGTAGGATTTGCACCTCTTCTGATTTCAGTGGAAGGGCAGTTGAGAATCCTGGCTTTTTGTGTCAGCTGTGAAGCAGCTTTAACACAGCACCTGCTTGACATTCCAGTCAACCTGGATTATGTTTTTTCCCCACATTCTTGATGAGTAATGGTTTACCGGGTACAATGGACTTACTGGAGTAATAATTTTAGCCAGTGTGGCAAATTGAAAAGTACTTTCATCTTTTCTAGTAAAGCATGGATTTAAATGAAGTAAAGCCTTGCCTTGTTTAGGGAGTTTGGATTACTTGAATGATGACAGTCTCAATAAATCGATGAAATGCCTTTTAAGAGCAGTGCAGTCATGTTGATGCAAAATACTCATGCTGGCAAACTAACTCCAGATCCGGGAAAGCATGAATCTGTCCACACTAAGTGCTCTGCCAAGCAGCTAATTTGAGGGATGTGAGAGGGTAGCAGCCCCACCCCAAGGAAGTTGTGCCAGGACAAAAACAGTGCATGGACCAGGCCCAACGTGGGTCAGAAAGGCCTTTCGTAATTTACCTTCAGGAGCAGAACTGCCAGTCTGAGAGGAAAGAACACTTGTATGTTGTTTGAGGTTTGCAGTAGATGATTTTAGGCTAGATTTCTTCTCTGTTTCAGACATCCCTGTTCGGTGAAGGCACCTATCTGACCAGTGACCTGAGCCTGGCTCTGCTGTACAGCCCTCACGGTCTCGGCTGGCAGCGAAGTGCACTGGGCTCTATCCTCAGCTGTGTGGCTGTTTGTGAGATCATTGACCACCCAGATGTAAAGTGTCAGGTGAAAAAGAAAGGTCAATCTATTACAGTAATAACTGTGTAGTAGTTACATCTGTCCTTCATGTTGTTTTTCTTTCCCTGCTAATATCAGTGGCTCTTGGAGCACTGGATGGGAGACTTACCTCCTTGTCACCCTGGTCTGGGCCATAATGTCATCCATACCAAGGATGACTAGGAGTGGTATAGCCTCAAGCAAACTTCTCACTCTATTCTTGGATGCTGAGAGATTCAGGGGAATACCAAGACTAGATCTTTGGTTATCTCATTCCCATTCTTTTGGGGGGTGTGTATGGGGGTGTTGGTTGTTTACTTTTTTTACAGTTACTTGAAGTTCTGCCTTTTTTTTTTTTTTTTTTTTTTTTTTTTTTTTTGCTTTTCTCTTCCCAATTCAGATTCAGAGGAAATAGACAGAAAAAGAGCCAGAGTGAAAAACAGCGAAGGGGGAGATGTACCACAGAAATACTTTGTTGTCACAAACAATCAGCTTTTACGAGTTAAATACTTGCTAGTGTATTCACAGAAGCAGCATAGGAGGTAAGAATTCAGCTGTGTAGGGGGATGAGCTGCTACAACAGCCAGATAAACACATCTCATTGGTGAAAATCAACAGAAAACAACCAAGAAAGATACACTGCACTGCCAGAATTTGTTTATAGCCCTTTTTCTATGGAAATAAGTCTTACGCCATCATGTTGCCTCTGTCTTGCTCTTCAACATTCCCAGGCTCAGCTAAACTTGCTTTTTTACCAGCCCTTTAAGCACTTAGAGTCTTTGACAGGTCTAATTATCTGTTTGTGGCAGGAAACCAAGAGTGGACATCTGGTGAGTGCATCTCTTGAAACTGCCTCAGTTTTATCTCTGCCCTTATCTATCCTAAGTGGCAGTGTTCACTCAGCTACTCAACACATGTCTACAAGCCAGGCAGCTACAGGTCCAGGCCACAGGGAAAGGTGTGAACATGGAGAGAAAAGACAGGATTGTGCATGGAGACTTAAGGAAAAGGGATGTGGTGAAAATCGGGCTTTGTTAGTTACAGGGATTGTGGAACAACTTTTTATTCTTACTGGATTTGCTTAAAATAATGAAAGCTGAGATACTTTCTGCCAAGGCATTTGTGCATCTCTGACAGAATTCATTTCCTTTTCCCTTTTCAGGCCTTCTAATGAATCTTCCTGGTTCTACACCCACCGTTTTGCCATAATGATGATGCTGTACCTGCTGTTGCTGATGGTGATAGGGGCCAGCAACTCACCAACCTTCATCTACTACTGGCACAGAATGTTTGACTCTGAGATATGAGCCACCCGAGATGATAAACTGTTAATTTCACCATGTGCCTTAAGAATAGCTGATCTGCAGTGCACTGCATCTGTTCCAGAGCTCTGGAAATAAAGATGCCTGGAGCTTTCCAGTTCTGTCACCAGTATATTAATCCTCATGGTATCTCTGCATTTATTCTTATTTCTGTGTTCCTGGGATTCATGAGGATGCCTAGTACAGCTGAGAAGGATCACAGTGGTGCAGCTTAGCATGAGCCAATTGTTAAGGGTCCATGGAAAAAAGGTTATTTAAGATTAATGAAAACTAAGCATGGAAACACTCAGGTGTAACTTATTTTCTGTCAAGCTGAAGTATGTTTGCACAAGTTGGAAAGGAGGATGTCAGGCAAAGCAACCTGTTGAGAGTCTTATCAGTATGTTTTCAGAAACTGAATCCAGTGATGTTTGGCATGTATCAATGCAGATGGAATTACTTCTAAACCTAACTTTGGCCAGGAATTTTTATATTTCAGCATAATGATTGTAAGGAAAAAAAACAAAAACCAACAAGAAATAAAACAACCGCCAAATGGAAGAACTTAAATGGTTTCTAGTATGTTTTTTCCCCCTCTGTAGAACATTTTTGTGTTTTAATCCCAGCTGGCAGCTAAGCACAAATCCAAAACATAGTTACTACACTGCTATGAGGAAAATTCATCCTATCCTGAACAAAAACAGCACAAACATCTACAAGGCTTGTGGTCTCAGGCATAATCTATTTTATCCTAGCTTACTGTGCAGATTAGACAAACTCAGGGTTTTCAGCATCAACACTGAATAAGGATTGTTCTGACCAAACTGGGGATTTTTTAGAGAATACACCATGTGCAAGTTAGTAATGCAACATACACAGGGCAATGCTCTCTCCCTCCTGTCAAGTCATTTGTATTTGTGGTTGTCACAAAGCAACTTACAACTGCCTGAAACAGAAAAAGGAGCAAAGCACTGCCCTCTGATTAGTGACTGGGCATGGGATAACCCCATGAAGACACCAACATGCTAGGCAAAGAAAAGTCAGATGTGCCACAGTTCAGTCTCTCAGTCCAGCCTTTAGTAGGTTTGATAAACACAGATTTTCATTGCACAGTGAACCCTAACCACAAAAAAATCCCCGAACTCATCACATATTTCCAGCAAATGAGTCTGTGATTACTACCCTACTCATTAAATATTTCAAAGAAAATCTCTTCTTTTTCGATGTTCTGGTACCTAATTGCCAGAAATAATGTCCTGGTAATCAGGCTTTTTAATTCAAAGCTGAGAACAAGTTCATTTACAGCAACCCCTCTTCTTGGTGACTGGAGCTAGACACATTTATCCCAGTTAATTTTGCTGCCAGAACAAATTTATTTATTCACCATACAGCCTGCAAAACAAGAACATTATAATCCAATTCCCCATTGCCTTTTACAGCCCGTTAATAATGCTCACTGTCAAAGGACACTGCAGCACCTCAGCCCAAGAAGTGTCTGTGCTAATTATAGCAGAGATTTGCAATTAAAATATACATAAACAAATAATTTATTGTGCAACAGGTTCAACTACTTTATAGTTTAGTCCTTGATATTTCAATGCAGAAACTTGGGGTTTGAGACGTGCATGGGGGTCCTGGGAATATTTGCACATTTTTGGTCTTCCTCAGCATGTAATAGTGAATGTTGTGCCATGTAAATATACAAGTTTAGGGGAGGTAATGTGCCAGGCAGAAAATGTGGAGGTATTCCATGCTGTCTAAATGGTACTGCTTTGTTAAAAGCCTGGTTTGTCTGAAAAAAAAAAAAAACACCATCTTTTGGAACAGATGGGCTATTTGGGGCCCTTTGGAAAAGGGGAAGTTGAGCAGCAGTTGCAGGATGGCTATTTGCTGGCACTGCAGGGAAAGGCACAAACCTGGGAGCTCCTGAGCTAGATAAAAAGAACACAGCAGGGATTTAAAGCTCTTTTCTTAGGGTTTCTTTGCATAGGAAAGTTTCTGGAGAGTAAGCAGAAGAAGTAATAATAGTTCCAGGCTATGTCCCCAGAGAGAAAGCATTGTGGGGGTTCATGGCAGACACGCACAGTCCAGATCTACAATGAAATCAGCAGGTATCAAAGGAAAAAAACCCAGCTTTTTCCACTTTGATCGGTTTGAATAGACCCAAAAAAAAAAAAAAAAGGAGGTGGTTGCAGGTGGGGGCTGAGTCCTGATGGATGTGTCTGGAGTATCCCTTGGAGAGCCTGTAGCCCCTCATGCTCAGGCCTGCAGGGATTCTGGGCACAGCCTCATCATTGCTTCAGCTCCACAGCTGCGGAGCGAGGCAACAGCAGTGGGAAAATATTTTAAATACATTTAAGGTGCTCAGATCCTACCTAGCAGCCTGGCAAAATACTTAATATCCTACTCCCACGCTTGTTTTCTGAGCTCCCTGCTGATTTCAGCATGTGTTTCCCAACGTGGCGAGGTGCAGTCAGCTGGATTAATGCGGGTATTGTGCTGAGTAACTAACAGTATTATGAATTAACCCAAGGTTTGTGTTAGCCTCTTAAGCCACTTGCGTGGCTCTTTGAACATGCACAGGGCTATAAAAACACTAACAGGGAATGAATCAGAATTTCCTCCCGAACAAAGGGCCGCTGTGTTTGAAGCAGGCAGCCCAGGGTGAGGTCGAGGAGTTGTAAAATACAAAGCTACCTGCTCTTATTAATATGTCCATTACATTATTGTGGTGAATATTAAGGAATTGTTACTCAGTCAGACAAATCTGATCCTGGCTGGGACTGCAAGAAGTGTGGTAGCCAGTGTTTCCTTGGTGGGAATGAGCAGGTTTGAGGAAGTGGGAGAATTTTCCTCCAACAAGCAGAAATAGATAATATGTAAAAAAGTTTTTCTTTTCTCTCTCTATTTTATATATATTTAAATACAGAGATCTCAGGAGCCAGCTGAGGAGAAAGGCAGGTGCTGTTGGAGACAACGGGTTTGAGCATTTTGGGGAGAGAGAGGGAAGCACCACAGAAAGCAGGACCACCCCTGGGGGTGGGAGGGAAAGCGAGACTCGGGGATTCATACTCCCAATAAGTGATGCAAAAAATCTTGTGCTCTTTAAAGTGTGAGCAAATATGAGGAAAGCAGAATCAGAAATGCAGGAATATTCAAAGCAGGCCTGGGCTTTGGTCCACCTCTGGCAGGACCCAGACTGATCCCAGCTTCCCCAGGGAAGTGCTGACCACCTGCTTGCTCCCCCTTCCTGCATGCAGTGGGCACATGGCTTGGCAGCACAAGGTTTCAGTGGCATTTTCTTTCTCTCATGAAAGCTGTCACTTTGGGCACCTTGCCCACGCTCCAGGCTCCACAAGATGTCACTTTGAACATCAGCAACAGGAAGGAAGGTATGAAAGAGATGGGCAAAGGAGCAGCACTGGAGAGCCTGCAAAAAACTCAAGGAATGTGCCATGCTTGCCTTAAAGATTAAGGTACATATGCCTGCCAGAATCCCCGTTTTCCTACTCTTCATAGAGATCTTTTCCAACCTAAATTATTGTAAGATCACCAAGTCCCCCTAAAGCCAAACCCACTTTTGCCTTTTCATTGTACCCATGGGGTGTAAAGGTGGTGAATCCTTCCCACAAGGAAAAAATTGTTTCTTGCTCCTCAGAGAAGACCTCTGAGCTCTCCTGTTGCTGGGCAAGAGGAGACATGTGCATGAGCAATGCTGGATCTGTTCTCTCCCACTCAGCAAAAAGTGGATGAAGACAGTTTTCAGTAGATTAAAGACACTTTCCTGCTTATTCAAGGCTTGCCAGAAAACCAACTAACTGCACCTTCAAGGTCTGCCTCAGATCAGCAGTATAAACAAAGAGACCAAAGGAGTGTCTGACGAATGGATTAGCTTCCCCTACTGCAAGCAATTCCCATCACCTTACAAGAAGCCCTATTTTGCCAGCCTGGTATGAGCCAACCCCCACTCCGTTAGCGCTGGGTAATTAGCATTGAGCAGAACAAGCCCAGGAAAGCCAAACTGCGATTACGCATCTCATTGGAGTTTGGATGCCTCCTAAATGGCTCACGATAATCCCCACCAGTTGGTCTGGGCTCCTGCAGCTCTAATTGATTTTTTTTTTCTCCTTGGGCTACATGTTTTGCATAAATAATAATTAGTACCAGAAAGGCAACCCAGCATCACCCTAAGCACTGTGGCTTTCTGTGTCCTCATTGCCCAGCCTCAGCCAGCCTGCAGGGACTGCTTGCCATCCCTCCAATTTCAATAATTTGTTAGCTGGGGCACTGGGAGACCAGTGCAGATCCTTTCTGGCTGACAGGGAGCCAACACCTTTTGGAAACAGAGTTGAGAAAAGGCCCCCTCAGTGCTCAAAGGAGATTTGTTTTCTTAAGGAGAAGACATCTCCCAGCTCCTACACATGCAACCACAGCAAGATGAGTTGTTTTTAAAACAAAGCTCTTTCATCCTGATAAAGTCCAGATGCTCAATCAAAGCTGAGGTGGCCACAAAAATAGCTAAGGAACTGCCTCCTGCCAAGTCCACAGCCCCTGAGCTGTCCAACCGTTTAACTAAACTAAGAAAACAACAACCCAACTGGCTTAAAACTAAATTTCTCTTCAAAAGCAAACCCCACATTTAATAACAATCATCAGAGAATGACAAAAAAAAAAAAAAAAAAAAAAAAAAAAAGAAAGAAAAAAAAAGAAGAATTAATCCACTATTTCTAATTACCTGGAAAGGACAACACAGTTGAATAAAGTCATCTCTTCAACCCACACCCAGAGAAGAGACCTCTGCCTTCACAAGCAACTTTTGGCACAATGGTGAAAAGCAAACAACTCATGTTACTCACCACAGCTCAGCTGATCCCTCCAGAAGCCCTCCTTGCCCTCATTTGCCTCTGTCTGCCACTAAAGGTGCTGATGGACCCCTCCACCTACCAGCTGCTTCCATCACTTCCACTTTTGTTGGGACACCTTGGACAACACCTGTGGGGTGGCTGCAGCTGCTCTGCTGGGGCAGAGCCAAGGGGCTGGTGCTGCTTTTTAGGGCAAAGCAAATGTGCCCAGCATGTGGCCTGCAACCTGCCAGCTTGTGCTCTGAGACATGGGGACAGAAAGGTCTAGAGGGACTGGGTGGTGTCAGGTCTGGTTCTCATTGCCCCAAGTACCCTCCCTCCTGATTTCTCCTGTGTCCCACAGAGCTGCTGTGTCTGTCTGTACCATCTCCTTCACACCAGAAAACGGTAGCAAGGACTGTTTTCCCTTCTGGCTCTCTTCAAAAGAGAGAAGAAACTTCACCCCACCCCACTGTGGTTCTTTGTACCACTCTTGCCTGAGTGCCTCCGTCCCCACAGCACTCCCTCCCTGCCCACCATGCCTGGGGCATGAATGCCCCTACGTTAGTCAACCTCCAGATATTCAGATCTTTCCCAGGGCTTGTCACACAGCCATGGGAGAACCAGGAAAGTTCCGAGTCAAGAGATCAGAAATTTCCAGAGAGCTTCTCCTACAATGAAAAGAAATCAGAGTAAAAGCCTGTGATCACACCTTTGCAGGCTCAGGGTGACACCATCCATGCAGCTCTACTGCTGGGTGTAGGTGCAAAGGGCACTTGAAGACCAGCCACTCCAGAGACATGACCCTGGACCACAGAGGAGATGGTAAATTTCCTCCCAGGGGTTGATGCTGGAAGTGTGGAGAAGCTTGATCCCAGAATCAGGGCTGGAGCATGTGTCAGGTTAAAAAATGATGCTTTTCTTGTTGTCACGGTGCTGCCAGAACACAGCAGAATGACCATAAATACCTCCAAATATTTTTCACCCTGAGTACAGGCAGGAGACACATTCTCAGTTTCTGGCCAAAGACCCTCACCCACCAAAGCTGAGCAGGGAACCTCATCATGACTGTCTTCATAATGGTCCTACAGGACAAAACAGTCCCAAAGCTGTGCCTGCCATCCCCTTGTGGGTACACCTCTTCATCAGACCGTGCTGACAGTTGTCCCATTGGAGCCCCCTGATGCCACCCCACCATTTGCAGCACCATCCTTGATGTTCTTCTCTGAGGCTGAGATGGGTTTGTGTCTCTTTTGCCTGGTGATGGCTGTTTCAATGCCCCTGAGACACAACTGCACGTCCTCCCGAAAGGAAGGGGTGTACAGTCCGTAAATGATAGGGTCTGTGCAAGTGTGCAGCAAGCCAAAGAGGAAGAAGCTGTGGTTGACATACTCTGGCATCTTCTGGATCATGGCCGGCTGGAACCAGTACCACAAGCCCAGGAGATAGTAAGGAGTCCAGCAGATGATGAAGGTGGCAACAATCACTATAGTCATCTTGAGAGTCTTCATGCGTGCCTTGGAGATGTGCTCGTTTTGATTTCTTGTCAAACCTGCCAAAGAGAGTCAAAAGGATAGTTGAAGATAGGGGCAAACCAAGACAACACAATCATCCATGACTCTGCTTCTGCCAGAGAGGGAAGACCATCTCGTAATCTGGTCTATGTCCCACAGGAACCAGAAGTCATCAGGGACTGAGGTCAGTAAGTTTGTCCAAAACCTCTTAGTTGGTTTGTGCAAAACTTCTTAGCTTTCAAAGGATGTTGTGACAGACCCAACAACAATTCCAGCACAGGGAAGTTCAGTCATGGAGGACATTAAAGGGCTGGGATCTACTTACCTTTATTGACCTTTAGCTGCTTACTGATCTCCCAAAGGATCCGGATGTAGCAAATGATCATGACACTCAGGGGGGTGATGTAGAGGGTGGTGAAGGTGAACATGTTGTAGACTGTTTCCTCCCAGTGTGCTTGGAAGCTTCCGTGTGTAACACACTGGGTGAAATTCCCTCCTGGGACTGTGTTCAGGTGGAAGAGGAAAAGCTGAAATGGAGAACCAAAGAATAAGTCAGAGAGGATTTGGAACAGAGCACCACATCCTGGAAATCCTGCTGGCTGTGCATGGAGAGCACCCTCTCTGCTGCTGTTCGACTGGCAGATGGGCTCTGGGCACTTGACTCATGGCTTATTCTAATGCTGGTGGAGTCCCTGGATTGGGATGGACTGGTTGGGGATGTTGAGATGGAGAAGCCTTTCTCCAAAACCACCCCATCCTAGGCAAACTCCATGGGAAGGTCACTGAGCTTTACCTGGGGCAAAGCCAGGAGCACGCTGCCAGCCCAGGCAGCACGGAGCAGCATCCCATTGCGGCGGTGAGCACGGGAGAAAGGATGGAGGATGGCTGCGTGCCGGTCCAGGCTGATGACCACCAGCACCAGGGCAGCTGCGTACATAGCAAAGAGCTTGAGAAAGTTGAGGATCTTGCAAGAGATGTCCCCTCCATACCACTGCACTGTCACATTCCATGCTGCGTCCAGGGGCATCACCATCACTGTCACCAGCAGGTCAGCCAGTGCCAGGCTGAGGATCAGTGGCTGCACATGGGATTTCCTCCTCTTCCTCAGCAGGCTGCCCAGCACTGCCGTGTTGCTGCCCGCTGCCAGCAGGAAGAAGATGGCTGTGATGATCACACGGACCTTTGCTGCTTGGGTGAACCGGGGCTCCACCCAGTACTGGGGGTACGCAGAGGCTGAGACATTGGTGTCCTCCTGTGCGGTGGGGCAGTGGGGAGATGCAGGGAGCTGCTCCTCACTCATCCCTTGCTGAAACAAAAGAAGCAAAGTGAATCCTTTCTTAGGGGCTGTGTAGAGTGCTGCAGCTTCAACATATAAACAAGTGGGGAGATGGTGGGATCTGCACTGGAGGTACCAGTAGCAGTCTGTCCCATCCTGTCTTGTTCCATCCCGTTCCTGCCTGACCTCTCTGTGTTGCCCATTTTTTGAAGCCACCACATCCCCCCACCACGGTGACCCAGCCTGGCTGTCCTGTCTGGCTCACCCCTGCTGTAGCTACAGTGACTGCTCACACAGACATATATTTTTAGCTCTTTGCGAGATGGCTGAGCAGCTGGGAAAGCAGGAGTGGTGGCCAGGACCATGGAACCAGTCACTGTCTGCCAGCATCCTGCTGGGAATGGGTCATACCAGAGCTGGCTGAGCCTGTGCTGGGACAGCTGTGCTCTGCTCAAGGACTCGTCCTTCCAAAGGGGGTTTGTAAGCAGGGCTCAGCTTTTTAGAAACCCCACAGCCCTTCCCATTTGTGTGTTAAACCTTAATGGTCCATCTCTATCTCCAGTGCCAGATCTGGGGTTGTGGTCAGGAGCAGCTGGGGGTAACCAGGCAGGGAGAAGGGGCATCCCACACTGTCCAGAGTCTGACGGTGGCTCCTGGGAGAGGATCACAGTGGCATTTAGGAGCCTGGACCTTCCCAGAACCCAAGCAGCACCAGCACAACAATTCTGTCCCTTTCTATTCTGGAGGCAAAGCAGGAGGAAGAGGGGAAGGTAGAACCCTCCCTAAACTGTGGGTGGCTGGGGAGTGATGAGCAGTGTGGTTGTCCCCCACACTTGATTTCATTGCCCTTTTTACCTGAGCAGGACTCGCATTTTAAGGGCAAATACTTTCAACTCCTGTAGCCACAAGCTGTTTACAGTCCCAGCTGAAGGTACAGCACATCTCCTACTGCTTCAAGCACCTTCCTGTTTGCTGATTCTAAAATAGAGCATTCCTTACCTTTGTACAAATAACAGGAATAGCAGAGATCAAATCTGTCTCCCCAGCTCTGCAGGATGGAGATGCCAACACCCTGCAGCAATGCGCCTTCCTCCAGCCCCACCACGTACACCCCGAGCCCCCTTCCTCTCACTGCCTTCACCCCCTCCCTCCCTCCCCAAAGACCAACCCAACAAACAAGCAGCAAAAAGAACAGCTAAAAAGCACCAAGTTGCTTGTCTGGAAGAAACGAGAAATCCGCATCCAGGTCAGGATTTATCCCAGCTGGTGGGAACATACCTGGCATACGCATGCCCTGATGCTGAGAGAAGAGGCTCCGTGCCTTTCCCACGGGTCTCCCACCGCTGCGGTGCTGAGTCAGGATGTTCCAACGTTTCCTTGCATCAGATCCCTGCAACAAACCTTGAAGCAGTAAAATTTCCCCTTGCCAGCGGCCAAGCCGGGAGCGACGCTGCTGTTAGCACAGGCATATGCAGGCATCTGGAGATGGGAATGCTGCTGCAAACACTCCCTGCACCAGCAAACCAGGAGCAGGGCACACAGAGGTGGGCACCCATGGGCAGCCTGGCTCAGGCAGCCACCATCATCCTTGCCCTTGTTAGCTTAATGAGCTGCCCACTTAACGAGCAGGCAGCAGGGATGATGACAAAGCCGCTGTAATGCAAGAAATGGCCAAAATTCAAAACGTTGTGGCCAAATGTGGCTCCATCAGGGATAGGTGCCAACACTCCCTGTACTGGTTTGCTATAAATACAGGAAAATGAGTTAATTATCCTGGGAGTTAGTGATGAACGTCCCGTTGCTCAGACAACCGAGAGACTCGCAGACACATGCACACACGCACCTCAGAGATGCTCCTGGACCACATGGGTCTGTGGAAGCATCACAGGTACATGCCTGGACTGGAAATGCTGTAAGGAGGGAATTAATAAGGGGAAATGTGGCTCATTTTGCCATTTTAATGACTACACTTTTTTTCCTGCAGTCTATCAGTTCCCATCTTCTTCTTTCTGTACTTCTTGCAGCATAACACAGTGAGAGGGAAGGACCTTGGGAGGGACAAAGAGCTCACAAGAGCTTAAAAAATACAATGTGCAATGTGAGGACAGGGAGGGAAACTGAGGACATCCTGCTCTTCTGGCCAGCAAAGAAGCTGTGAGGGTGAAAGAGGGACAGCCCCAAGCCCTGCTGGGGCCAGCACTGGCAAACACACTCCCAGGGGCTTTGCTGGGACTTTAATGACATGCAGATAGACCTTCACATTTTCCAGGCTATTAAATTAAAGAGTATGTAGTATACAAGTCCCTGCAGATCTCAGGCTGGCAGTGATGGCTCTACATTGTTTCCCAAGAGGAGGAGATTCTCTTTCTGGAATAGGTTTTCCATCATTAAAACTACTCCCACTTATTTCAGGAGGAAACGCCTGAGCTCTGAGGGTGGTTGCACCATCTCTGAGGCTGCCGTGCTGGCAGGAGTGCTCCTGGACACAAGCAGAAAAGATATTTTTCCTTTTTCCAATTTGACTCTTAAATCTTTGTGGGTTTAAGAGTCAAATTGTGTGGCAGAGGGACCAGCTCCTGAGACCCAGGAGATGCTGCAGGCACTGGACCATATTTGCCCTAGAATCCCTTAAACTCTCTATCACTTCTGCAGGAGCTGCCAAAAGGGATCAGGATGGAAACTCTCTGTTCAGAACCACAGAGGGCAAGTCCTGCATCCAAAGTGCTTTTCATACAAGGAGAAAGAGGAAAACAGACCCTGCTGGCACTGAGAATGAGCAGCAGCCAGCCCTGCCACATGGGATGGGACTGTCCCCATCACCTCCTTACCTGACAGGGGCATCACCCACCAGTGCTTTGGGAACAAGCCTTACCCTTGGGGGAAAAATAGCACAAAATCCACACAGACATTGGGTGGAAGCCTGTTTGTTCCAACAGCCACCTCCTCCTGACATTAGGTTCTTGCTTAAAGCTGAGATTAATTCGGCCCCACACATTCATCTTTATTTTTCCTTTCATTTAGCCCTTTGCACCTGCACAAAAGCAATTAAATAGCAAGTCAGGAATGTATTCCCTGTTTGTCCTTTGTCCTGGCTGATGGCCTTATTGTCTAGAAATGTCCTCTCCATCTCTGGCTGTATGATGCAAGAAAGGGACAAGATTTTTCTTGGGAACTGTAAGCCTTGCTTATGCCACAACAAAGCCTTTAGTCCCTGTTCGGAGAGGATTTTTTTAGCATACCATCACACAGAAATGTCCTGGGCATGCATTAGCAATAAGTCTTATTTTAAGGGTGGGGACCCTTATTGAAATGACTGCTTTTCTCCGGCGTTTGCACAGTAACCCCCTTGTGTTTTCTCTTTTTTTTTTTTTTTTTTTTTTTTGCTCATCTCCTCAAAGGTCAGTTTGGATGTTGTCTGCATGGCAGCCTTCAGCCGAATCTCTGAACACTGGTTTAACGATCAGAAGGTTTTGGTGTCCAGGATTAGGAAACAGTGCTGGCAGGCAGGGCTTGTTTCCATACATCCCAGATTGGCCCTTCCAGAAATCTCCTCCTCTTGGGATGCTGCCC
Organism: Zosterops lateralis; assembly: GCF_965231275.1. Taxonomy (NCBI): domain Eukaryota; kingdom Metazoa; phylum Chordata; class Aves; order Passeriformes; family Zosteropidae; genus Zosterops; species Zosterops lateralis. The sequence continues at coordinate 17,990,558 of NC_139773.1, read as the reverse complement.
CGGTACATCCCCAGAGCTGCAGTCCAGCGCTGGGTCATGAGGGGACAGAGCATCCCCCTGTGTCCCCAAATAGGACTGATCTCCCCAAATCCATATGGATCATCCTGGGATGCTGGAGAAAACATAAATCAGGAACCACACTGAGTAATATAGTCAGTGATAATTTCTGCACGAGTAGACCTTGAATAAACATGCAAGTGCTGTGTTTTTCCATCGGACACCCTGTATATACTGGGATCTCATCCAGGGAGAGCAGTGTGGGGTATAATTTTCATTAACCTATTGCAAACATGGGGAAGGGAACCTGCTGCTGTTTATCCTGATAAATCACTGCCGGGGGCTTGGTTTCTCAAAGAGAAAAACTTGTATTTTCCTCTCTGAGAGAAACTCCAGCTGCTGGTTGTTGTGGGGGGTAAGGATGGGTGATTCTTCTGCTGGACTCATCAACTGCACCCTCCCCCCAGGCAGGTGCTTCTGCCAGGCTGCTGCCCAAAAACTTCCCTTTATTAAGAAAAACCTCATGATTCCAGAGTGTTTTTAATGCTGATTCCTTTTTTTCCTCCCTATAATTCTTCTCCTCCTTGTCCAAACCTTGAATTGTCTTAGGAGCAGCTCATCCAAGGAAATTTTTGTCTCATACTGGACTCGAAACAGAAAGTCTAGTCAGGGACATCTGACATGCAATGTTTTTGTGAGTAAATACCAGCGTCCATGAAGTCATTTCCCGGGGTTAGAAATGAGCTCACCTCTGGAACAGCTTCTCTTCTTACCCAAAGTTCACAAGTCAAGAGATTGGGAAGCTCCCAGTCTTTCAGCCTTTTCATTAAATAACAGCATCATAAAAATTAGCACGGTGCCACTGTGCTGTAAGTTACAAACAGGTCTGAAACAGAGCATCACCCAAAATTCCCCAAAATCTCTGCAGCAAAAGACAGAAACACAAAGCCCAGTGGTCACCGGGGATAAACCAGCACCTCATTCTGCCTGCTCAGCCGGCCCTGGCTGCTCTGCTGAACCTGCCAAGGAGGGATGGTAATTGCTGCCTCTCCTGGGGATAATCTGGATCACCCCATCCCCCTCCTAAAAACCCCTATTTAAAGCAGAGGGAGGGCTCTGTCCTGCCTTCGGGGCTCAATTACTTGGTAAACTGTGCCTTTAGACCACTTCTTGGTGAGACAATGCTCTGTTTTTGATTCAGCTTTGTGTATCAAAACCTCACTGATAAAAACCTTTCTCTGCGGGGTATCACATCATCAGAGAGCGGTACTGGGAAAAACATGCTCAAACCTGCTGCAATTCCTACCTTTTAATACCTCAGGCTCGTGCTTCTGATGCTGCTGAGCTCAGATGTCCAGAGCATCATTCCCAGGGGTCCCCCAAATTTACATCTTCCCATGCAGGGCAGCAGCTCTCAGGGTCTTTCTGTCTTTCACCAGGACATGTCTACTAGAGAAACATCCCCCTCCTCATCTCTTCACTGGAAAAGAAAGAGGAGGAAATTCATCATCCCAGACCAAATCCTGAGGTCAAGCCCCAAGAAACACGGTGGGACCTGGTGCTGAGCTCCATCTGCTCGCCACCAAACAATAAAACTTGGCATTGTGTGGGTAGCACTGCTCTACTCAGCTCAGCTTCCCCACAGCAGCTTTGCTTTCCTGGCTAGGCTGGCATTTATTTGAGGGGGGAAATTATTTGGGAACTTTCACCTGGCACCCCAGTCCTCAGTAAAGCAAGAAAATCACCCACAGGGTCAGTGGAGGGGCCATGGGTCCCCTTCAGCTTCAGCACGCACTGACCCAGTCAGGGCTCTTGCTGCCCTAACGGGGTATTTTTCTTGAGCTGGAAGAAATTATGAAATGCCAATGTTTTCATTGTGACTAACCATGGAAGTGAACAATTTTGCCCTTGTATTTGGACAGGGTTTAGTTGCTGTCCTTGCCTTTGCCTTCTGTGCCCTCTTTTATCCTCTGCTTTTTTAATTCCCTGTGGGACCTTGTCCATAGTGTTGCTCCAAATACTCTCCTCCCTCCAAACTCTCAAATAAGATTGTGTGCCCCAAAGCCATATTTCACTGCTCCCTTTAGATGCTCCTTCCCAAACATTGGCCAGATTCAAGGGCTGGTCTCCTTTGTTGCTCTAGGGGAGAGGTGAGATGTGGGGAAAGCTGACATCCCTGTGGGACCCTTGGCAGAGTTACACAGGGCTTGCAGGAGCAAAAAGCAGGGAACACCTCCCCTGACACCTCTTTCCCATGAAATTCATATCTCCAAGCAGTTTTCAAAGCCTAAAGATACTCCTGGGTGAACTTTATGCAGGCACATGATCCTTCTCTATGCTTTTAGGAAAGGATCAGTGTTTTGGTGGGGACAGACATCATCAATGCTGAATTTAGTGAGCCAGAGGGATACAATTTCTGCTCCCCAACCCTGTTTTTACCCTCCTGCAAAAAATCATGTTCTGAGCCAACCTATGGGACTGCAGGAACCCAGTGACTATCCCTTAGGATGAGCATCAGTGCTGACTTCTCCCCCTATCCAGATTTGGCCTCCCAGAGAGGTGTTTCTGGGAGCCAGCAATCAATTTGCTCCTGCTGTTTCTCTGCAGAAGTGCTCATCTCCCACGCTGCATTCGCAATCTGCTCCCAGCAGTTTTTGTCTCAGATGGGACAAGGTGCTCACAACCACCAAGGGCTGCCAGGCCTTCCTTCAGCAGCTCTTGGCCCCACCAAACCCTCTGATGTGCTCCCAGCAAACAAAAATTACCCTCCAGTGAAAGCTGATATGGCCACGTATTCCAGGGGGAATCCCAGCAGTGCTGGAATTAGCTCGGCAGAGACTGGCTTTTCCAAGCATGTCCTTGGCGTAGTGCACGAGGTCGTGAGATATTTTACATCTCCGGTCGCCCCCATGACCACAGGCACTCCAGGAAGGGGAGGCATTTCCATGCTCTCTTTTGCCAGTGGGGATGCTGACAAACTCTTTCAGAGCTGAAGTCTGGGGGTGGATCAACCCCAATTACCCCAGCGCAAGCACGGCTCCACATTGCTCAGGGCAATAATAAACCTAAAATAAATTCCCACATGGTTCAACAAGGAGTGCCCACCACCCTCAAGGCTTCATCTCTTCCCACCTTCTGCCCATTCCATGTAGAGGCTCGTCCAAACACTAAAAATTACTTTTTTAACTCAAAGCTTCGCTTTTAAACTGCCACCACTGTTGCCTCTGGTCTGACTTACATAGCTTACACTTCTCCAATGTGCTGCCAGTGCAATCCCTGCAAAACAGGAGAAAGACAAAGTGGAAGAACAAAGTCCTCCCTTGCACCCTCACGGATGAGGCAGGATTTTGCTGTTTTTTATGAAAAACTGGCAGATGTTTTGTTGGTGTAAATCACTGCAAACTTGCCCATTTCAACTTGTTTTATAGCAAGAATATGGAAGAAAAGACACAAATGAGATCAGGGATTGTCATCCCATGTGTGGGAGGCTGCTCTCCATGTCAGCATGGGTGCACAGCCTGGAGTGCATCCCAGCCCAAAGCCAATACCCATAAACAGGAGCAATAAATCAAGGATTTCTTCAGGAGAGATTCGTTACCCAAATCAACATGGACTTTGACACAGGATGGTCTTTGTCCATCCAACCCTGTCCAGAGCTAAAGCAAACAGCCGGTGGACTGTGGGTTGGAGCTTCGCTCCTGCCCTTCCTTTGCAGTGTAAATGTCCCCATTGAGGTGCTGTCCTGGCTTGGACCTTGCCACATTCCCATCACGCCTGTTCCCATCCTGTGACCGCTTTTACATCATTGATCAGAGGTTGTGCAATAGTTCATGCCCTGCCACATCTGGGAGCAGGATGTTCCCCACACCATGATGCTGCCCTGCAAGTGTCCCTGAGCAGTTAATGCTCCAGGAGGAGGCTGGATATGCATTATTCATGGAGAGTTTGAAAATAATGGCCTTCTCCATCTTGAAGAGAGTTTCTAAGTGAGTCAGAATTCTTATCTTAATTTCCCTAGCTCAGACACATAATTAAAAAGGGATTCGCTATTGAGGCACTTCTGGTGCTCTCACAGAATCATGGTTTCTGATCCTCCAAGCTCTGACTGGGAAGGAGAGACAGCAGATATGGCCATGGCAGCTAGGAGTGAAACACCAGTAGGACCCTTCTGCCATCCAGGACATCCCAGTGACCAGTGAATCCCTCTCCAGGGTATATGTGTGCAGCAGGGGGGAAGGTGACAATCCCTGGACACTCCAATATGTGCCCTGTGCAAATGTGCCCTGCAAAAGCACTAGAAAAAGTCCTTTTCCTTTACAGATGGAATCGTGGAAGAGAGGGCACCCTCTTTTACATGTCAGGGGTGAGTTGTGCTCTGCTGCTGCCAGCAAGCATTTGGGGGCCTACCCCGTGGAACAGACCCCACAGCCAGCACAGACCCTTACTGTCTCCTCACTCCTGGCTCTTTCACCACTGCAGAAAAAGCCTTCCTGAGCTCCAGAGTTAAAATCAATCTTTCCCTGGATTCTGGCTCTCCTGGCGTCCCCACTGTGTCCTGCCTTTTGTATCTGTTCCATAAATGATGTTTATGGAGCTGAGCACTACTGAGCCCCAGTAGAAGCTTTAGCTCCCAAGCAAATCCTTCCAGACGGGAAAAAGGTCCACTCACTCCTTTTCTCCCAGTCACAGCCTGTAAATCCTCATTCGCACAGTGAAAACAAACTCCGGTAATTCAATTTTTTGGCTCTTTTCCAAAGATTTTAGGCAGCTGGAGTGTGATTTTGTGCTGATGAAGCGGTGGAGGAGGGCTTAAGTGAAACAATATTGTGGTGGCTGTGAGGTTTGCTGGTGTTTCAGAGCTCAGAGGGAACCTCAGGGACCTGCCACATCTCCAAGTTCTCCTACAAACCATGGAAATCGCCACTCCGGCTCCTGGGATAGCAAAACAGGATTTAAAAAACAACATTAGCCACCCCTGGAGCATGGCTGGAGAAGTGCTGTGAGCCAAGTGCTTAATGAAATCCCAGCTCCCAACTCTCCCTTCTAAACCACGCAAACTTCCCCAAAGTGTTTGGGATGGAACAAAGTCATCAATCAGTTATTTTAACTCCCATCTCCGTAAACAGAAGCAAGCCCAGAAACATGCAGCAGGGGAAAATAACCGTCAGCTCCCTTTGGCGGAGCGGAGAGGGCGCAGGGAGGGAGGACGAGGGCAGCCGGCAGGGAATTAGGCAGGGCCTTGGCCCAAAAGGGGATTTACAGGCCCCACAGAACATTTCACAGACCCCACAGCCTGTGAATTCCACATGCAGTCCTGAGAGCAGCCCCTCCAACCCTGCTATCCTCCTGGCATGGTGCAGCTGGCTTTTGGGGATGGTCACTCAGCCCCTACTGTACTAAAAACAGTGGGAGGCATGAAGAACCAGGATGAGCATTACCAGCCAGTTTTCCCCTGGATTTATTAGATGAACACAAGAGACATTATGGGTACAACCACAAAGGAGTGTGGGGAGGGAGATGCTGGCACCATCTGCTGTCACACTCCTCTGACACTGCCCCAGCCTCAGCATTGGTCAGAGGGAGCATTAAGCATGGAAGCATTCACATAAATATCTTACAGCTTTGTAATTACACATCAGTGATGAAACCATGGAAAAAACCCATGAGATTTGGGTAGGCTCCCCAGCATTAATCCAGGAGGGGAATGAGTCCAAGAGGCTGTGGATCTGCTGCTTTCTGATGGGAAGCAGCAGCCTTAGGCAGCTGAAGCCACTGGTGATGAGCAGAAAGGCAGGAGCAGTTTGGTCTGGGATGCATCCTTGTCATTGGCCACAGGTGCTACAGCTCTACAGACTACCCAAGCCATGGGGCAGCCCCTGACTTGTCCTCTCCACCCCATGGGTTGGGGCATCTGCTCACCTCCAGGCAGATGGAAACCATATCCCAGAGCTGGTGGTGCTCAGCACTGAGAACATCTGGGGCTCTTCTAAGGCTGTTCCCTCCAAGTCAGCCACATGTCAGAGCTGCAGAAAGGGATGGTCAAGCAGACCGACTGTGCAAATAAACTTTTCTAGAAACTTGGGGTTGGCATGAACTCACATGTCCCAAACCTGGTCCTGAAGCCACACATGTCTCCAGAACTTGTCTTGAAAGAGACATGCTAGAGAGAAAACAGCCACACTGAGGAGGCTGCAAAATCCCCTGCAGAAATGCTGGCACCCGCCCTGGGTTAAAGCTATTTATTAGAGCTATCCTATTTCCATAACATAAGGAATAACATTTTATTCCTTTTGAAGAACAGCACATTTCCTTACCCAGTAGTGTGACCCATAGAAACTGATGCCAGGATGTGGGCAAGCAGCTGGTGGGACTGGAGATGTCTTGCCAAGGCATTGGTGCTCCTAAGGCTTAGTGTGGGTCAGCTGTGGTGGGAGGTAGGTTCCATCTGGGGAAGATGAATGAATTCCTTACTCTCTGCCTCCTTCCCTTTCCCACATCTCGTCCTCATCACAGAGGGGAAACAGAGATGATCTCCATGTTTATGTCAGAGGTCTGGAGCTTCCAGCTCACTGGGCACTCCTTGCCCACCAGATAAACACTGCCGTTTTTTGGCACATCTCAGGTGTTTTTTCCTTTTCCCTTGTAAACATAAACAGGAGCTGGTGTAGGTCACCGCTGATTATTTTTTATGTGACATCTTGATCTGTGTTCCTCCTGCACCACTCCCTCTGGCAGCAGGGCTGACAAGGATTACTAGGAGGCAGCTTGGGGCGCCACTGGCCCCCACTGGCTGTCCCAACACCCATCCCCTTCTTTCGGGGATTGGTCCTGATACATAAAAAACATGCTTTCACACCACATTCCTGCAGCAATGGTCTGCAGAGTCCAGTGGCTCCAGGGCTGCATGCATGGGTGGCAGTCACTTGCACAAGGCCACATGCTTTTGTCAACACTCAGAACCCCTGTGTCCATGGACCAGCTGCCACAAATTACATGAGAAAAATGTGGCTGCAAAGGGAGGAAAAGCCTGGAAGGCTGAAGCCAGACTGGGGCAAGCAGCAAACTCTGGTTAGGGGTCATTGCTAGATCTCCCCATGGCTCGAGATGCAGTCACATTTATTTACAAGGATGGTGCTGCCTCTGCAGCTCTGTGCTACCCCAGGTGTTGAAACTAATCCCACTTGCTTTGTCCCACATCCTCAAATCCCCACAGCATCCTCATTTGACCCCTGCCAGAGCCAGCACAGGGGCAGAGGTGGGCAGGCAGTGCAGGGAACAGTGCCCAGCTGAGCCATACCCCACACCTGCAAAACGGGGCAAATCCATGTGCACTGCTGGGTGGGCACCTCGTTTGTCCCAGACCAGGTAAAACCAAAAAAACATCCCCAAAACTCATTGCTTGTTCGCTGTATCTCCACCTTCAACACTCAGCAGCATCTATTTCAGATGCAGACCCCGGGTGAACCCCTAACACTGACGGTGCTGTGCTGGGACACGGTACCCACACCACAACGGGGTACCCACGCTGTGCCCTGTCTCACCACCAGCTGCAGCCGCCACGCCGTGGCATCGCCACAGGTTTCTGTTTACCATCACCTTATTAAGGGATTATTCAGGCTGCGGTTTCCTCGCGCGTCCGATCTGTTTGTGCTCGCGGCCGGTGGCTCGCTGCCATCCCCTAAGCTACACGCCGGGCTATATAAGCGACTCGCCGCCTCGGCGGCGGGAGGTTCGCACACAGCCCGGCTCCGCTCGGCGCTGGGGAGGTTTCGGTAAGCTGCGGCTCTTCTCTCTTCTTTCCAACCGGCTGCAAATCCCTGAACCCGCAGCTGACAAGCTCTCGTCTCGCCCGCGGATCTCAGCTCGGCTGGCGGCTCCGTGGTTAGAAGACGGGACTCTCTTTAAGTGGGGGTTTTATGGCTTTTTAGGTAAGAGAAAAAAACTCAACTCAATCCTGCTGTTTTCCCTTCTGTGGCAGATAGTGGTTATAGAATTCTCTTGTGTTAAGGCGGTGTAATTAAGAGCGGCTGTGATTGAAGGTGAGGTGGAAATTAATTACTGGGCAGATGACGGCACAGAGGCTGAAGAATATCCATGGGGATGCAGTTCCCTGCGTCCTGATCCTCCGTTCCTCGTCCCAGCTAATGGGCTTGGGAAAGGGTTACTGGGACAGCCGCAGCGGGGGTCTGGGGGGCTTTGCTCAGTGGGGCTGTTTCATCTCCCGTGGGTCTGTCCCACGCTGGCTTCCCCAGCCCCCTGCCAGACAGGGGACACAGGCACTTCCAAACTTCCCCTGCTGCCAAGATCCGGCCCCTTGAACCCCCCCTCTTCTAGCATAGCATGTCTGGGTACAGAGGGATGTATCCCAATCCTAAACTCAGTGCTGAACAAGCCACAGTCAGCTCCAAAAATAGTCGCCAAGTGGGAAACGGGATTAATTTTTTCCTGGTTATTGTCTGGCTGCGAGTTCACGACCCCACCGTAAGCCCACAAAACACCACTCATGTGTTGCTTGTTATTTTTGCTTGACTGGGATTTGCTGAGCCATAATCAAAGTATTTCCTAGTCCTACATTCCCCAGTCTCAGAGGGGATGGTTAGTACCACTTACAAATAACAGTATTCTTGCCACTGGCTGCTTTCTGTCAGCCCCATTTTATGGGTAAACTGAGGCACCAAATGGCTGCAGCAATATTCTCCCCCTCCTCTCAGTTCATTAATTTTGGGTCCATAAAATAATGTACCTGGAATTTCAGCTGGTGTCACTAGGGATAACACCAGCTCCACAGGTACATTCAGAAATTAAATACCCAAATGCGTGATGCTCTAGGGCAAAGGGACTCACTGAAAACAAAATCCAAAGTGGCTGAGCTGGTGAAGAGTGACACAAAGCCTCAGTCCCATATCTGTGACTGCGGATAAAGTATTGAGCTTCTTGCTACATTTGCAGGAAAGACTTGGCTTGTGCATGAGGTTTTCTGCTTTCAGAGGTGCTCAGAAGCCTTCCCTCTGCTCACACTGTGGGATGTACTGGGATAAAATGCTGTCCTCACACTATGCCCAGTTTTCAGGCAGAGGGATGGAGCTGTGGGGCTGTCCCTGCTCCTGTGGGGAGTAGAGCTGGGTGCTGGGGGGCCTGCAGAGCTGCGTGGGCTGTGAGAGATCCCTGCAGAAGTATTTAAGCTGCTCCAAGGCATGTTAAGGAGATGCTGTTACAAAGCAGTGCTCTGCAGAATAGATTTGGCCTCAGATGTGATGGTGAGAAGCAGGGGGGGATGAGAGCACAGATGTGGAGCCCCTGCTGCTCCCCACTGGAGGAGTAAATGAAGAGCTGCTGGGGGTGGGTGAGCAGGGGGTATAAGTGGCCCTGTGGCATGTTTTGGAGTGGCTCAGCCTGGGAGAAGCGCCCTGAAAGCAGCAGGACCTGGGTGAGCTTCGACATGGTTGGGCTTGTCTCTGCAGGACTGGGGAAGGCGTGGGACGGCTGTGGAAACTCCAGGAAGCCCCTGGTCGCCTCTGGAGACAACGATGGTCACCATGAAAGGCTGGATTCTCCTCCTCCTCTTGGGAGCCACATCTGTTTTAGGTGAAGGTTAAACATTTCCATTCCGGTCACCGCACTGTCCCCTGCCCACGCCAGTGCACGTCTGTTGGCAGCTGCTGAGCCAGCAGACACAGCCCGACATTGATGCTGGGTGCTGGTCTGGGTCACTGCAGCATTTGCCTGGCCAGACAACTTCCACACATGGCTGGCTCCCATCCAGCCCCCAGAGTTTGAGCAAAGCCTGTCTGCGAGTCAGTGAGCCTCTGGTTGACCAGGGATGAGCTCCCCGGCCCACTGGTGATGCTGGGATCATCCCTGCCTGCTGTCTCTGAGATCCCATAGTGTCCAGTCTGCACCCAGAGGAGCTGGGCACAGGGCAGAGTTCTGTGGGGCTTAGCTCCCCAATTTATATGGGACTGGTCCCAGCAAGCACCCCAAAAACTAGTCATGGCCATCAGCTCCCCTTGGGCATGCAGCAAGTTCAGAAGCCAGTTCTTGTCCCATAGAAACAACCAGCATTATCCACCTTGAATTCATTTTCCCTTGAGCAAGGACAGGAAGGATATATTTTCTCTCTCCAGCTATAAAAAGATTGAACTGCTCCAACACAGGAAGTACAAAAAAGTTTTCTTGGGTGACAAGGGAAATAGAAAATTTGTATCATACCTGAGCTGCAGTGATGCTGTGGGACATCTCCATTATGTCCTTCTCTTGGCATCTCATGCACTGCATCCTACAGGAGAGCTAACCAGCTAGAGTCCAATTACAACAGAGAAAGTTGTAATATTGAACCTAAGGGTGACTAATTCTTCTAATTTATTCTTTCATTTATTGACCCTTAGGACAAAGGATTCTGAAACCAGCCCTCACCAGGGTCCAGATAGGACAGAGAACCTTCAGCCCACTGGTAATGCTCAGCTTGGAGAGTAAGTTAATTCCCACCTTGGGTGGGTTTTCCTCACTGGACAATTTCCCCAACAATTTGCAACTAACCAATATTATGTGAGTAGAAGAGGACATTTAGGGTTAGAATCATTCTATGACTCTATGATTTAGGCAATGGAATAAATGTTAATCATCCATGACCTCCTGTAGGGTTTTGGCTATCACTGACACGCTGTTGGCTCCTCTCCTGGAAAAGGGAAGGTCAACGTGTGACCACAGCCCCAGCTCCTGTGGGAGGCATGTGCAGGCTGGGAGGGTGAGAAGAGCCCAGGGATGGGCCAGTACATGCTCTGACCTGCCTTTACCCTGCCCAGCCTGTCCCCACAGCCTGGGCGGTTTGTGACACCATGCCTTTAGAATCAAAGCCTGTGGGGGATTAATTACCTGCAGAGCCCAGTCTGCTCATTAATCCCCAGAAGATGCCCCGACCTCTCATCTTTACTGTCCAGGGCTCAGAATTTAAATTCCAGCAGGCACTGAAAGGGCTGGCCATGTCAAAGAATTTGGGGATTTGCCCAGCCTTTTGCCCAGCTCCCAGCAGCTCTCTTAGCCACTGGGAAGAATCAAAGCACCAAAACCATGAACACTGAGGTCCCTCCACTTGCTGAGATGTATTTTCAGGAAAATTACAAGTAAAATAGTGGATGGCACAAGGCAGCGATGCTGAGGCTGGTTCCCTGACTGGGAAACCCTGCCTGAATCACCCTCTACCCACAGGTACGAGGAGCAGCTCTCGCCGGGGAGACCCAACCTTCACCTACGTCAGACGCAGTATGTTCCTGCTGGCCAGTGCCAGGGGGCAGCCCTGTCCCTTCCCATGTCCCCTCAGCTTCTTCCTCATCCTCCACTTTTCTGCTTTTCCTACTGTCAAAATGCTACCCAGAGCCATGTAATGCCATTTTCCTCCAAGAATCCCCTGCTCATTTTCTATCATCACCAGCCCTGCAGATTAAAGCAGCTGATCCCAAATAAGCCTAGGATCTTGCTGAGATTTCACTTTAATCTGTTGCACATTCAGTTTTTATGCTTGGGGCAAGCATAAACAGGCATTTATCCACAGGATGTGACCACGTCTCCAAGCCCACCTCCTCTTGCATGCCTCAAATTGCTAAATAATAAATCATGGATCCCCCTACTTGGGATACCAAACTAGATATGCCAACAGATGAAAATCCATCTAAGCCAAATGCTCACTCCAAGCCAGACATGACGCTCCCATATCTGCTCTCACTTAAAGGGTCTTTTCCACCCACCTGCTTTTATAAGCCAGGATTGTTTTCAACGATCCATTCACAATTTGAACAGTCCAGCCCTGTGCCTGTCTGCATTTCTAGGAAACAAATCAACCTTCTCTATTACAAATTGGGTGGAAGAATAGGTATGGGAGATGACATAGCACATGTCTCCAAGAAACTTCATTTTTAGAAACTTTAGTCACTAGCGCATCCTCATAAACATTATTAGAACACTGTCATTTTAAAAAAAGCCCAAACCACAGACTTGGAGTGGATCTCATCCATTCAAAGTACCTTGAACTAATAACATCTAGTAGCCTGGTTAAAAAAATTCCTTTAAAAATCTAACGTCATATTAAATTCTCAATGTGTTTTGCAAATTTTCTCTGTTTTACCAATCAGCTGGCTCCTGACATGTTCAGCCTGCTCGGTAGCATCTTAAGCTTCTGGTTTGCACTCAGTAAAAGTGGTGCTCACAATAGGACACATGCTGCCCCTATAGAAAACATATGTTGAAATTTGGTTAAAGACATTCAACATGATCATACCAACAATTTTACCCTTTTTTTGTAACTATTTAACCATTTTATTTTAAACTATTTAACCACATTTGAAACAGACAAGTGTTGCCCCTCAAACAACATTTAAATGAGAATGTGTGTTTGATTTACTTAAGCCGAAGTTACTCAACACTAAGCATGAGCTGCCTGCACTTTGCTCCCCTTGGGTTTATCTTAATCATCCTGTGGGGAATTAAGTCAGAAGCCTTCAGATGCCTTCTCATGCTTTAATTCCCAGCCCCCTGAACATGCTTTGAGTTTGTTTAATCCATGTGGTGCATAATATCCAAATGTATAAGTCTGAGCTCTATAGAAGCTGCTAAACCCAACTGCCTGTTTTTGGGCAGCTGTATGTATAACGTGCATCTCAGTAACACACCACTGATGTTATTCAAGGTCCACTGGTGCAAGATTCAAAAAGGTTTTTGTCTCCATGGTCGAAATGGAGCGAGTGCTCAGCAAAGTGTGGCCAAACCGGGGTGCAGAAGCGTACCAGATCCTGCCTAGCTGAGCCCCTCTGGGGCGTGCACTGTAATGAAGCAACTGAGGAAGGGCGGCTCTGCATTGGACATGTTTGCTCAGGTGCTCCTATAAACTCACTTACGGGCAGGGGAGGATGTTGTGGTCTCACCACTGCTCAGGTGTTGTACTCCCTTTGTTGTCATTTTACCATCTTTCTCTCCTTTGGCAGAATTTAGTGATTCCCGAGCAGGGCTGGAGAGTACAAAAAGCAGAGCAGGGCAAGTTTAGAGACAAACGGAAAGATAACAGGGACTCACAATATCTTGGGGATATAGAAAAAAATCTCATTAATCTTGTTACAGCAGATAAGGTGGAGTCAGCAAATGCAGACAGCTGCCTCCATGCAACCTCCAGGAAAGACATGATTAGGGAATATCAAATTGCTATAGTCCCTGATGGAGAGGCTGTGTAATTAATTATATTATTCTTATAATCCTCTTTTAACCAAATAATTATAAAAAAATTCTGAAAACATGTTTTGTGGAGAAAAGTTGTTTCAGGTTTTCCCTGATTACTTACTTTTATTTCCATCTTTGAAATATCAGATGGCTCCTCTACAGGGGTGCTCTGTGATTGTAAGAGGAATGACCCAAGCCTTGGGAAAAGATAGATTATTATTTAGGACTAATCACTATAGGTAAATGATACCAGAGTAATATTTGTGAGCCCAAAGGTAAATCCATCAGGTAATGCTCACTTGGCAATTACCCCACATCCTGCCCAAGTCAGGATGACCACTGAACAAGGTAAGACAGCTTTTGGGATAGACCAAAATCACAACTTCTGGGCATGTACTGGTAATAGAAACCTAGAAAGTTTATGACATTGAATTTGTAATTTTGCCAGGATTGAGCTAAGAGCTCACATGCTGATCTGGATTCAAATTTCACTGAAATTCAGCCCTTTGGGGAAGGTAAATAACAGTTCCTAGCTGTAATTATATCCACGTGGCTGATTTCTACTAATTGTCAGGTTCAAAATGACATCGTCCCTGCCTTTCTAATGCACAGCTGTGGATAATCAGGAAAAATATGTTTTGGATAAAATTTACTCCTTATGCAGTATTTGCCTTATTGCGTCTAAATTAAAAGCAGATGCAAGAACGTGCTGTGAGTGTTGTGGGGACTTGGGGCTGTTTTTTGACCTGTCTGCTTCTCCTCCAGCCTGCAACATCACCTGCCCCATGGGCCATGTCAACGCTGACTGTGACACCTGCATGTGTGAGGATGCCACCCTGCATGGGAAGGTGTCTCTCGAGGATGGGTCACCTGCTGCCGATGCCCGGGTCTACCTGCAAGCCAAGAAACTCAAGCTGTTGACAATGGCTGATAACAGAGGCATGTTTAGGATCCCGGGGGTTTGTCCTGATGGGAAAAACACCCTTAAAATAAAGAAAGCCAAATATGCAACAGCGACTGTCACCGTGCCTGAGAGCAACCGGAAAAACCTGGCAATCCAAGTGCAACTCCACCGATCAGGTAGCCCCAAAGAGGAGGGATGCAGGAAGCTTTATGCAGGCAAGAAAAATAAACCGTGGTTTTATGAGAGAAGAGTAATGAGATGGCCTTTTCCTTCTCCTGCAGGCAAACCCTATGTTTTCAGGAGCCCTGAGGACAAAGCCAGGAGAGTGGGACAGAGCGTGTCATTCTGCTGTGATGCCCGAGGGAGCCCAGCTCCCGACCGCTACCACTGGTAAGGAGCTTGAATTTGATTTGCCGGAGGTCTTAGCTCTCCAAAGGGTGCCAATTTTATCTCTTTACCATCTCCATAAATGGGGAGTTAGCTATAAAACAGTTAAATGCACTGAGAACTGATGGCTGCAAGTAATGGCTTCCTTATGATGGCACAGCAATGTCATCTGCTGAGGGATTCACTGGAAAAACACACAAAGAAAGAGTTTAAAAACCTCATCAGACACAACTGGCAGCTCTGCCTGCCAGCCAGCTGTCCAGCAGCCATACTGCAGTACTGTCAGGGGTAAGGGAAAAAGTTTTAGGTGATGCCACCTCACCAAACTAAAACCTCAGGGAAACTGAGGCAGGAAATCTGGCAAAATCCACATGGTAGGATGCAGGATTAAGCCATCACTGTGCTCCAGACGGATGGTCAGTCTCTGTCCCCTTAACTGTTCCTGGCAGGTACCACAATGGCTCTCTGCTGGATCCCTCCTTGTACAAATATAAAAACAACCTGATTCTGAAGAACCTGAAGAGAGAACAGTCAGGAGAGTATTTTTGCAAGGCCAGCAGTGCTGGGGGGTCAGCAAAGTCCCAAGTTGCCAAGCTGGCTGTCATAGGTAAGAGAAAATGCACCTGATGTTCTCCAAGCAGCTGGGAAGGTGTTGGTGTGCAGGAACCAGAAACTGTGGTACATCTGGTAAAGAAAAGTCACTGGAAAAATACTTGAGGTTTATATCATTCATCAGTTTGCAGATAAGCTTGAGTGAGCTGGTTATGAACCAGACGCTCCCTACAAACCAGAGCTCTGGATTGCAGGTGGCCTATCAACCTCAACCTGCTGCTGTCAGATTTCTCACTGTACTTGCTGCCTGACATGGGAATTACAGTTGTTTTGAAAGTCTTGGGATATATTCTAGTCTTGTGATATATTCTAGTCTTGCCATAGTCAAAAAGCCAGGCAGCAGCAGAGCATCTAGCTGAGGGTGGGCTGGATGACCATAGTGGATAAGCAGGAGCAGGGAAGATCATGCAAACAGCTCTTGATCAGGGTCCTAAAGCTAAAGCTGAGCTACTTGCTTCACTGAAATGAGTTAACCAGCTCACCAAAATCCTGCAAAAACCTCATTGCTTTTAGGAGCAATGTTTAGCTCTGAGGTTTCAGACAACATAGCGATGACTGTACAATTATTTCATGCTGCTCATTAAGAAATCCTATTCAACAGGAAGAGAAGAGGCAGCCTGTGACTCTCAACCCCAAAGCCACCTCATCCGACTTCCTCACGATTGCTTCCAAAAAGCAACAAACTCCTTCTATTACGACGTGGGCAAGTGCCCAGCAAAGACCTGTGTGGGGAAGCTGGATAAGGGACTTCGGTGTAAGGACAATGTCTCCTACTGCTGTGGGGTATCCAAGATGGAAACCAGGGACATCTCCTGTGATGGCTACACACTCCCCACTAAAGTAATTGTTGAATGTGGTTGCAAAATATGCACTGAGACCAAAATAATGGTTCGAGGAAGAGCCACAGCAGCAGATAATGGTGAGCCACTGAGGTTTGGCCACATCTACATGGGGAACAAGAGAGTGAGTATGACTGGCTACAAGGGAACCTTCTCCATCCATGTCCCAGCAGATATGGAGAGACTGGTTCTAACTTTTGTGGACCGGTTGCAGAAGTTTGTGAACACAACAAAAGTTCTGCCCTTCAAGGAAAATGGAGGTGCTGTATTTCATGAGATCAAGCTACTAAGAAAGAAAGCCCCTGTTACGCTGGAATCCACTGAAACCAATGTGATTTCTCTGGGGGAAATCGAAGAAGATGATCCAATTGCTGAATTAGAAATTCCTCCCAATGCATTTTATAGGAAAAATGGAGAGGTCTACAGTGGCAAAGTGAAAGCCAGTGTGACATTCCTGGACCCAAGAAACATCTCCATAGCCCCTGTGACACAAAGTGACCTGAACTTTGTAGATGAGGAAGGAGATGTATTTCCACTCCGCACATACGGCATGTTTTCTGTGGACTTCACGGATGAACAGGGCACTGAGTCCCTCAATGCAGAAGATGTGAAGGTTCATTTGGATGCTGCTCAGGTCAAGATGCCAGAGCATATGCAAGAGATGAAGCTTTGGTCCCTGAACCCAGAGACAGGGTTATGGGAGGAAGAAGGGGACTTCAACATCGAGAAAAGCACACGGCGCAAAAGAGAGGAGAGAACGTTTTTGGTTGGGAACATGGAGATCAAAGAGAGGCGTCTTTTTAACCTGGACGTCCCTGAGAGCAGACGGTGCTACGTCAAAGTCCGAGCCTATAGAAGTGAGAGATTTCTGCAAAGTGAGCAGATCCAAGGGGTTGTGATTTCTATTATAAACATGGAGCCAGAACCAGGGTTCTCCTCCAACCCCAGAGCATGGGGCCGTTTTGACAGTGTAGTCACTGGTCCCAACGGTGCCTGTGTGCCCGCCTTCTGTGATGAGCAAAACCCTGAAGCCTATGGAGCTTATATCTTGGCAAGCATGGGTGGTGAAGAGCTTGAAGCTGTGCCCTCTGCTCCCAAACTCAATCCTGCTGCTATTGGGGTCCCTCAGCCATACCTCAACAAGCTCAACTACAGGAGGACAGACCATGAGGACTCCAACATCAAGAAAACAGCATTCAGCATTAACATGGCCAAGCCAAGCCCTAATTCCCCAGAAGAGAACAACGGCCCTATTTATGCCTATGAAAACCTCAATGAATGCGAGGAAGCTCCACACAGTGCTGCTCACTTCAGGTTTTACAGAATAGAAGGAGACCGGTATGACTTCAACACTGTTCCCTTCAGTGAAGATGACCTCATGAGTTGGACCGACGACTACCTGGCGTGGTGGCCCAAACCCATGGAATTTAGAGCCTGCTACATTAAAGTAAAAATAAATGGACCCCAGGAAGTGAACGTAAGATCTCGTAACATGGGTGGGACACACCCACGCACCATCGGCAAGCTCTACGGCATCAGGGATGTGCGCAGCATCCGTGACCCCCAGCAGCGGGACGTGTCCGCAGCCTGTCTGGAGTTCAAGTGCAGTGGAATGCTCTTCGACCAGGACCGCGTGGACCGCACGCTGGTCAAAGTGGTCCCGCAAGGCAACTGCCGTCGAGTGAGCGTCAACAGCATGCTCCATGAGTACCTGGTGAACCACCTCCCCATGGCCACCAACAACGACACCAGTGAGTACACGATGCTGGCACCTCTTGACCCGCTGGGACACAACTATGGCATCTACACAGTCACTGATCAAGACCCAAGGATTGCCAAGGAAATCGCCCTGGGGAGGTGTTTCGATGGCACATCTGATGGCACATCCAGAATCATGAAGAGCGATGTCGGCGTTGGGTTGACTTTCACCTGTTCGGAGAGGAGCGCGACAGAGCAAAGCATCTTCCAGTCTCAGAGAAACTTGGGCCAGCAGTCTCCGAGGGAC
This sequence comes from Zosterops lateralis, assembly GCF_965231275.1. Taxonomy (NCBI): domain Eukaryota; kingdom Metazoa; phylum Chordata; class Aves; order Passeriformes; family Zosteropidae; genus Zosterops; species Zosterops lateralis. Next base: position 17,972,611 of record NC_139773.1, on the reverse strand, counting down.
TCAGGTCGGCAGCCTCCGAGGTACTCAGGCCAGCAGTCTCCAAGGGACTCAGGCCTGCAGCCTCCGAGGTACTCAGGCCAGCAGTCTCCAAGAGACTCAGGCCTGCAGCCTCCGAGGTACTCAGGCCAGCAGTCTCCAAGAGACTCAGGCCAGCAGCCTCCAAGGTACTTGGGCCAGCAGTCTCCAAGAGACTCAGGCCAGCAGCCTCCAAGGTACTTGGGCCAGCAGTCTCTGAGGGACTTGAGCCAGCAGTCTCCGAGGGACTCAGGCCAGCAGTCCATCCTGGTTCTGCCAGGGCAGAGCCCCACATACCGGAGGCCGCCGGCAAGCCGCGGAAACGACCAAGCCAGGATCCCGATGACAGGCCAACGTCCCACCTACTAGAGCTGTATAGGAGCATTGGTAAAGTCATTCACACTCAATTAAATATAATTTGAAAGTAACATCAACCTGCTAAGTAATGTAATTGAGAGCTGGTAGGTGTCATTATTTATGAGACATAATTAAGGTGCCATTTTTTTCCCCACCCGAAAGGAAAGATGTAAGGCGAGAATTGGGGGCCAGCAGGGGTAGTGAGTTTGTGTCTTATTAAATGCATCCATAAAAATCTTCTTTCTGCCTGACATTAAACAGCTTCACATGATAGCCTAAAGGGAAGACTAAACACATGATTCAATTAAGTCATGTACATAAAACATTCTTCTGTTCTGCATCTGCAGACTTTGCCAGCCCAAGTACCTGTACAGTAGTTGGTTACATGAAAAGGAATAAACTGATTTCCTCATACTGAATTCAACTGCAAGGTTTCGTACTTGAAATGTAAGTATTTTATTTATTTCTAGCTTGTTTTAGAATGACTGTATTCAAGTTAAACTACTGGCAGCTGCATTTCTAAGAACTCACATGCTCAATAGTACAGAGAAGCCATGTGGATTTGTAAGCTCCACATAGATACAGCTAGAGTTTTCTCTTGCTTCTTGCATTATTTGACAAGAAAATCCAAGCTCTATGATAGGGTAGGTTAATAAAAAAGTAATTTTGTAACTTCAACAAAGTGTGTCACTTTTGTGTTTGAAATGCCCAAACAAATAAACCACATGTAGAGCTGAGCAAAGAATAACCTTCAGGATTTCATCTTTCTGTTCACCAACATGTCACAACTTTATCAGTGTGAGACTAATCCTGGATATGGGTGAGGGCTTTTGTGGGTGCCTGGTTCTCCTGCAGCTCCAGGGTTTGGCCATGGCATGCTGCAGTCAAGGAATCTCTCCCCAGCTTAACGTGTGGAGAGTCAGCAATGGTTCTGGGAGAATCAGAGCAGCAGGTCTGGGGAGGGATGAATTAAGGAGTGCCACAAGAAGGAAGAGAAAGAGGGCTGGGAATTCATGCTTTAAGAATTATAGGAAACCAGGCAACGTAGAGCAGTGCTGGGTTGGAGAAGACAGGCTTTCCTCCACACTCAGCAGCAGTGAGCATAAGGAGCTGGCAAGAAGCTGCTCTTAGCTGAAGGTACACTCCTAGGGTTTAATCTCCAACAGTACACCTGCCCACAGAAGGGGCCAGTGATCCCTCTCCAAGTGACGTATTAAATCGTCCTTTCAACCCCCCACCCTTTCTAGAGTGAAATCAAGGACCTCACAGCACAGAGACATGTTTACAGGCAAACATTGGCAATTAACTTTTGGGGTGCAGACAAGCCAGTAAGTATCTGACACCAAAATTCCCACCAAGAAAGATAAAAAAGTGGACAGTGCTATGGGATGCAAACTGGAATTCAAACACATGCTCTAGCATGGATTTCCCTCTCCTACCCAATCCCCTCCTATGGAGATGAAGCCAGTTCTAGGCCTATGCAGCCATACCTACAGCCCATCAAGAGCATAGGGAATCTTTCAATAGTGTTTAGCAAGCTTCAGAACAGTTTCTCAGGTCTGACACGGGGCAGGCTGAATTATGCTTTAACACGTAAAAACACCCCTTAATAATCCACTTTTTAATGCAAATTGACAGTTATCAAAGAAAAGAAGAAAAGGAAGAGCTGTGGAATACTCTGGCACATCCTCTTCATACCAATGAATTTAGACTCTGTGTGTTTTCTTTTGTGTCTAGTCTGCTGCAAGGGCTTGGCAGGAGCCGGAGCCAAAGTGGCCAGCGGGGAGCATTAGTTTGGACCTTCCCACAGAGCTCTTGGCTTGTGCAGAGAAATGTCTCTTCCCTCTGCTCCCCTCCTCCTCTGCAGACAGACAGCCAAATCCCAAACTTAGTTTCATCACTTTGAAAGTGAAGTAACACAAATGACTTCTACAGACTAACCCAAGAAATAAATGGATGAAAGCATGCTCAGGATTTGATCCCTGTGCTCCATGTGGGCTTGCCAGTCAAACACAACAGAGACCTGGGCTCTTCCTTCTGGGGAGAAATGTGTGTTTAACAGCACTGAAACGGTCACAGCCCTACAGCCTGGAACAGCCAGAAGCTCTCCAAGTTTCCCCAAACTGTCCCCCTCTGCAGCTTAGCGCTGACTTGGAGGAACAAACTAATCTGTGCACTCACTGAGTCCCTGAGCTCTCCCAGGAGGCTGCTGGCAGACTGTGCTGGACACAGAGCAAGACAGAGGTTTCAAACACGGGTGCTTAAGCACTACCAACAGAAAACAACCTTACACTCAGTGCTAACACTTCACCATCACTGATGAGCCGCCATCCCAAATACATTAAGAAAAGTTTATATAGGAATAAAGCTACAACAGGGCCCTGCCATCTGCTACTCACACAAATTTTATGCTACAGTTCAATGCCAGTTCTGGCTCCTCCAGCTTGTGTTTATGGTCAGTGTATGGCAGTGTCCTCTCTGCAGCCTGAAACCTAACCCACACTCCCACATATCAGAGAGCATCGGCTGGAGGAATGTGGGAAGGCTGGGACTCAGCTCCTCCCTTGGCCTTACCCTTTGGACCACCAACCTTGAGGAACAGGCTGAAGGAGACCTGGCTCCAAACATCGGCAGGTTTGTGGCTAATGGCAAAGCATCTCCCATTAAGGTCACTTAGTTTCCAATCTGCACATGAATCCAGTGACCTATCCTCCTGTTTTTAAAGGAAACTACTGCTTCCCAGAAGCTATCAGGATGCTAGCAGATAGGATAAACAAAAGGAGAGATATTCTTGTCTGGCCTCAACCAGCAAATTATTAGGGGGTTTTGCAAATAACTTTATAAAAAGGCTCAAGTACTTTGATTAGTCACTTATACTTTTTTATTTGTAATATATTCAGAAAACAGGAATAAAGATGTTTCCTAGGAAGCAGGGGGAGCAGTAAGGTTGCGGAACATGAAACAGATGAATCTAACTGTGAGTCACCAGCATCCTAGGAAATATCACTCCCTCTATTAGCATTTGTTTGAAATCCATGATGAAATCATCTCTATCTAACACCAGAGCCCTTCTGGCGCCCAAATATTTTGCAGTTCTGCCTGTAATTTGGTCCCAGTGATGTTAAATTGAGCCATAGTGGACGATGGGTCTGTGAATACCTGTTGCTTTCTCTCTCTCCTCTGAGAGGAGGACAGCTGTTTTATTTTGCTGTTCCAATGGCCAGCGTAGCTGCACTTAACCTCACCAGTGGTACTGGGGATCGAATCACTGTGTCTGTGTTCCAGAGTCAACCCTGACATGCTATTCCACACCTCATCAGTGAATGCCCCATTTTTGTTTTGTCTGTTCTGCAAAAATAATCAGATTTTCATTACTTACTGAGTTAAATCCCTGCAGAGCCAGGTGAAAGCAAAGTTTCCAAAGAGACATTTTGGCTAACAGCTGCCTGGGGAACACCAATTCCATTTAAAACTTCTCTACCATGCCAAAAATAGCATGCCAAAGACTTTCTCCATTTAAAAATAAATTAATCTTACCTTCTTTTGCGCCATAAAATGACTTGGGTAAAGTTGTGCATATTCAGAGCTAGGACATTAACTATTAAACAACACAGAATGGTCTAATCTTTTATAACCTTTCACACAGAAAGCAGAAGAAGCCTTAAAGCAAACTCTGCACAGATCAAAAGATTAAGTTACAAGTACACGGGATCCTGGCTGCAATATGGTTTAGACATTATTCACTATTAAACAACTAACTGAAGGCGTTCTGTACCGGATTTTCACCATCTTCTGTCCAGCTGTCCTTGGTTTTCACCCAAAACGGATGCAGCGAGCTCCATCTACAGGGATTCTGGGCACATGCTACCTCCAACTTCGCAAAAATACAGGGAAACTCTTCCTGTTTCTTTATGCTTGAGTGAGAACCAGATAATTATTGTCTGCCAGCAATAGGTCTCACAGCGGGTGTGACCTAAAACTGAGGATGAAAGATACACAAAGGAGTTAAAAGAATTTTCCTCAAGTCACTGCTAGGAAGAAGCTGTTAACAGTTTGGTTATCTAAAAGCCTTTAACCTGGACCCTCTAGCCTGAACTTTTGTCAGTCTATTCTTTCTGTGGGAGTCACACCTCGTTTTTCATTTTGCTCAGGTTATAATGAACAAGAACTAATTTTCCAGTGCCCAGGGATCTGGAACATCTGAAAATTTGGATCCTGAAACACTGAAATTGTTGAGTCTCAGTTAACTAAAATACTTCTCTTAAGTTCCAAACTCTTATCATTAGTGCTTAAAATTATCTCTAAATTGTGATGGTGGGGTTTTGCCATAAAGTGAGGGAGCAAACCCCAGAAAACTCTCTAAACCACCCACCATCCCCACAAACACAAAAAACTCACTGACCCACCCACCCACCCTTCTACTGGCATAAGGCGGTTACTAACTTTTACAGACTGATCTGAACAGAATAAAAACAAACTGACTCCACAACTTTCACTTGCAAAAAGTAGCAGGGAGCAAAACACAAAAATACATCATTTTCTTGGAAGTAAACTTGCCGGATTTAGAATTTCTGCAGCACAAACTGCACCAACTCTGCGGTCAGGAACAACAGGAATTCTCCACAGGAGCCTGACTTCCACCTTGCTGTTGTTTCCAGTTTTTGACTCTGATTCATAGGCTTGGATTTCTTGGAGGACCATGTGTTTTGGAAAACCTGTCAGAGGCAATTAATTGATGGACTAATGGCAATAGAAGAAAAATACTGCAGCAGCTGCTTTAACAGATGCTTCTTCAGAAAAATTTTAATCCTTGTGATATGACAAATTTTTCTAGAATTTTTTTGCTTTTACTTCAGTAGAACTCAGAAAAAGAAGGAAAAAGTTAGCAAATACAGGAACAGCTTCTAAGATACAGCCAGTCTTTGCTCTGCTGTTATGCTCAGTGCTACATTACTTTTTTTAAGACAAGAAAGTGTAAGAATCACAAGTTCTGGGGTTCTTGACATGAAATACTTCTTGTATATGCCATTAAGCAAAAACAGATTGAGGAAAATCCTGGATTAGATTAACAACTCCTCATCAGATAAAAACGTCTCTCATCAGAAAGTGAAATAGTAGAACATAAATCTTCTGGATGGAGGGCACAAAAATTTTAAATGGGATGTATTCCAAGATATGAGAACAGAAAGGGGAAGGAAGAAAATCATCACGGACAGGAAAAGATTCTCTTATGTTCCCAGCTAGGTTATTCACCTCAATGCAGGGATACAAAGAGAATTTTAGGATCAAGAATATGAAACTAGACAGCCTAAGTCTCAGTGAGCATTAGAAAAGCTCACAGGATTTTAGTATTTCTAGATAAAGTAACTGTCCAAAACTTATGCCTGAAGAAAATTATACCAAAGTCTTAAAAAAAAACCCTGGAAATGTTATATAAAAATAAATTTATTTCTCAACAGTGGAAACAGGGATTTATTCAATATCTACAACACTCCTGGATATTCTCTTGCTTAATAAGGAAAGAGAACAAGTATCTTCAGGAAGCCACCATGAAAACATCTGGATGACAATAAGGTCAAACACTATGGGAGGAAATCCCTTAATTAAGTTGAATATTATAGGTGGGCTTTGAAACATTTTATATTACTATTAACTTACAGATATTAAAAAATACATTTATTGCTTTATATCCTGTGTCAATGTTCCCCTCTCTTTCAGAGTCTTTTTTGCCGTGCTAAGTTTGAGTGTTTGAAATCTGCATTCCTGATGAACTGTTCTTGGATTCTGCTGGAACCAAGGGTGCATATATCCATTGTAGAAGTCAACTGCTGTAAGCTTCTTCTTTAAAACTACTGTTTTGATTCCAACCCAGCCTTCCTAAAAATAAAACAAACAAACAAAAAAAGGTCGTAAGCTTCTTCCATGTTTAAAGCTACCTTTAGCTACCATAGGTTGGCTTACAGAATACATTTTATTCAATGTCATCAGGCTTACAAGTCAAATTCTTGCTTTGCAAATGTGCAAAGCCTGTTACTGGAAATTAAAAGTTTAAGGTATCAAATAAAACATCTGGTGCTGATCTAAACTAGTACAGAGACTAACAATGGACAATTATGACAAAAGTCAGGCACCACACAAATACTAGAAACCTCATCTTTAGGGCAGTGAATATGAAACAAATGGGAAAAGCCTACCTTGCAGCGAGCTATCAATGTTTGAGACATTTTATGGAACATCACTGAACCAGGAACAACTTCACAGTCATTTATTATTTGATCTAAAAGCAGAGAAAGATCATCCTTCATTTTTATGCCAACAAATACAGAAAAGGTTTGAACCACTTCTGTTCCTTTGAAGCACGATAACCATCTTGAGTCACTATTTTGCTGAAAAATATTTTATTGTATTCTGTGTTCTATTATAACCAAATGAACAGAAACAATCAGAACAGTCATTCTCTGGCACTACTCCATATCTGATCCGTGAACACTCTCTAAGCCCTGATCAGTCACACACCTTGGCCCACACGGCACTCAGATTCCTCAAGAAAATAGTTTAAAAAATTAATAATTTAAGAGTAAATACCAGAAAAACCAGGGATATTATCCACTTCCACGAAATCCAGGAGTTTAATGGTAGTACCCTTCCAGAGCGTCTGCAAAGGGAACTGGAAACAGAAACAGATGAGGCATTGAAAATATTTTCACATTTCCAGGCATTTTTTTCCTTAGGCAAAATACTTGTGATAATAACATTAAGGGAAAAATTAGCTGTATGTCTAGATAGGAGATTTTCTTTATCAGACTTAGTTTTCTTACCCTTCCTCAAACCTTCTTAAATACATCAGGGAAAATCACAGAGCTAATGAAACAATATAAAATTTTTGAGCTGATTTCACAGTTGGGATCAAGTCCATGAAAATTCTCCTGCACATTAATTCCACCTCTAATGATAAACTACCGGGATTTTAGAACACAAGCAAGATTAGAGGCAAAAATAATTAAAATTGAGGTTTAGTGATTAGTTAAAACATCTACACCAAACTCAGCCATGCTATGGGACAGAAAAGGGTTCCAAAAAATCCAGTCTCACCATACTTCCTATTGCACGATGCAGCTGAATTATTTGTGCAGCTGTTTGCTCTTCCCATTTAATACAACTCTTCGCTATAGAGATTTTAGGAGCTAGGGGGAAAAGAGAAATAAAAAGACTTCTCATTCTGTTTTGCATCTTTCAGCAAGGAGCTGTACTACTTCATACTATTTTAAACCTCAGTTCTTCCTGACCAATAGTGGGGTCTATCATCCAGCCAAGGTACCTCCAGACAAAAACTGGAGAAAAGATTTTGTAAACCATTTGGATTATTTTTTATTTATTCACTCCACTGCAAACTTGTATCATGCTTACAAGCACAGCTGTAACTCTTCTGTCTGCATTACAACCATGAAGAATAACAAATTCAGATTTTGTGACATCAATAGTGATTTTGATATTATACAAGTAACTGGAAAAAAATTTTTTTTGTAGTAAGTCTGAAGATTTCTGAAGCATTTTTCTCCTGTATGACTTTTTTAATCCAGAGAAGGCAGTGAAGAGATCATATTGAAAAATGAAACAAAAAAAAATACAACTCAGCATGGCAGGAAACTTTAGTTTTCCAGCTGATAAAGGAAAAAATGAATAAGTCACATTAAAAGCAATGTGTACCTACCAAACGTTACTCCTTCTTTTGGCTGCTCTTTTTTATTTCTTAAACTTTCAGGCAAGTTCTTCAAAACTGCTAAGAGCTGCAAAATTACATTTTGTACAGAGTATTAGTCAAGCTAAGTTTAAGCAATAATAAACAAAGTAAAACTTAATTCTTCAACAGTGAAACTGTCCAGTGAGCTTTTACAAAATTGGCTCAGCATATTCAGAAGATGTGTATACTACACACAGTAAAGACATCTTTCCCACTAAATCACAATTAAAAAATGCATGCTTTTTTTACAGATGATCTCTTCTCTGATACTAATCCCAGAACAGGACAAAAGATGTCTATTTAAATAAAAAAGCAGATATTCATTAAAATGAAAGAACCTGCAGTGTTTCCACAGACAGCATTTGGGTTCTTCACTGAATAGAAACACAACAACAACACACAGGACTGACACTGATGCCTGATCACTGAGCTCTCCTCCCAGCAAGGCAAAATGCTCACAAAACACCAAGTTTCATATCACCCTCCTCCTAAATCTGAAGCCAGCTCAGAACAAGATTAATAAGAATTCTGTTTGCACATGCTAGAAGCAAAGTACCAGTCAGAAGGGATGCAGCTGGCAGGACTTTACCATGTTTGCACCCATCTTTGCCAATATCCCTTCCAGCTCCTGTGCTGTACAACGGGGAGGAACAGCAACCTCTTCTTGCTGAATAATTGGACCTACATCAAACCTGCAAGGCAGAAAACATACAACCTTACTGGAGAAGCTGAAGCTTAATTAGCAGTACAAAAGTCTGCATTCAATACATTAGCTCAGTTACTAATTACCCTTTTTTATCCCCTCTAAAACTATTTTTCAGATGTCATTTCATATTATCAAACATTTGATACCAAACATAAAGAAGAGAATACCAGACCTCTCTTGGCAGCAAGATTCTCCTCAGCAAGCTGAGACTGATATGAACACACAATTTACAGTTCAGAACATGAGATCTCAGAAGAAACAACCTGAAATACTCAGAGGAAATTTGTTTCACACTTTCCTGAGACCTATTATTAGACAACCATCTAAGAAAGAAAAGGTAACTAGAATAATGTATTTTCACAAGCCTTTTAAGCCAGAGTTTGGACTGAAACTACAACATATAATCTCTCTCATGCCTAGCCAGGCAATTTCTTGTCTCCTGTCCACTTACAGGACACTACAGGCAACTCTGAAGTCTGAAAGCCAGATCTTTTCTGTTCTGTCATACCAAGCCTATTGATAAAAGTTGTGTGACTGTCCTCTGTCTGTTCCCTGTGATAACGTTAAGAATTAGAGAACAGGCCTGGAGTGCAAATTACACACTTATTAAAATACTGTAATTGTGGCAAATCTCATATAGTTAGAAGGACATTTTTAAGTGTTTCAAACTTTAAAATTAATCACACACATTAAAAAAGTGGTTATGTAGAGTGACTTAAATGATGACTTCAGCAGTGATTATTTGAAGTCCTGAGAGGCCAACAGCAACAGTGAGTCATCTGCAAAGCACATCAAACCCACCTTTTTGGTCTTATTTCCATAATTGTCACCCCAGTCACCTTATCACCGTGAAGGACTGTGTGGACAATGGGTGCAGGACCTCGCCATCGTGGGAGACAGCTGGGATGGACATTCAGCACACCACTGGAGTGAAATATTCACAAGTTAGAATAGGAATGGTACCTGAAACATATGTAAATGGAATGCAACATATATTACAGTGAAATTACTATCTGCTCATCCCTTTTCATGTGTTACTGACTTAAATATGCACTTGAAGGGAAATTCACAGTATATAAACGTCAGTTTCTCAGTGAACACAGAAAGGGAGATGTGAGGAATAAAGGCAAACATATTCTAATGAATATTTACATAAATATATACCCATGTGTCAAAGAACACTGAATTTCACAATGACAATAATAGGGCCCAGGCTAAGAGTGTGAACCCAGGGAAGCTGACCTCACCTACTGCAACTAACAGATGCTGCCTCAAAATGAGAGTGCAGTGACAGATGTCCTGTCCACACACTTACTATGGGAACTGCAGAATGAGGTCCTCGCTTAGAAGACGTCCGAAAGATGCCACCACACCCACATCAAACTGCCCCACGGGTCCCGTGTGCGGCCACTCGTGCACGGGCAGCTGGAGCTCCCTGGCACAGCTCCTGACGGGCAGCTCCCCGGACAGGCGGGAGGGCAGGGTCACCACCTCCAGCCGGGACACCAGAGACTCCTCGCTGGGCTCCCTGGGGTGGACAAGGTGTTGAAGGCCTCGTGCAGGCAGACTGAGCTCTGAGCTGGGTCACCTCCACCCCCAGCTACGTCCCTGTGCCAATCCCCAGTGTCTCTGTGATCCCTGGTCAGTCTCCTTACCCTTGCCCTTCTCTGCCATCCTCCCTGCCCAACCCACGGTCCCTCCCGCCTGAGAACTCCACCTCATCCCTCAATAACCTCTGAGCCTCATCCCGAGCCCTCATCTCCCATCCCTCGCTGCCCAGCCCTCTCTCACTCTCCGCAGCCCCTGCCGTGCCCCCTCACTCTCCACGCCCCTCACCTCCCCGTCCTCCCTCAGGCTCCTCCCTCACGTCCCCGTCTCCCCTCTGCACCTCTCTCCGCACCCCGTCTCCCCTCAGCCCCCTGTCCCCCGTGCCCGGGCGGTACCCGGCGGCCCGCAGGGCTCGCAGGGCGGTCACGGCGAAGCGATCGGTGCCGAAGAACAGGACCCGCCACGGCGGCCCGGGCGGCCTCAGGCCCTGGCGGCAGGCGCGCAGCAGCCGGGCCCGCATCGCGGGGCTCCCGCCGCGCGCGGCGATGACGCCGCCGAACCCGCCCCGCCCCCGGGCCGCCCTCAGCGCTGAGGCGGCGCCGCCATAGTCGCGAAATTATAGAATTATAGAGGAGCCTGAGCGGGAAGGGATTCAGAAGTTCAACCCATAGCCCTGCGCAGGACAGGCCAATAATCCCGCCCTGTGCCTGAGAGCGTTGTCCGAACGCTTCTTGAGCTCTGGCAGCCTTGGGGTCGTGCAAGACCATTCCCTGCGGAGCCCCTTCCAGTGGCCGACCACCCTCTGAAAGCCTTTTCCTGACATCCAACCTAAATCTCCCCTGATTCATCTTTATGTGACCTGCCACATGTGACGAGATTGAGGAGAGCAGTGTCTGCCACTCTTCTTTCCCTCAGAAGGATGCTGAAGACCACAATGAGGTCCCTCAGTCTCTTCCAGGCTGGACAAAACAAATTCCCTCAGCCGCTACTCATACACATTCCATTCCACACTCACCCATCCTCGTAGCCTCCTTTGGATGCTCTCTAAGAGCATAATGCCTTTATATTAGCCTGGAGAAGACTGACAGGGCATCTCGTTAATGCATAAAATTATCTCCTGTGGTGCTAAGATGAAAGTGGAAGGGTCTTTTGGGTGGTTCTCAGCAACAGGATGAGGAGCAGTTAAATAAATTAAAACACAAGAAGTTCCATCTCAACATGAGGAAGAACTTCTTTATGTTGAGGGTGGGAGAGCACTGGGACAGTTGCCCAGAGAGGCCGTGGAATCTCCCTCTCTGGAGACGTTCCAAACCTACCTGGACACGTTCACCTGTGTCACTTGCTCCGCATGGCCCTGCCTGGGTGGGGAGTTGGACTGGGTGATCTCCAGAGGTCCCGTCCAACCCTGACAGTTCTGTGATCTTGTTGTGGGGTGGTGGAAGCCATCAGGGCAGCCCTCAGGGTCTGACAGCTCCAGCCCCACAGTGTCGATGCTCCTGAGTGGTGTCACCCATGGCCCTTAACCCTGGCCAGGAACTGTCCGTGCTGCCTCAGTGCAAAGATAATGCAGAAAAACGTCAGAGACTGAAAGGGCTGTTGACCGCACAGTCACTGATCTGGATCTAACAGCATTTGAGAAACAGATCCATGGACAGCTTCGTTTCAACAGTGACAGTAACTCAAAGAATGTTTTGTTGTAAACTGTGGGGTCAGAATCGCCACTTAAAGAACTGTCTCCTCCCATAACATAAGTATGAAAGTATTTTATCATTCTGAAAAGTACATTCTTTCCCCACCATGGGAAGATGGTTTATTTGTATAGGTTTTAATGTAAATCACATAAATTCCCTGCACATATAAATCACAGTCTATCCTACAATGTTTGACACTAGGAATTTCTGCAGCATGGAGTGTGAGAATCTGTAGATGTCCTATATGCCAGAGAAAATATGTAAATTACTTGGAAAATGGATGGCAGAATTTTATGTCGGGTACATGAGGGAAGGATCAATAAACAAAGTGAAAATTTGTGCCATATTAAGTAGTGCTGTGTACATTCCTTCCCTTTGTCATGTCTGTTTGCCCATCATTAGGGTTTTCTTCTCTCAATTGTTGAAGATGCCATTGTCTCCTGTGGTGGCAATAAGCAGAAAAGAATGAAAAATTGCTGTTACAGGAAAAAAAAAAAAAAAAAAAAAAAAAAAAAAAAGAGCCAGCCATCCTAACTGGGGTGCTTACATTCCAGCACCCTAAGAAAAGGAGAACATGCTACCAAATACTGAGGTAATTTCCTAATCAGTATATAAAAATCAAATCCTAAAAAATTCTTACAATTCTCTGTTACCTGAGAAGTCCCATGAATGTACTTGGTTTAGTCACAGGCAGGACACTTCAACTCTGGGCACCTCATCTCAGTGCATAAATGAAAGGTTATAGTAAAAATAAATAAAAATATAAACAAGAGGCTAGCAAGGATGAAGGGATGGCTTGTGCTTGAGAAGAGATCAAAGCTCCCAGCGTGGTTCATGTTGGAAGGTGGATTGGAAAGAAGGGAAAGGCAAACAGTCTGACTTATCATAAATAGGGAATAATTCATCATTACACAATAACCAAGTGATTACAGCTAGTCATGGCTCTCAGGCCCCAAACGAGAGGAGCACTGTTCAGCACAGAGTGTAATTCCAGGCCTTATCTCAGATGATGAAAAATACTCATGGTTTCCAGAGGCAGTGAGGGCAATTGCTGGAAGAAAGGCTGGAAGGAGATGTCCTTTGTGGTGACAGCAAACACCAGTTCTCCGAGGTCTTGGGTGAAGCCCTGGAATTATCACCAACACTTCAGAAAGGCCAGAGACATGCATTTCTGTTTGGATTGCCCAAAAGTTGTGAGTTTGAACCCAGAATCCAGCTGCTGCTTGATGGTGATTTCCAGGTATCAGATCCAGGCACTGAACATGTCATTGACATGGTGTGTGGAGTCTCACCTGTTGTTCCTCCAGAACTTAAGCCTTGAGATGGATTCTCACTTCTGGCTGTAGTTAAGGCTCCTGGAAATGCTGTAACTCCATGCTGAGTTTTTGCCAAACTTACGCACAAACTAATTAAAGTTTCATTTGTAGTGAGTTTTTGAAGTGGACTTTAATTCCCTGCAGTACATTTGCTCCCAAGTAATTCATCCTTGGCTCTGCTATGACAGCACATTTCAAACACATTATGGCTGTTATTCATTATTATGCCTTCAATGCAGTGTTCATGAATTTTAACTGAAGATTTATTTTGATATAAATTTTTTCAGAATGAAAGCAACTATCTAATTGTTTCACCAAAAGAAAAAAAAAAATCTGGCTTTCCTGCTGCATTTGAACTCTGCTTTTTTACATGGAAAGGAAAAAAAAAAAAACCCAGCCCTGAATGTTTAGTTATTCTGTAACCAGGCATTTCAGGTCAAAGACACTGAAGGGATCAAAAAAGATAAGCAAAATTAAAACACCAAGGTCAGAAAAATTCTTCCCAAGAGTAGTGAAGACAAATCCAAGGAGGAAACAGATCACAGATCAGATCTTATCTCCACTTTGCTTCCTGGCCAAAGACCTGAAAGTGTCTCCAAGAAATAAAAAGATATCTCCCATTAACCAATGCCAGTGTTGTCAGGGGAGACACAGAATCAAACATGCACACCCTGGCTGGAGAGGAGCACTTCTGAGCACGTTTGTGGTTCCATGGAAAAGGAGAGGATTACTGGATTAACTCTAACCAGTGGGGAACTGTTTTTATTTCCATGTACATCATGCTGAGTCCTAAACATATCTCAGCCACCTGCATTCTGACCCTAGATATATACATCAAGCCATGTAGAAAATTTGGATTAAAGGGAACCTTCTGGGCTTTTGCACTCACCCATTCTTATGTTACAGTCACCTCTTTACCATAGCCAGTGCCAAAGATCATAGAATCATAGACTGGCCTGGGTTGGAAGGGACCCTAAAGATCATCTTGTTCCAACACCATTGCCATGGGCAGGAATACATTCCACTAGACCAGATTGCCCCAAGCCCTGTCAAACATGGCCTTGAACACTTCACTTCAAGCTGAAAAACACCAAGAACAGGACAAACATAAGGATGCTACACCCACCATCTGCAGTTCAGCTGGAGCTAACCAGAGCTAGCTGTGTGTCCCAAGCCCATCAGTGAGATGCATCTCTCTTGCTTTGCAGTGTGCAGCTCCATCCATGAATCAGGTCGTTCAGGGAGGAGGAATCACAAAAAGCAGCACTTGAGTCTGCAAAGCCTCTTAGCAGACTCTTGACTTAGCCAGGCATTACCAGTACCTGTGAAACAGAGATGGCAAAATCTCTGACTGGTGCTTCAAGCTTTGCCTGCAAAGTTGTTTGCTCTGGTAAGATTCTCTGACAGTCTTAGAATGGCCATTCATTAAAAAAAAAAAAAAAAGAAGGATAGTATCTGCCTTATCAGGACATGCTTCCTGTATGCAATGAGGACTGAGACAAGCAGAGTGAACATTATCATTTATTTAACTGCAGAGTAACTTATTACTGAGTGTCATTCTACTCAGCATGCTCTTTTAATACTGATTATGCCAATAACTTGAGCAAATAAACTGGAAGTTGCTACAGCTCACTCTTTGGCAAAAGGTCATTCCCCTCGTGCTGTAAATGGTCCCACTAAAGAGGTGTGTTTTTTCAGGGGCTGGAGTGTACCTCACCTGTTGAACTGGCCTTCACACATGACTCAGGAGCAGAATGAATCACAGCTTGTAGCATACCCAGAGCAGGAGCACAGGGAACCTTGTATCACCACGGTGCTCGGAGGAGATGTCTTCGGATGACAGGGCTTAAAGAAGAAATGTAGCTTCCTCCCTGCAGGGAACTGCATGTTTCTGGTGAGTTAGCAGAGATTAATGGGCATTCCTGCTGCACTGGCTGCTGGGTTAATTTATAGCTATCTGTAAAGAAAGGCTTATTTATTTATTCCCGTTAGAAAGCTTGAATCCTTGGAAATTCTAAGTGAAGGCAGACTTTTTAAGGAGAGACTGAATGGCGAGTAAGAAGGAGGCTGGGATAACACCCGCATATAAAAGCAGTCAAAGGAAAATGTGTAATATAACTTAGATTTGCTCTTTAGCTTTTTACTTTACAGAGGTTAAAAAATAGCACAGACTGCCTTCTTGCCTTAATATTTTAAATATTAAATGATTCCTTGTGTTCCTTAATGGAGCTCAGACCTTAATGTACCTTTATAAACCATATCATCCATTTGCATGTCTGTGGTGTGACGTCATATATATATATCCTGTATTAATCCCAAAGACAGGAGATCTCACTTTAGTACTGTATTTGGAATAACTGACCCATTTTAACGCAATCAGCTAAGATAAGATAACCACCAGAAAAAGAGTCTGGATGACAAGAGGAGACTAATTTAGAGAGACTGAGATGTTCTAAATGCATTGTCCCATATTGTGTAGTGAGTTTTGAATACGGAGCCCAGAGGGACATGGTCATCTTAACAGAAGCTGTACCTGATGGTCTTTCCAAAAGATTTTCCCCCATCTTTACTTAAACCAGTATAATACGTATCTAAAGACTTCTCATTTGCAGAATGGGGGCAAAATGTGTTTTGGTGAGCAACTGTGAATATCAGAGCTGGCAAAAACCACCATTGAAACCACAGGGTGGTTTCACAGCACCATGTGCTGTGTTCTGGCTGGAAAGAGTCCACGTGCAGCTGTGGACATACGTGTTCCTGTGTTCCCACATGGCACAGCCCCCTTGCTGGATTATGCCGACCTTTAGAGCACCAATCCCTCAGCTCTGCCTTCTGCATTTGATATGTCTCAGATCTTCAAGGGTTTCCATTAGGAGAAAGCTTTTTACCATTTAAGTGCTGGGATCAATGCATGGAGCAAAAAGCATTCCCTTGCCATTTTCCTGTAGTATCTTGAGATTTCACTGAATGCTAGCAAAGTCCACAGATCCATAGGAGGATTTGAAATAGCATTTTGTGTGAATCTTTGTTCTTGAAATACATAATACTGCACAGATTTTGCAGCTTTTGATGTTAAAATCCCATTTGCAAAAAGAAAGAAATTACAAAGATGTTCAGGTGCCAATATAAACTCAAAAGAACACAGGTAAAATGCTTCTTGAGAGGTACTGGCCTCTTTGTTCTTTCTGCCTCCTTCCATACGAGCATAGAATTCATGAGCTCTCTCTCATTTGAGCTTCCCCTGTTGTACACAAGCTGGGAAGCCACATCAGAAGGGTCTTGAATGCCTTCAGGAGACCAAAGTGTCCACTCAGAGTTGCAAAGGCCTGGATCTAAAGGCTCATCCCTGTCCATCAGCCACCAGAGTCACTGCTGAGATGTGCAGGCAGGGGAGCAATGGGGAACATCTCTCATGCTCTCTCGTGTGCTGGTCACTCCCAGCTGTGCCCACCCACGTTGGGATGTGGGCAGCAGGGCAGAGCAGCTGTGTGGGGGAGGCTGGAGGAGGTGCCTCTAACAATGTCTTCCGGGCTAGAAGATCCAAACTGTTCAGAGCATGTCCAGCCCAACTGTGGGAGTCACTGTTTCCTTACTGGGAAATAGATGGTTCAGGCAGAATTCTGCTCAGACTCCACTGGAGTAGACACACTGACTTGAGAACACTTTGTTTTGTAACTTTGATGAATGAAACTAATTTTGTGGATTGATTTAGGTGCAAAAGATCTGTAAAATAACAGCAGTTATTGTTATTGTTATTATTTAAGTCTTTACTTAAATGTCCTGTAAATGCACAGTAAGTGTCTATTCTGCTGCTGTGTTTTACCTGCAAAGTTCTGGCCTCCCATGTCTGGGGAGATTTGGCAGTTGGTCACTGCTTGATGAAGTAGGGAAGTACTTCCAGCAGCTTTCCAGCATCCCTGCTGTGCATAGACACCAGGAGGTAACCCACAACTTATGAAACACCTTAGGAGAAAATCAGCAACATGCTTGTCAAATATTCCTCTACGAGCAAATGATTACTCAGAAGCCTTGCACGGCAAGATTTAACACATTCAAGTGCCACTTCTTATTAGGGTGTAGCTGACTGGTAACATATTTTCATTGGCACCAAGGCCTTATTTCCTCCTTTTTGAGGGGTGATCCATGTGAATAAGCTAAAGGTTACCTGGACTGAAAGGTAATTGGCACACCTAACTGCAGGGAGCAGCTTTACCCGTGTTTTCTGAAATACAAAATGGACCATGTACTTGAGAGTCCCCTCCTCAAAGAATTGCTAGCAGGTGGTTTTCTGGCAGCAGGGAGTAAGCCTGCATGCCTGGTTAGCTATAAAATGTGAACTTTGAATTGTGAAGACATTGAGAATGGGGGAGAAAATAGTAGCAATCATTAGGTCTATAACCGAGGGGACAAATGCTTCCTGAGGAGTCAGCAACAGTATTGTTGACACGCCTGGCACAGTGGAACATGCTTGTGAGCAAGTTTCAGAAAGCAACCAGTCACACAGCAAAGGCAAGTAAAAGTTGAGAGTATCAGACTGTCGTAAAAGTGTTCATAAAATAATTAATGGCCTGTGGGGCCAGAATGTCTGAGGGACACACGTGTGTTGTGGTGTCGTTGACCTGCCAGTGGGTGATGGCCAGTGAGCAGTGGGTTGGGGAGAGTCACCTCACTGTCTCATCAGCTCACAGTGGACAGCCAGGAACCCCTGCTCAGGGCAGGTCCTTTCAAAGGAGGCTGAAGAACTGATTTGGACAAGCAGCCATAAAAGTTGGATTGATGCCATTAACAAATGAGGGACTAAAGGTCAAGGAGGACTTATTGTTTCCCTGAAGGATGGGAAACTCCGTAGCCTCAATGGTGAGCAGCCTTGCCTCCTCTTGGAGCCCAGCCTTCCATTTCCTCATGTCCACACCCTTATTCTGCCATCCATGGGTTGGCAATAGATAGTCACATGCAAAGTATGTATAGATAGTCACATGCAAAGTATGTATTCTCTAGGGATTATGGCAGGGGAGCAAGCAGGGAAGCTTTGTTAAGTGGGGAGGGGCTGGCCCACAGCAGCTGAGCTCACATCTGTACGTGTTCACCTCGGCAAGGCATCCAACCCCAGGCAGCAGACACCGTGCCAGACCCCCTCAGCTGTCATCTTGGTGGTCCAGGGATTTCTGCACCCTGTCCTGGCAGCTCAGACTCACGTTCATAGGAGGAAACATGCTGAGGTACATGAGATTCCCTCTCTGAATAGAGCTGGAGTAGGGAGGGTAATCAGGTTCTCTCTCAATTCTTTAGTTTCTCCGTCTTTTGCAGGCATCTCCACACTGAAGAAGTACTGTGAAGGAGTGATCCATCCCACCTACATATAAAATATGAAGTTTTTGTGGATAATCCCATTTTTCCTGCTGCAAGGTAGAGTCTTGGCTTAAAGGATAATGGTGTGGGTAAAGTAAGTCACGTGTGCAAAGACCTTAACTTCCTGGAAATACGATTTCTTTCTTTTTATGGGGCTATTTACCTCAGTGTACACCAGCAGCAGCCTGGCTGGGCCAAGGAAAAAGTTGCACCCCAGTTCCAGAAGTTGGTGTCATTCCCATCAGCATTCTGTGTGTATGTTCTGTGCTTGGGGTTGGCCACACTTCTATGTTGGTTTCTTTGCAGACACTGAAGCTTTTCTGGTAAAAAATGCTAGAGTCAAGCTGTGTATACAACCCAGCCTGATAAATAGGAAATTATTGCTGGAGGGCTGCAGTCCACAGTCAGATTTCCGGGACTGGTCTTGGCAAGGCAACTCTTTGGTGAATTGTGGCACACAGAGCTGCCTCTCCATGATGGAAGATGGGGAATGTGGAAAGGCCTCATCAGCATCCTCGGGTCTTTGCAGCCCTGGTGCCCCACCATAATGGGGTCTGCAGCCAAAAACACTCTCCAGATCTCAGTGCATGAGATCAGGCTGTGCACTCAGGTCTGTATTCTGCCTGCTTGGAGAGATGTGCTGGCAACCCTAGGAGTGAAGGGGAACTTCCAGTCTGAAGGGCTGCAGTGAGCGACTATTGCATTTTTCTCTTTTCCATTTTTCATTTTCCACCACAGCTGAGGCAGAGCACAAGTACCTCCCAACCACCCTGGCCAGCACACAAATGGACAAGCACACAGCAGCAAATGTTACCCTTCCACTGGGCTTGGAACTGGCAGAGCTGGAGGAGCTGCTCTGGTTCTTCCGCAGAGAAGACCGTAAGTCCCACTGGTGTTCCTGGGCTGAGACACAGGCCTTGGCTGTTAACTTTCCTGCCTAACAGAGATGCCTGAGGGCACTGCCTGAGCAGGTGATTTACCCCAGATTCATAAACCCTCAGTCTTGCCTCTAGAATAAGCGGGCCATAGGTGAAGACAGGCAGGAGGCTTTGCTGAGGTAGTGTCTCTGGGGTTCAGCCTCTTTCCAGGCAGAGCCTGCCAAGAGAGCAAAGGTTTCTTGTGATTTTGGCAGGGTGGAGGGAGCAGATTGACATAGCAGCAGATCAGCGTCATGAGGATCAACTTCAAAGCCACAAAAATCAAGGACAGAACATCCTGGGTGTCCTTAGAAAACCCCTGGGCAGGCTCTGTGCTGTGCCTGCTAACACTGCCTCTCTGCTTTCCCTCAGCCTCAACATGGAATTACTCTGTACTTGCGCTTTCCCTTGCAACCATGATTTTGGGTCTTGTTCTTCTGAGCATCAACGTTGTGCGAAACAGGTGAGACAGGAAAATTTGAGAATCTTTTGGTGTGTGGTGGTGCCCTGAAACCCTCCCAGGCAGACAGGCACGGGGTTTGGCAGGGCAGGACAAGCTCTGAGTGATGGGGAGAAGAGCAAAGACAAATTCCCTTTGAACCATTTTGTTATAAAACCTTGCCTGATGCCTGCTGTCTTTGTGTCACTTGGAACAAGCCCTTTCTCTGGGCCCTGGATCAAATAAAGTTCTGCACAACTGTGCCTCAACAGGGCTGCTGGGAGGTGATGGTAAATGTGGTGGGAGGTGCTTTCCCCTAAGTATTGGCGTTCTACAGCAGGACTCCCGGTCTTTCCCCATCCACATCCCCACACAGTTCCCCAGTTGCTGCACAACCCCGCAGCTGAGGAGCAACTCGCTGTTTGCTACGCCGCGAAAACTTAGCACTGTGTCAGAGTTGCCGTCTTGACCAGAGAAAAAACTAACGCTGTGAGCCTGCCTCGCTCTCCCTCTAGTGACGGCTGGCTGCGGGCTGCTCCTAGCGCCAGGAGCTGGGTGCTCTCCAAGTGTGAATCCCACAGCTGTGTGTGCTCAGACACTTCAGAGCACTTACCTGGCACAGCTCACCTGGCGGCAGTTTGCCCACAGGCAGCTGGTGTGTTCCAGGGACACAATGCAAATTGATGGCTGTGACCCTCACCAGGGTAGGTGCCCTCGGATGTGGGCTGGGCTTGCTGATTCACTCTGTGTGTCCTTGCTGTGCCTTCCTTGCAGGAAAAGGAAGATGCTCGTGAATGGAGAAGCAGCACAAGCCACACAGGAGGGTGATCTGGATGCCAAGCAAGCTCTGATGCCTGTGCAGGAATACAGCCTGACCGAGTCTCTGAAGCAGGAGCCAGGACCCCAGAACCAGAGACCAGGGGATGTGATGGTCCAGTGGAAGGATGGAACTGTCACATCCCTGTACACAGAGATGTCCGAGGCAGCCATATAGTGGCAGCTGAAGTCACCCCATTTAGTCCTTAAGGAAGGTATTGGAATGCCTCAGTTCATAGGGGTGCAAGTTTAAAAATGCAGTTTAGCCTGGGAAAAGGGTGAAAAAGCAGCAGAGTTGCACCTGCAGGAGGGGCCCTGGGCTCCTCCCAGGCTGATGTTCCCCCACTGCTCTTGGCTACTTCCAGTCTTCCCTCCAGTGCCAGCTTTGTTCCCCCCCTCAGGTGCTGCAGACAGGTGGGAGCTGAGCCAGGGAAGGAAATGGGAAACTTGGCCCACAGTCAGCCAGGGAGAGCACCCTCATTTCCCATCAGGAAAACAGCAACACTGAAGCTGAGGCATTTTTATTCTTTTCAAAACCCTCTTTATTAAAATATTTTCCAAAGTGGTTGATCAAAATGCCATATTGAATCTCTCAGTCAGTAAGGTCATATATATTTATATATTTATATGGCTATATGTACAAATATGGACATAGATATGTTATTCTGCAACTCCAGGGAGAAGCAGAACATTTAACCTGATAGAGCACCTGAAACCAAACACCCAGCCCTTGGCCCTGGCTTGGGCACAGGTAGAGCCTGGTCTGCTCCAGGATTCCCTTTGTGTCCTTCACTGGGCATGCGTAGAAGCCATGAAATAATTTAGGACATTATTGGAAATACATCTTTTAAACAAGGGCTTTTCAGACCATGTCCTTGTCAGCAAAGTGTCTCCTTGCAAAGACTTTGGAAAGGGATGCTATAGTGTAAAAAGTTGATTAAAAAAGCAGCAATTTTGGTGTGACTTAGCTTGATGTGTGGGTATCAGTTTCAGTCCACCTGAGGCCTTTAAGCAGCTGAAACAGTATCTGCACCTTTTTTATCTGGATTAAAAAAAAATTTAAAAAATTCCTCCTACTTATTGCTTAGCTGGGGACCTGTGGGATGAACGAGATGGGTGCCTTCATGCTGGATTAATGATTAATTCCCCCTTCCTGGGCTCCTGTAGCTGTGGGCCAGGTGCCCAAGCTGGCTGGTGGCCGTGGGGCTGGCCCTTGCCCTCCCAATGGTATCCACAGCTCCGGCTCCTCTGGGAGCTGCTGCATCCTCACAGAAAACTGAGCTGGCCCTAGTGCCAGTGGCAGGACAGGGTGCAAACACCACAGCAGCCCTGGGCAGGGGCAGGCAGAGTGATGCCACAGCCCATGTCAGGCCCTTGGCACTCTGCCTGCATGCCAAGTTGCCACTGCTGGCTTTCTCCCAGCATGGAGATTGAGGCCACCGTCTGCCAGCAGCTGCTACAATGCCTGTGAGTCCATCATGGAAGGTCTCAGCCTCTGTAGAGCTGGGAGGATGGATCTCTCTCCTCCCTCTCTGCAGCCCACAGGGATGTGTCCTAAAATATCTTGAAGCCTTTCAGCAAGGTGAGCGTGGGAGCCTTCCTTTTGCTCTGAGCCCGCGAGGACTTGACGGTGACCAGCTTGGCCTGGGCCACCGAAGGGATCTCCTTGTAGTTGACGGTGGAGAGGGTGTTGAAGGTGCAGGTGGCCAAGCTGTGGTGGGTGGGCAGGACCACCGGAGTGGCCATGGCGGGGCAGGGACGCTCCTCGGAGATGAAGAGTGGCCGCACGGGCAGGTTCCACTCCGCCTGGCGCCGCACCTCCCGCACGGCCTCGTGGAAGACGTGCTGCACCCGAGAGAAGTCCTGGCATGCTGACACCTCGTGGAAGAGGCACCCAAATCTGCTGGCGAGGGACATCCCTTCTGCTGAAGGCACCTGCCTGGCAAAGAGGGGAGAGGATGAGTGCAGGGTCTCTTGGGGCACGGCAACCACCCAAAAAGGGTGCAGGTAACAGATCCTGCCTCCTTCCCAAAGAGCACCAAGGTAGCATCTGCCCATCCCTGCCCTGGGACAAGCAGGTACATGAATCCAAAAGGGTTTTGCCTTTCCCAAAATCCCAGAGTAGCGGTCTCTTTGTGTCCCTGGGGAATCGTGCAGCTTTCCCTGTTAGGGATGCGTTCCAGGAACCCAGGGATGGGTCTGATGACAGTGCACTGAGAAGCAGGGAGGAGGGGATAGGGCAGGTCCTTGCTGTGGGGAGGGGGACACCTCCATCCTGGGAGCGCAGGGGTTCCAGCAATGCACGTGACTCAGGGGCCCGTGGGACCACAGAGCAGCACAAAAGGCCAGAAAAACATACTGGGCACATCCAGTCCTGGCAGTGGGGCTGGAACTAGAGGGCTCCAGGGAAAGGAAGAGCATGTCCAGAGGGGCTCCTCTGGCTCAAGCCCTGCCAGGGATGGTGACGCTGCCTCACCACTCAGCCAAAAAACATCCTACTGAAAATACCAATGGGCTCAAAATAAACACATCAGCCCTCGGGCAGGAGAGCAGAAACTTCAGAGATGTGGGAGGATGTTGCAAATACTAATGGGGGTGGAAATACCCGTAAAAAAAAAACAAACCAAAACACCAGATTTGGGGTTTGCATCCCATCCAGAGGGATTGGGGATCTGTGAGCTCTCTCCCACGGGGAGCAGGCAGCCTTACCGCGTGGCCGATACCTGTACTGCTCCATGTCCAGCTTGTTTCCCAGCAGGAGCACGGGGCAGCGGCGCTGGCAGCCCCGCGCGTGCAGGGCCAGCACCTCTAGGTAGCTCTGGCAGCCCTCGAAGCTCTTCCTGTTGTCGATGCTGTAGACAACAAGGAAGGCGCTGGCCCAGCACAGGTAACGCTCGCAGTTCTCGGGGCCATCCTGGGGGTGAGAGGAGAGGCTGAGCTGCAGTCCACTGGTGGTCCAGCCATGGTCCAGCTGCTCATCACCCCCCCCAATGCCTTACCTGGTCAGCAGTGTCCATCACCTTCAAGAGCACAGGCTGCTGGTCCACCAGCTCCTCTGAGGAGTAGGTGTCCTCTGCAAGAAGAAGGGTGGTGGTGGTGTGAGCATGGGCTGGCACATCCTGTCTTCTTCAAAGCCAAGCAAAGCCCAGGATGCTTGGGACACCGTGGAAAAATTTCAGCCCTGATGAGGAGCATCCTCCACCAATGCCTCCCACCTTACTCCTTCCTGAGACAACATTATTTTGGGGGACTGGTGGTGATGTTGCTGGGCAAGCCTGGCTAGGAGTGCTTATTTCTCCCCACGTGCTGCAAGCGTGGGCTCCCACAGGAGAGGGAAGTGAGAGGAAGGAGCTTGGCACAACAATCCCTGCACCCAGGGCTTGGCCCTTATCTAAAAGCCATGGCCTGATGAGATAAAGCAAACTAAGGGCTCGACATGAGACTGTTTCTTAATAAATCAAGCGAGAGGAGCAGTCCTTTTTTTTTTTTTTTTGGAAGGAGGACAGGCAGGGAGAGCTGTTGAGCCATTCCCCCAGGAGAAAGATGCTTTCTTTGGGCCAGCTTTTAACGGATGTGTTTCGGAAAGGTTTTGACGTGGGAAGATTAAACCATATTCCCAAAAATATCTGAGGAAGAAAGGATTTATCCTTCTTTCTAAGAGTCACTAAATTATGAGGGGCTGGAGTTGGTTTCTGGACAAGGTCCATATCTCCCTAATGTCCTCAATAAATCATTTATGGTTCTTCCCCACAGCCTGGAGTCAGGCCTAGGAAAATAGATATTAATTACTCAAATGAGTGGAAAAAAAAAAAATGCCCAGAACTGCTCACTGCAAAACTCAGCCCCAGGGTCGCCTGCTGTGCACCCATCCTCATTCCCTCAGCCTTTTCCCTGCCCAAGAGACATGAGATGCTCCTCAAAGAGCCCCAAGAATTCAGCTTTTGGTTTTTTGGGGGCAGTGCAAGGAGCCAACTTCCCCATAGGAAGTGCCCCCAGCCAGGGCACTGCTTTCATCCCTGTTTTCACAATGGTTTTGGGTCAAATCCAGCCCTTGTTGTTGTTTTTTTAATATAATTTTGGGTGTGTTGTTTTTTCTTTCCCCTTACAAGCCACATTCATGGGAAACATGGGAGATGGGCAGGATGCTCCGTGGGATAAGAAGGCGCCTTACCCAAGTTGGGATCATATTCACTGATGAACCTCTTGGTTAGAAACTTCACCGTCAGAGCTGCAGGAGGTGAAAGAGGCAGGTGAGGCAGGTGTCCCTTCATCTGCTCCCCGGTGCCCTGCCCTGCCCGTGGTTGGGGGTGCCCATCTCACCTGATTTGCCGGCCCCTCTGCACCCCAGGATGGCCACATTGCACTCGGGGAGGGGACTCTGGGGTGGCTTCTCGCTGCTCACTCGGGGTTTGCCGAACATCGAGGACATCCTCGGTCCTGCGGGGGGGAGAGAGCAGGGGACGTGGAGCACCCGCTGCCGTGTCGGATGGGGACCTTCTCACTGCCCCAGCCTGGGGGAGAGAAGGGCTCAGCAGCACCAGGGTCAGGCTGGGAGATCCCCTCTCTTCCATCCGCATCCTGAAGCGAGCCTGGCTGGCATCCTCATCCCACATCCTCATCCCACAGTGGAGCAGCACCCATCCAAAGAGAAGGACCCCCCAGCCCTCTGCCCACCCATCGCACCCCAAAAAGAGAAGAGAAACGCAACCTCCCACCTTAAAACCCACGGCCGGAGGGGACGCGGAGCTCTCCGTGAGCTCAGGGCCGGGACAGCAGCGGCCCCTGCACGACCGGGGCTGCGATGAATGAGGCAGGAGGAGGCGAGCGCGGCTCCCGCTGCTCGGGCTCCAGCCAAACTCCTTGTAAGGAAAGCTGCCACGCCGCGGGGCTGGACACGCTGGCCCGGCCACCCCGAGGACGGTTCCCCAGGCAGAGCACACGCCGGGACCCCGAGCTCTCCTGTCTTAGGGCAGGGACCCCCGGCTTGGTGACCGCCTGGCCATGTCCCAGCACCTTCTTGAGCCTTCAGCTCCTCCCCAGCAAGCCCAAGCCTGGTCTCCCTGTCCTGGCTGAGGCTGGAGCACTCATCACACCTCCCGGAGCTGCCTGTGCATCCACCCCGCGCTCAACTTGCCCGTGTCCTTGGGATGCAACTAAGCACAGACACCTTCTGCGGCCGGCAGAGGCTTTCGAGGGAGAAAAATACCCCCTTTTCCCACCCAAAAGACTCTGTCCCAAGAGAAAAAGGGAGCCTGGGGGGTACTCACCAGTGCCCGCACCGATCCATCAGCCGGCACCCAGTGGCTCTGAGCCTGAGTAGGTGGCGGAGGCTGAAGTCAGCGTTGTCATGGTGATCACAGACATTTGGGATAGGGCTCAGTGTCCGGGACCACGGGATACGGGCCCCGAGGGACTGCGGGGGGGTCACAGCCGAGGCTGCTCCACGGCCATCGGGGCTGCTGCGCCCTTGGGAATATTGCCCGTTAATACACGCGGGATATTTTTAAACCCTCCCAAAATAGTCTGGGAGTGTGGAAGTCCCTGCAAAGCCCCAAGGATGGGGAGGATGGGGATCACAGGGATAACTCCCCTGTGGGAAGCAGAGCCCCTCTGAGGACCCTTTACCCTAAACCCCTTTTGGTCACAGGTTCAGGGTGCTTAAACGCTATTGGAACTAAACGTGGTGTTTTAAGCTGGGTATCTGTGAGGATCAATGACAGTGGTGCAAGTGCAAAACTCTCCCATTCTCCCCTAAACTCAGATTTTTGGGGGAACCTGCTTTTGCCATCATGCACTGCCTGGAAAGTTCCCAGCTGCTGGGATGAGAGGGTTAAGGAGGGAGCAAAAAATAGACCTTCAACGGGATGAGCTGCTCAGGTTAAATTATTCATCAAAACAAAGCACCAGCTGCAAAACTAATCACAGGTAGTGATGGGGAGATCCAGGAAGGAGCCCCTGACTGAGCCCTGCTGTTCATGTCAGCCTTCCTTGGCACCCCACGGTGGAGCTGAAATGGGATTTCCAGCCAGAAAAAGCAGTGATTAGCACACAAACAAGTGATGTGCCACAAATAACACTTTTCCTCACTGTCCAAGCTCTGTGTCAGTAAACAGGGGTTTATCTCTTCCACAGGCAGGTATTATGGGCAGCTGAGCAAGCCCTGAGGCCAGAGGGGAGGTTTTTTAGTAAGAAGAGGTTGCTGCACTTCTTTTCCTCACCATGAAATCCTCAGGTGAAGCACAGGCTGGCTTATGGCTCCTTGCAGCTGGGATGGATGTTGCAGATGCTGCTGCCATGGGGAGGGTCACAAAGGAAGGTCTCTCCCTGCCCATAGCAACACTTGAGAAACAGCCAAGCCCCTTTCCCATGGCTGAGCTGGGTGGCAATGAGATTTGCTGATGTTGTTTACCTCCCTGGGCTGTAAACTCAGGAAAGTTTTAAAGGAAAAGAAAATAGTCTGGGAGTGTGCATGTGCACTCTTCCCAGCCACTCTTCCCCCCCTCCCCAGGCTGGGGACTGTTCCTTTGGGCATCACAAGGAGGATGCCTGAGAGTGGAGAGAGCAAAAGCCTTTTCTCCTGAGTGGCTGGGCACACTCCATGGGATGATCCAGGCACCTCTGCCGTGCCCAGCTCTGGCTGGTGACACTGGAACCCTGCCTGAGTTTGGGGGGGCAGCTGAGCCTGGCGGATGCCTTTGAAGGGCCCCTGTCACGAGCTCAGCTATCTTTAGCCCAAGGTATTTATATTACAAGGCCTCCAGGCAGTGCAGCAACGGCATCAAAGGCTGGAGAAGGCCGGAGGGCACTGTGCAGGGGCCTGGGGGGCATTGGGTGCTCCTCCACCCCTGAGATCTGCTGACATCCTGGGTGAGGATGACCCCAGAGGAGGAAGGCTCCCAGGCAGGGCCCCCGGAGCGGGTGCGTATCCGGGTGGAGGAGCAGTCATTCTCGGTGGAGAAGACCTTGCTGGTGGAGAGCAGTGAGTACTTCCGTGCCCTCTTCCGCTCGGGCATGAGGGAGAGCACGCAGGAGGAGATCGGGCTGGGGGAGCTGAGCGCAGCCGGGTTCCTGGCCATGCTGCGGGTGCTGGCGGGAGAGAGGCCCATCCTTAGCAGCGAGGAGACCTTCCAGGCAGTGGAATGTGCTGCCTTCCTGCAGGTGAAGCCCTTGGCCAAGTACTTGATCCACTCCATCAACTCTGACAACTGCATCCTGCTGTACCAAGCTGCTGCCATATTCGGCCTTCTGGATCTCTTCCACTGCGCTGCACTCTACATCAGGGACAGCTACGCTGAGCTGGAGGAGTACCTGGACTGCCTCTCCGATGACCTGCTGGCCTATGTGGAAGCCCTCCTACCCAGCACCTTTGTGGCAGTGGGAGCCCACACACCCACCTTCGAGTTCTTGGAGGATCTCTCCAGGACCATCTGCTACCTGGACGAGGAGACCAACACATGGAGGACCCTCTCCTGCCTTCCGCTGACTGCCAGCACATTCCTAGCCGGCATGGCAACCATGGATAATAAGATCTACATCGTGGGTGGCGTCTACGGGGCCAACAAGCAGGTGGTGGAGAGCAGCTTCTGCTACGATGCTGATGCCAATGCCTGGAGCGAGTTCCCCAGCCCTCACCAGCTGCGTTATGATGTCAGGCTGGTGGGCCACGAGGGCTACCTCTACGCCATTGGGGGCGAGTACGAGAAGATCTCGCTCAAGTCCGTGGAGAGGTACGACCTGGCCTCCAACACCTGGACGTTCGTCTCTGACCTGCCCCAACCGAGCACGGCAGCGCCCTGTGCCCAAGCCTTGGGGCAGATCTTTGTTTGCTTGTGGCAGCCACTGGACACCACGGTCATCTACGAGTATGAAACCCAGCAAGATGCGTGGCTTCCCGTCACGGAGCTCAAGCGGCACCAGAGCTACGGGCACTGCATGGTGGCCCATCGTGACAACCTCTATGTCATGCGCAACGGCCCCTACGATGACTTCTTGCGTTGTGTCATCGACTGCTTCAACCTGACGTCCCGGCAGTGGAGTGCCCTGCCCGGGCAGTTCATGAACAGCAAGGGAGCTCTCTTCACTGCTGTTGTCAGAGGTGACACCATCTACACTGTCAACAAGATGCTGACGCTCCTCTACTCCGTGGAAGAGGAGACCTGGAAGCAGAAGAAGGAGCGGGCAGGTTTCCCACGCAGTGGTTCCCTGCAGACCTTCCTCCTGCGGCTGCCAAGACGGGACCATGAAATTGCGACGTAGCTGGTCCTCCATCCCATGTCAGGATGCACTCCTTGCACATGGCCTCAGCTCTGCACTCATTGCTCCCCTGGGCTCCTCTTCTCCTCCCCAGAGGGGTGCTCAGGTCCAGGGATGCATCATGTTGGACCTTGGAGGTGACATTAGACAGTGCCAGAGGGGAAGGGCACCTGCTGTATGTCTCTTCCTGCCCTGCATGGGCACAAAGTCCTGTCAGCCATGAGCTCACAAGCCAGCTGTGTGCAGGACATGGTGGCTTCTGCAGAGGACA
Source organism: Zosterops lateralis (assembly GCF_965231275.1). Lineage (NCBI taxonomy): Eukaryota > Metazoa > Chordata > Aves > Passeriformes > Zosteropidae > Zosterops > Zosterops lateralis. The sequence goes on along the minus strand of NC_139773.1, from coordinate 17,943,192 downwards.
GATACCACAGATATGCAAACATGGGATTTATTTATTCTCACTGCACTCTGAGGGTGTGCAGCATTCCACCTCCTCTCCGCCTTGATGGGAAATCATTCATTACATGCCGGAATTAAAAGGAAAGCTATAGAAAAACTCCTCATTACTGTGTTTTTTATTGCTCTTGGGTTTGGGGTTTTTTTTCTCCCGTGTTTGTGAAGGAAGATACCTCCTAACAGGGATCTGTGTCAGGACTCGCTTCTGCCCCTGAATGCTTTTTCAGCTGCAGCTCAGTTTCAGAGCCTTACGTGGGAGTGCGGTTCCCACAAAGCCCCACACTCCCCTGGGAATTCTCTGTGGCTGCAGCAGGATCCTGGGAGGAGGAGGGGAGATGGGGCGTGAAGGAGAGCAGCTCCTGGGCATCAGGTGCTTAATGTGCCAAGGGTTTTCTGGGGACCTGGGAACAATCAATCATCCTTCCCCCAGGCCCCAGCACAGACCCAGCGGGGTGGCTGGCAAGTGCTGGCTCTCACCAGAGACTTGCTTGAGCCAAGTCAGGGTCTTTTGAGGACATGGCAAAGCTTGGAAGTACAGCAAGTGCCACAAGGGAATGAGGGGGAGGGAGCCATTACATGGTGATACCAGGCTTGCAGAGCTCCACAGCCAGAGGAGCTGTTCACATTAGATCCCACCACCTGGTGTTGAGGGTTCACAGCTCTCTACACCAGTTCTGGAGATAGCTGGGCAGCACAGAGCTCCCCTTTGTGACCACAGGGACCAGGGCAGCAGCAAACCCAGACCCTGGCTCAGCTGGTTTCCCCTCCATGGGGCAGGCCTTGGGCTGCCTGTGCTGTCCAGGCAGGGAGAGAGCGGAAGGGATACCAGCTGGGATGCCTCAAATACCTCCACTGCTGATCCCCGCCAAGTTCTCAGCATTTTCAAAACAGTTCCCGCATTTGAGAATAAACCCACTCAATGCAACTGCAAACCAAAACAAACCAGAAAACCCCAGCTTGCACCCACAGCCAGATGGAAAACCACTGGATGCGTCTTGTCCCCATTTGCTCTCTGCCACTGGGCCAGGCCACCACCCCGATGTCACCTGTGAGGAGACTCCTGTCAGTGGAGCTGCAGGTCTGGTGGTGGCACAGGGGAGGCAGGGGACACTGACAGACTTGTCCCAGCTCTGCACTGTGGGCACTGTGAGCTGAGCACCATTGCAGTCCCCAGTTCCCCAAAGTTACAGCAACTCATCAAATCAAATAATTTTCCCCTTCCAAGCCAATTAACATTTCACGTTGTCTTCTCCTGAGAGCAGCACATGGAAAAACGTTGCTTTAAAACAATTTTAAGTTGAACAAACAGCTTAAACATCCATTAAAATGAAGTTAAAATAATTCTGTTGCTAAAATATTTATGTTGGGCTCCTGTGGCCAACCCTGGATCACAGAACTTGGCAGGCTCACCCCAGCTCCGACACCAAGTGCCACAACCTCCTCCCCACCTCCACAAGCTGCTTCTTGACAGTTCAGGGGTTTACAAAGATATTTGTCAACAAAATGCAAAAGGTTTTAAGATTTTAAGTGTAGCACTTGAGGGAAAGTGTGAGTCTTGGCAGGCAGCTGAGTATGGCATGGATGCTCCCAGGAGCCATTTGTTGCAGCCATCAATCCAGACTGTGATCCAGAAAGTAACACAAGATCATTTTAGGTGTAAAGGGAGGAAAAAAGATACATTTCTTACCTCTGCAAGAAAGGATCCAAGATCTGGGACCAAGCAAACCACTAAGGAGGGCGAGAAGCTGCTCACTTTTGCACAGTGAGCTGGCACAATGCTGCCCCAGTGTGCTTTGCTCCACCAGAATTCAGCACCACTGGCACCAGCACAGCACCCTTATCTTCCCCTTTCCATCTTCACGGTGCTTGCTCCTCCAAAGATCACAGTTGGAGGCGACACGATCTGCCTAACCACAGTTTAACCTCTTGCAAGTCTCGTTTTTAAGGTGACATCATCTTGGCAAGGGGGAATGTAAGGAAAAGCTGTCTGTAGATGGACTTGCCTTATAAGGGCCGTATCAAAAATAAAAGCTTGTATAACCAAGGGAAAGCAGGAGGAAAAACAGGGCTGGGAGTTCCAAGAAGAGCCTGTGAGCTCCCCAGGAATATCTCCCTCGGACGTACAGGTTGCCACATTTTGCATTTCAATGCCATTAAAGAAGAGCAGGAGTAAAACATCCTTGGGGATGGATGGGTCAAATCTCCCAAAACCTGGATGCCAAGTTTCCTTACTATATCCAGGCAAGAATGAAGGCAGCCATGGAGAGCTGTACCTTCCTGCTGTTGTCTGGCACCCACCTGGAGATCCAGGGAGAAGGGACATCCTGTTTTACCTTGATGGCAGCACATTGTGCTGGGAGATTGTTTGGAAGGGTACAATGGAAAATGGTACTAATACAACTAAGGATTTTCTCTGGTGGGTTGTGCCAGTTGGCATCCTGACAGAAAAAGACATATTGCAGAACACCCCCAAGCATCTTTATTCAAAGAAATTACATCTGTATCTAATTCACAGGAAAATAACATACTTTATGTGGAAACACTGTCCACTATTCCACTGCCAAGCCAAGACATCCTGTACAGTGATCTGAATCTCCAGTTCTCTATCCTTCAGTTACATACAGAAATTCCCTTGGGCATCCAGATGTTTCTGATGCTGACATTCATGTTTGACTTCATTGTCTTCACAGTTTAGGGAAGCATCCTCTGAATTTTCCTGATTTGGGCAGAGCATGAGGGCAGTGAGCAGTTCCCCATCTCTCTGTTCTGATTTTATGAAGTTGCCTGAGGACAAACCTTTGCCTCCACCATTTTTCATTGCACTGGATAAACCTCATGTATTTCAGAGCAAGGGCAGCTTGTTTTCTTTCTTTACCCACATGGAACTGTGTCTTTTCTTCACATTTCTGGTTTAAAATAAGCTAATCCTTCAAAGTGGATTTCAATTACAATATTCAACCATGACTAAGTCAGCTGAGACTCTTCCCAAGCCAGGACCAACACATGTTCTTGCAGGAGCCTTCAGATTTTAGGAAAACAATTTCTTCTTGTGATTTATATAATCTTTTAAGAATCCCCACTTGATTGCAGCTGAACACATGACACCCATCACCCCAGGTGGAGGGAGAACACTGGTTTGGTTTGGATTTTGCAAAAATCTAAGCCGAAGGCGGTTTGGATCTTCTTTCATCTAATCTGAACAGCTGAGATGATCAAGGGTGGGGATGTGTGGGTGAGGAGATAAACATTCCTGCTATGCAGTCGGTGCCTGAATGACAAACACTCTTATGATGGATCTCCATAAAATGAGACACCAAGGCAGAGCTGTGAACTTGTGTGTCTGGTGCTTCCAGGGGTGGGGATGGAGCAACAGAATCTCCTGAGTCCTTCTAGTCTGGTGTGGAGAGGTGAAGCTGTGACTGCTCCAGGATGCTCCTCAGTGGGTTTTCATCACGAGCTCTTCCAGAGCCCTCTCCCTCTGATTCCCACAAAGCAAAAGAACTTCTTTGATTTCATTTTGCTGGAAGCCCATATCATTAAACTGAGCCAACAGATGCAAGAATTCAGCTGCCTGGAGGAAGGAGGAGGAGAGAAGAATGATGTTATCATGGGTGGATATATCGTGTGACTGCAGCAAAAGCAGTGCTGTGGGACAAGGCTGCAGCCAGAAGATCTGGCTGGGTTGTATCACCAAGACAGCAGATAGAGGGCACACATATCCCTGGTAGCACTGAAACTTCTTAAATAAGAAATATTTCATAAAGTCACCCTCTAGCTTCACTATCCTTTTAACATTTATATCAATTCCATGCAGGGTTTGCCTGCATTGTGAAGAGAGCAGGGAATGGCAGTGAGCACAGCTGGAATTCATTTGTCCTGCTCCCCTCCTTTGCTCAGGCTGGGCCACAGCACCACAACATCACCCAGAGCTGTGCCCTTAATAAATAAACCCTTCCCTGACACTGAGACCCAGGTGCTTTCCCACTGCCACTGCCCTAAGGAGCAGTGACACAGCAATCCTACAGCATTGGCATCCTGGGAAATGCTGCCAGCCTGGATTTCATGCAGTTCTACCTCCCCAGGCTCTTCATTGCCCCCAGGGGGAGACTGATGGAGACAAATGCCCAGTTCTCCATGGTTCTCCTCCCTGGGGGTAGAAGGGAGAGCTGGCAGGGCAGGAGAGAGCAGAGTGCTGGTGGGCTCAGTATGGGATTCCCTGTGCAGGGCTGAGTGAGCATTGTGCCACACAACAGGGGGAGAAGAAGGGCAGAGAAGAGTGAAGGAGCAGGTGTCCTCCCCCAGGGGTCCTTATGGTGACACTGCCCTAGTTGTCTGGCCCTCCATGAGGCTGCAGGGGGGCATCTGGAGGCAGAGGGAAGCATGCATCCCACTGAAAAAGAGAGCCTGGAGGACACAGCACAAAGGGCTGGGCTGTGCCATCCCATTCTGACCTTTTTCTCTGAGTACTGGAACATTTCCATGGCTTCCTCCACTTGCCCTTCCTCATAGCCCTGCTTCAGCAGCCGATCACAGGCACCCAGGTAGCTCAGGAACTGCAGAGGAAGACAGACAGGTTAATTCAGCTTTGCAGGCATGGGGAGCAAAGCCAGTCAGGAGCCCCCTTCCCACCTCCCAGGACACACCATGGGGGGCACATGAGCCACCACCATCTTGCCAGTTCCCATCCAATGCTCAGCCAGGGTGGTCTGTCTGTCTGCAGGATTCCCAGTGGGAAACAACATCTTTTTCCCCCTTCACCCTCCCAGGGTGGGAATGGGAACAAGGTGGAGGGAGGACAAGGAGGAAACCAAATGTGATTGTGTGAGATGCAGAGCCTGTCCCGGTGGGATGACTTTGCTCAGCTGACCCCACATCCCTTTGATGCACTGGGGTTCAGGCACCCGTGGGCTTGATCCAGGGTCCAAGTGCAAAACCCACCCCAGGGGAGACCTGTGTGCTGTCATTACTGAAAGTAAACAGTTATTTTTGGCTTTCCTCGTTGTTCTTGGACTGCTGACAGCACAATTCCCAGCAGCATCTTTTAAATACCGCGAGAATCACTCACTGTCCAAAAACATATGGGACAGGCAATAATAAATGTACTATACAATTGCAGGGGGAATAAAAACATCCCACAGCTCTCTCCAAAGCTTCTTCATCCAAGGAGAAGCTGATTAATTTCTCCCCAGATTCACCAGCACACAGACCTCCATCCTCCCCATTGCCATAGACAAGGAGAAGGACTCAGTGAAAGGCCATAAAACATATGAAAAAGACAAAAAAAGTCTCTCAAACATTGAACTGATCTCTTTTGGCTGAACAGTCGAGTAGGGATTTTCAGAAATGTCAGCCTTAAGGAGCCCAGTAAGTCAGAAAGGAGACAGTCACTGGTCATTGGCATTCCTCACCTCATGTTATTTCCATTGTTACCAGACTAATGACAACCCCAGATCAGTGCTGTATTTTCTTCCCCTGTTGTGGCAGAGCAGCCATTCACTCACAGCATAACACAGACAGTCCTGGCAGCCTGGTCAAGCCCAGCATGAAATCAGTGCCTTTGTCAACTCAATGTTTTTTATCACTAAAAATATTATATCTCTATATCTCTGTATCTATTTATCTATCTCCTCAAGACTTAACAAGAAGAGATTTTTTTAACACTGACTAGCTGCAGCCTTTTTCATGTGTCAACTCACATGTACATTGAGAGCTCCATGGATCAATGATGCATTTTGAATTGATAAATGATCATTAATCAAAATGCAATGGTGCCTTTTTGGACATCCTACATTGATGAACTTCTGGCATGCTTGAGCCTTTTAGAGAATTTCGTCCACCAAAATTAGGATAGCATTGCTTCTAAAGAAGGCTAGAGAAGGTCTTCTCTACTAGGGTGGGCTCTGCCAGTTTCACTTGACACTGCAAGGAAATTGGACAATTTTTGGCTACCATCTGGTACTTTCATCAATCCTCACAGTTGAAATAGTCATTGTCACACATCAAAACCTCAGGTATCAGCAGCAGGCAATAAGGACCACAGGTCTTCTTTTTAACTTCAGCTGGAACATATTTTCCAGGAAGATTTAGACTAATCTGATAGTTTGGTACTTGTAAATGATGCATGAAAGGTCAGGCTTTATCTTGATTACATTGGGCATAAATGGGAAAGATGGGAACTGCTGTGAAGAAGGCATGGGATAGAAGCCAGACCTTGTCTTTTGGTGCAGTAATCTCTTCTCCAAGGGAGTGGGAGTCCTGGTGTCTGTACAGAAGGGAGCAGGCTGTACCCATTTCCACCCTTAATAAGATGCACTGTTCCTTCATTTTGAAGCCAGCAGTTGCTACAAGACACCCTCACATGGCTCTATGAAACAACGTGGGCTGGGCTTTGCCCATCTCTCTGTGCCTAGATGAAACCTCTATGGATTGAGGACATTAAGCTTCCCTTCCCACCTCAGCTCTCCTGGATCTCCAGGGAGCCCTGGGGAGCTGTTCCAGCCGGGGTGAGCACGGAGGGAGCCGGAAGCTGCAGATGACTCAGCCCCAGAGCAGCTCCCAGGCGGGTGAGAGCTGGCCCACGCAGCAGAGGCAGCTCCCAGGGGAATGGGAAGGAGACTGGCAGCTGGCAGCAGCTGCTCAGTGCTCTGCCTGCTCATGTCCTGCCAGGATCTGCTGCTGCTCCCTGCCTTGACAGCCCCATGGATAACTCTCTTGCTCAGCTGTGATTAAGATCCGTCTCTCTATGCAAGAACTACTTGGATAATTAAGCCCTAAAATGATCTGCTGGGATGGGCAGGTCCAGCTCCAAGTTTGCCAAGGGAGTCAGAGCCAACCCAGCCTCCCTCATGTCATGGATGCTCAGAGCCCACCTGGAATCTCTGACAATCATCAGGACGAAGAGAGACATTGGGAATGAGGATGCAGCACAGCAGGCAGGGATGTACTCACATACCAGGGGTAGGAAGAGGCTGAATGTTAAATATTTTCAATAAATTTCAGGTTATTATAGAGGGTTCCTCAGGAAAAGAGCTCTGGGACTCCAATGCAATGTTTACATGGATTCCCTGCTGGCTCCAACACAGGGAAGTTGTGTCTTGGAGAGAGCCCAACCAAATCTCCAAGGTATTCCTACAGTCCCACTCTGACAGGATGAGCCATGGCAATAATCACACAAATCCAACAGCTGGGAAAAATGATGTGCAAAAAGTTTCCATACATGGGGGCAAAATTTGTACCTCAAAAGGACATGAAGCTTCACACAACAGATTGAGCAGATAACAAATCCACCCGTGATAATGTGCTGAAAAGCTGAAGGCGACTCATTTCTACTTTATTACAGCAAAAGTGTAATCTCATGGAAAATCCTGTCTGCTGTGGTCTGACACTAAAGTGGAAAGGCAAGGCCGTCAAAAATCTACCCCAAAGAAGACAGCCATTCCTTCCTCTATGAAAATCAAGTTTTCCTTTACCAAAAGTTTCTCACAGTGCTGTGGCAGCTGCACCAACCTGACTCAAGCTTTGCCTCCCTGTCTTCTGCAGGGTGAGGATGGCTTTCTGGGTGGGGTAGCCCAGGGCTATGACAGGTTCGATGAGGTCTCGCTCCTCCTGGCTCAGTGCAGAGAGCAGGTCAGCAGAGGAATCTGGCTGGGATCTGTGGCAGCTGAGAGGTCTTCCAGGTGTGCAAGCAGGGGGGAGGCAAGTGTAGGGGCTGAGGGACTGCAAGGAAAAAAACAGATGGTCTTATTGCTCCAGGCCATGGAATGAAACAACCCAGGTTGAGGCAATGCTTCTGAATGCTGGTGGTTACCTTGCTCTCTCCAGAAGAGGAAAATTCCCATACAAGGAACATCAAATGGGCATCAAATGAGACTGGACTTAATTAAATCCAGGCTCAGCTATAGATACAGGTCAGAGAAGAGTGCTCAGGGTGAGTGTTGTACAGATACACATGGGCATTTAATCTTTCCTTAATTACTCCATGTCAAATGCAACTACATATAAATAACCTGGTCATTCATGTATCTGATGGTTTTATTGCAGGTTTTCAGTAATTCATTTCCTAAATCTCTCAAGCAGCTGGATTAGAATCTCTTAAAAGCAGGGTGCATTTCAGATTTAAGGTGACAGAGTATTATTTACTCCATCCTTTCACATCACTGTCTCTATCACTAAATGATCTGTATTTCTAAGTAGGACTATGAAGTCCAAAGTTTCCTAGAAAAGACATAATGAGTGTAAAGGGACATTTCCCTATAGACCCTGCTTATTTCTGTTAGAATGGGATAATGTGGCAAAAAGAAGACAAACCCCTCATATTTCACTCTTTTTTAGTGCTTCAATTGAAAATCAGATTAGACCCTGCTTGGGGAAAAACAGATGTTTTGGACAGAGCAAGTAAATGTGCACCCAGAAACCTTCTTTCAACCTCAGTGAAAAAATCAAACCCTTTCTTCACTTCTTATGAAAACTTCAGCAATTCCTCATGGGTTCAGTGTTTCCAAAGCCCTATTTCAGTTCCTTTTTGCTGGCCAATCCCCACCAAATGAGCCTCCCTCCTCTCAGCAATGAACAAAGGGCCACCAAAGTAAACTTCTCACCGGTACCGTGGGTTTGTGCTGCTTGATGGGAGGGATGGGCGTGGCTGGAGGAGTTGGCACAGCTGTCCCCTGCTGGGACACGTCCAGATCTGCCCCGTACTTGACGCTGCGGTTGGTGCCGGGGCACTGGGGGAGCAGCCGTGGCATTGGGATCCCCCTGCTCCCCGTGGCAGCTCTGTTCAAAGGATGCACCAAAGCAGCCAGCTTCCTCCTGGCAGCTTCCAGCTCGTTCTTCATGTTGTTAAATATCACCATGGATCTCCTCTGCTTGCTGGGGTCTGGGCTGGCTGGGCTGTGCACATTGTTCTCCGGCGAGGGCTCCAGCAAGCAGGGCGATGTCTTTGGTCGGGTCTGGTAAAAGCCTCGTGAAGACACACTTCTCGCAGAGCTTCTCCTCCTGGAGAGGAGCGTTTCATCCCTGTCATTGTCCTCCCAAGAGGTTGAGGAGTACTCATCATCCGAGTACTCACCCTCCTCGGAGTGCCAGGTGTCGCTCTCGGTGTCGGACAGGACCGTCCTGCCCTTGCTGTGCCCGTAGGAGCTGCTGTCGGCAGCGCTCAGGCTGATGGAGCGCCGCACTGCTCCATCCCGACCTCGCCCGCTGTAGCTGTCCGTAGTGGGGTCCACCAGCAGCAGCCAGCACGGGGGAGCCGTGGGGACGATTTCGGAGGTGACTCGATGGCGGGAGGTTTGCTGCTGAGAGGCCACCTCCACCCAGTACAGCACCTTCCTTTCCAGAGAGAAGTCGTGCTGCGGAAGAGCGAGAGGCAGATGGTGAGGACATGTGAAACCAGACCAAACCGTGCACTCCACGAGGGATTTTAAGAGCTGCAGTCTTCCCTTATCAGCTCCTATTTCCCTGAGCATTAGGGCTGGCTGTAGGATTGGGCAGTGCTAGCCTCACCTCTATAGGGAATCCCCAAATTTATACTTGGTAACAGTCTATCTATGAAGTCATTACTGTTGTGAGTTGCACCTACAATTCTTTGGAAAAGTGTTTTATGCTTGAAAGGTGTTTGTGTCATTTTGACTGTGGAAGGCAGGAGTGTGCAGACATCCCAATTTTAGGCAGCTGCAGACAGGCACCACATCCAGCCCCAGGCTGCCCCCAGCATTGTGTCAGAGTTTGTTTATGACCCTTATTAGCAGCACTTGGCAATGCCACTTCAGGGGCTCAGAAGCCACCAAGAGGGGAGATGCCACCTCGGGCAGAAGCAGAACCAGCCATGGGATTCTCTAGTGGCGCCAGGGTCTCGGCTGGTCCCCAAACAGAGTTGTCATTTCCACATAGTTCAGCTTAAAATATAAGTGTGTTTGTGACTGAAATCTGAGGGTTTTCCTGGAACAAACAAGCCTTGCCCGTCCCAGAGCTCTCCAAACAAGGTCTCCTCCTGACAGGCAGGCAAGAACATTCACAGCCCAGGAATGCTATTTTTACTGTTCCTGCCACTTGGGTCAGCTGTGGACCCAAATCTGCCTCCCTGAGGAAAACACCCTCACATCCCTCCATAAGGACCAGCAGCACAATGGCTTGGCCTCGGAGGGGAACATCAAAACATCCCCAAATAGGGAGAAACACAGAGTGTATATATGTATATATATACACTATCTATGTGCTTCCAGCACAGGTAGTATTGCCTGCTTATAGCTAGTAGATTTATTGGTAAATATTTAATAAATATTATTAATAAATGAGAAAGTGACAACTCTAAAGTAGAAAACAACCCCAGAGCAGAGTCTGAAGTTTGTCCTCCTATCCCAGAAAAACTTAACCCTCCTGCTTAGAAAGGATTTCTTAGAAGGCAACCCCAAACCAACCCCGTCATCACTGCCAGGAGATCAGTTAGGAGGTTTCCCTTCCCTTCTTTCATGAGAACACTGCTGACATCCCTGTGAGCATCCCGCAGCAGTGAGCAGAGTGTGGACTCACCATGGTGCTCATGAGGATGTCGGTGCAGTCAGGGAGCTCAATGTCTGGGGCAGTGACTAAAGGGATTTCTCCCTCTGAGTCCCCATTGAGGCTCACGGCCATCCGGAAGGGAACTTCATCCAGGTAGCTCATTGCTGCTGCCTGATTTCTTGCTGCTGGAGGAAGGGAAACAGAAACTGTAAGAGGGAGGAGGACCTGGCATCTCTTTAAGTTGGCTGGAAGGAGAGAAAGATGAGCTGTTTCAAGTGCTAGCTGGGTAAAAACAGATTGGGAAAATCTTAATTACTGACACCAGGAAGTTTTGTCTGAACTAACCTTTGCTACTCTCAGCTTGAGCCAGCAGGACTTTTCCAAGCTTATGGCTTCCTTTGGCAGAGATCCTGAGCATTTTTCTCCTCCATGCTTGCCCTGCTGCTTCCCATCTCTCCTGTCTCTCCCTCTCCCTCTGGTGCCATTGCACTCTCCCTTCCCCAAGCTGGGGACTGAGCACTTTTTCCAGTTACAGAGGGAGAAAGCACAGCCAAGGAGGGCACCTTGCAGGTCTCCCCTGTCTGTACAACCTGTGGTGACAGAGCTCATGCACACAGCCTCGTGCTGCTAAGCCATCACAGGGAACATCCTGAGGGAGCTGGGGTGAGGGCATCCCTTCGGGCACTGCAGCAGCTTACAGGAGCCAGGCAAGGGGCATCAGTCAAGCTTGAGAATCAGGAGGATGTCAAGCCATTTTTAAGATTAGCTTTTAGGAACCATGCATTCATTTTGAATGTGGTGATGGTTTTAGGTCAGGAATTGCAAGGGAGAGAAAAATTGCTGGTGAATGGGGAATGCTGTCAGGGAAAATATTACTGCAAGTGTCTCCATCAGGTCTCTATAAGTGTCTCAATTTACTAAAAAGCCATTAAGCCATTACTTGCTGCATGAAGCCTTGAGCTTTCAGCTTCCCAGTGATGACAGTGTATAAAATCACTTCTTTTATAGATTATAAACTGTTAGGAGCTGGTAGCCAGTCTTCCACCGAGTTCTGGTACTGGCAGCATGTGCCTAATCATCCCAAAGTCCTCAGCACTCATCCTCAGGTCACACAGTAAATATGTATGTGACATCCCTAAGTGCTTTTCCCAATTATTTTTTTCCCTTAAAAACAAACAGCTTCTATGACAACAAGGATAAACATTTCACTAAAAGGAAACATGCAGAAGAATATACACAAGGATGACAAAACTGCCTGTTTAAAGTAAAAATAGGAGTCTGTAATGGGAGACGGGGTTCAGGGTGGTTTCCTGTTTTGGCAAAGGACTCACAAAGAGCTTCCAGAGCACAGAGAGTGACATACACAATCAATGTGGACAATCACTTGGTGCAACTCAGCCAGTCATACCAGAATGACAACAGGGTTGTGACTTTGTCTGCTTACGCCAGGAGCCTTTAATGCCCCTGCACAGGCAGAGCCCCTAACGAGCTTTGTGCTCCTGCACGTGTCCTGCCACTAACATGCAACACAGGCAACGTGTTGGGATCCCACATGGAGCCAGGCCATCTGCTCAGCTTAAGAGGGCACAGCCTAAGGGACAATCCACGTCAGCACTGACAAAGGTGACGCCTGAAAACATCTGTAAGCAAAGCCACCTTCCCTCAGCTCTCTGCTGCTCCTTAAGCAGCTCCTACATGCAAAGGGGACTGACCTTGCCTGCAGCTTGGGCTCTAAACTGGCCCTTCCCAAAATCCCAGGTGCTGAGTGTCAGCATCTGTCACCCAGAATGGCTCCACTCAGGTTCAAACTATACTTTTAGGGATGGTGATGGGTAGTGAGTGTGTCCGAAGCCACGATGAAGAAAATATGAGGAGATGATGGTACTGTACCTCGCTGTATTTCACTGCATAAATACTGTGCTTTTAAGAGAGGCTCACACAAGTGTTAATTCCCAAAACCACAGTTTAGAAAACAAGTACTTTGGGGCAGGAGCAATCACAACAAAAAATGCTACTAGAGAAGGATAAAAGGGTCAGTCATAAACACCATCTCCCACCAGAAGGGAACTCCTGCAAGGGCTCTGTTCTCCATACCAGCCCTGCCCAATTCCACATCGCAGACACCAGCCAGTACACAAACCAGTTCACATCAGGATGTGCCTAAACAGCAGGAGAAACCCAAACTGCACCAGGACCAGGGGACAAATAGGATACAAATGCATCTTGGAAACTCACAGCCAACCTCTCTCTTCTTCTGAGCTACACTGTTTTTTAAACTTAAAAACAGTAGGAAACACTACACTCAGAAAAATGGGAATCAAGTCTGAACACACACCTTTTCAATTAATACCCTGTGTCCATGTATTTTACAAGTTGAGATTTTAAACATTCCTCCCCATCTGTGGCTTCAATGACTTCCTCACTAAATCTATTAAACATTTTAATGCAGATGTTGTCAGACAGGAGCAAATACACAGAACACACCTAAGGGTAGATCCTCCCCTGGCATTTTCAAGCCCTGTGTTTATCAGCAATATGGAGCTGTCCTTACCGTCAGATGAACTCATGGAGCTCTCTCCTCACAGGGCAGGGGGAACAGGGCTGCTGCTTTGCTGCCTCCTTATGTACTGCTCAGCTCTTTAAATTCCTGCAGTGTCAGACAACAGCTGACTTGGACAGCTTTAAGATAATCGTAGCTTAAGTGGTAGGTCTGTTCCATCAGACATGCTGATGGGGATAAGGAGCCTAATTATTTAAGCAGAGCATCCTCTGGTCACTAAGCTGCCTGAACTGAAAGTGTTGGGTTTGTATTGGTTTTATGCAGTTGTTTTTATTTGTATTAGATCTTGTGCATTTTCATCAGGGAGGATTCCCCAGGATCTGACTCAGCCTTGGGTCTGGAGTAATGAGATGCTGGAAGTGACATAAGGGATTGGAGGATGTAGGGAAGAGCAAATCAGAACAACACCTGTAGAAGACTTCATGGCAATCTGTATTTTGGGGTGCTACAGGTGAGCAAGAACTGCAAACTTCTGCACTCATGTTCTACAAGGAACTACCAGTTTGTGTCTCTTACTGACAGAAACCAGTGCAAAGGTTCAGCCAGGGCACTACTAACATTACCCCTAAGGCCCAAGGATTGAAATTAGGCAATGACACACGTGAATTACGCACTGCTGTGACGCCAAGAGGCAAAGCACTGGAGAGATTAACTCGATTCCCACACATTGGGGGTAAGCAAGAATAAGGACTGCAGCTCTGGAATGGTGCCACAGCAATCTGTGCAGAACAGCAAAGCTCCAAATCCATATGGGCCGTCACAGTTACAAGCAAATTGTCCAGAACATGGGAAGCTTTGACATCAGATGTCACCTTGCAGGAGGGAGAAGTTCCTTCACACAAACCTTTTCCCAACAATTCTCTCCTCGCTGGAGCTGTATTTGATGCAAAGTACTCAAACAAATCTCTCCCGTGGCCTGAAAATGCTTTAAACAAACAAACAAACAAACAAACAAAAAAAACCCAAAATCCATTTTTCTCTATTCATTCTGTAAAAAAAAAACCAACAACTTACAAAATAAAGCTGTGGTTTTTAATCAAATATTATAGACATGATATGTTGCTATACAAAAATATCTGTATAGTCAAAACACTTACAGTAGGTTAGACTTCAGATTTTATTAGGTGTTTTTTTTTTTTTTCCAGCAGGCTTATTCATCAAATTTGTATTTATTCACATGGCTGTCTGACCTATTTCACCACGACTGGGAATTTTTTCCATGTTTTGGTATCAGTTTTAGTCCACAAAAGTAAAATGTCAACAGCTGCTTTAATCAACCTTGAAAAACCCTGTCTTGTTTGTACTTCAGAATTCGTTTAAACTTGTAATAGGTTTGTCTCTACACCCAAAAATACAGGAACTATTTTGACAGTGATGCCTGACATGCTTCATTTAAGAAGAAAAACATATTTACTAATGATCTCTTCTTTTTAAAAAATTATCTTTATTTCTGAAGTTTTCATCATCCTTTATAAAGATAAAAGCCACTAGAAATAGTATGTTAATACTGGCACAAATACCACCATCAGCAATGTTCCTTTATTAAGACTGAGATTTAACAAGAACTCGCAGCTGGATTGTAACTCCACACCACAAGAGGCCTGGCAGCTCTGGGCTTGCTCAGCTATCTCCTCACACAGTCAATCAGCAAAAACAATTCTTGAACTTTTTTTTTAAGATGTTCCAGTAAGGCCATTCCAGTACCTGGCTGCTGAAACAGAGGACAACACTTCCTCTTTGGACCCTCTCATATTTACACTTAAGTATAATGAAGCAATCCTCCAACGTTGAAATAATTTATTAGTAAATTATCTGACAGCAGTGGCCCAAGTGTCATTGGTGGGGAGACTTGGGAGAACCCATCCTGGAGGGATGCAGCTTCCTTCAGGGTGGTCAGCTGGCACCAAGTACTGATCCCATTCATGCCTTTAACAAAGAGAGAGGGTTGGTTTGAGAGGAGACCTGGCATTCATTTGGTGGTAAGATTTATTATACACCCACACAGATGTTAGTGATCGATACAAAACCCACAATACTTGTACTCTTAAACTTGTTTTTCAAAAGACAAAATGTGAAAATTCAATGTTCTGGTGTTAAATGAAATGGTTATGCATGGAAGTGCACTCTGCCTCACACGGGCATCTGTTGGATATGACTCAAGCAAGAAACTTGAAAAAAACAGAACAATCCGTTGCATAACCATATTTGGAAGCTGACAAACCAAAAGGGGTTTGTCACTGAATTTACAATTGCAAGAAACAGTGTTTGCCATCTCTTATGATAAAATACTTTCTTTGGGTTTACCTGATCTGGATTAAAGCTGCTACAGAATGTTCAGCTTGTAAGTAGTAGTCTCTAAAAGGCTGCAGTAGATGGCCAAGTGGGAATTCAGCTGTGAAAACACAGACACAGAAATTGTTTAGTAATACAGAAAAACCTTCCATTCGAGTCTCAGAAGCCCCAAATTTGCAAAATCATTTGCTACTGCCCAGCTGTAATCTGACATCAGATCCCTAGGTAATGTATGCAAGACTGTTTATATGTTACACATCTCCTGGTCCGTATCACAGCTGTCAGAGGAAAGCCAAAACTAGCAAAACTTCCTGACTCCACCATCTAAAAAGGGGAACATATGGACATTGAATCTTTATAGATTACCCAAGTCACACTTACCAAAGCACCAGACGAAAGCATCTACTGGGTTCTGGAAGTCTTCAATCTATTCTGTTAACTCTCACTTCAGTTTAATCTACAACCTCTTCTTGCAACATTATGAAACCAGATTGAGATGTGCTGCAGCCCATGTCAAAGAGCTCAACAGCTCCTCTTACACCACAGGCATTAAATGTTTATCCCCCACTCTCAGACTATAAATTACTCCAGTGGATGATTTGTTTCTCAACTAGATCTGTGCCTGCACTTCAAATCCAGTGTCTGTGAAATGAGGATGTGATGTGGAAAAACATTGTCAAAAAGAGGATGCAGAATTTACCTGGATCCCCAAACAGCTTGGAATCCATTTCCAGTTTCTGCTGTAGTAGTTTTTCCCTTTCCTTCTTCTGTTTCTTTTCCATTTCCCTCTTCCTTTCCTCCTCCTGTTCTCCCTCCAGCATAACCCTTAATGCTCTTTCCTCAGCTTCATACAGTTCTGTGCGGGTTTTGAGCAACGTTTTGAGACTTTCCACCTGATTTTCAAATGCTTCATCTGCTGAAGGAGGTGGGCAAACACCTGAACAGAAAGAGAAGCGATTTAAAGTTTTCAGATTCAGAAGGGGGTTTGATAGCAGACTTGAGTTGGCAAAATCTCAGAGGAAGATGAGTTTATGAACAGATGGAATTCTTACTGGAATAATCCTTCTTCTAGAAAGAGCTTGGAAACATAGGAACACAACCACTAAATTCAGCATTGTGTACCTACTCTTGTACTCAAGATCACACTGAAGACACAGCTTTTTGAAGCTGCACCTAACAAGTCAGCACGGGGCACCCTCATCTTATTTCCTGCGTGTGCCATTTAAAAAAGTTTGGATCAATCTTGTAACAAACCTTTCCTGGCAGCAGCTTCTTTCCTCAGCTTCCGAAGCTTCTCCAGCCCGCGCAGAATGTCCATCATCCTTTTTGTGTCTGCTTGTTTCTTCCGGACCTCGGACAGGACACTGTCAGCAGCAGCCTTCAGCTCCCGTTCCTGGGAAAGGAAGGAAAAAAACTCAGATGAGATGTGTGAAATATCCCTCAAAGACAAGAACCAAATGGTGTTTTTCTGAAATTAGAAAAGCGCTGGAGAGCAGAGTGACTTCTCAGTCACGGCAACCATCCAGCCTTGATTTTTTATGAAAAAAAAAAAAAAAAAAAAAAAAAAGGCTAAAACATCACAGACTTCAGAAAACAAAAAAAGAATGCTGTGGGACTCATAAATCTGGGCCAAACCACAGAGTCATGGAATTGTTAAGGCTGGGAAAGATCATCAAGTCCATCTGTCAACGCAGCACCACCACCATGTTCACCACTAAACCATGTCCTCAAGTGCCACATCCACACACTTTTGAACACTTCCTAGATGATTTATGAATTATGAAAGCCTGAGAGCCTTTAAGTACAGAAAATTAGGGTAAATGTTTTACAATAAACAGAAACAACCATCCCAATTCCACAGTTCTGCAATTAAAGACCATTACCTGACCACAAAACCTTCCTTAGCAGCTGCTCTGGACCATCCCAGCAGCAGACCAGCAGAAAGGGAACTCTTCAGCCAAAAACCAACAGAAAGGTGCCTACAGCACTTCCTAACAAGCCTAATTTGAGGTGGTATATTTTGGAGATGATTTACTTCCCCATGAAATGAAAAAGCTTGTAAACCACAAGCCTTAGAAAGATGAAAGCAGGAGGCAAGGCTGATGGAATACTGAAACAGCACTGACCACCACAGGGTGGCTGTGAGCTGTGTGGGCAGGCTGACACTTGGAAAAACCTCCAGGAATTCAGAAATAACTAAAACCTCAATTTCATGTCAAGGCCTAGAATATGAGGATGGCAAAACCGAGATGCCCACCAAGACTTCTAAGCAAGAAGCAGGGCTGCAGGCCTTGGGAACAGCAGGTGTCTCAGTATGCTGAAGTCAAGCAGCCCCTCAGTGGGACTCACTGAAGCAGAGCAGGGGCCAAAGCAGGTGTGGGGCAGGCACAACCCGCCGTGTTCCCTTACGGGCAGGTCACCCCTGCTCCACCGCGCTGTCCTGGAGCCCCGGGGAGAGGCAGGACCAGGCACTCGGGACCGTACCCGGTTCTTTTCCTCCACCTCCTGGATGCACTTAGCCCGCCACTGGTCGATCTTGGCCTCCCGCTCAGCGGCCCGGGCCGCCTCCTCCTCCTTGGCCGCTCTGGCTTCGTGCTTCCTCCGCTGCAAGCGCAGCCTCCTCTTCCTCGCCCTCTCGGTCTTCCTGCGCAGCGCCTCCTCGTAGCCGGGCTCCCGCAGGGGCCGCACGACCTCCCGCAGCTGCTGCAGCTCGGCCTCCACCTCCTCCCGCGCCCGGGCCCAGGCGGGCTCATCACCCTCGTCCTCGCAGCGCCGCAGGGCCCGGCAGAGCGCGGCCACCCGGGCCACCCTCCCCAGCGCCGCCACCGCCACGGCCCGGGCGCTGCTGGGGCTGGCGGCGGCGGGCGGCGGTGGCGGCGGGGCAGGGGAGCGGCGCCGGCCCAGGAACTGCGAGAGCCACAGCTCATCGTGCTGCCGCTGCGCCGCCTCCTCCTCGGCCGCTGCCCGCGGCGCCGCCGCCGCTAAGTAAGGGACGCCCGGTGGGAAGCGCGGTCCGCCCTCACCCGCAGGAGGAGGCAAGAAGAAAGGCGGGGGTGCCGCCGGCCCCACCGGGAAAGGCGCTGGGCGGACGGCGGGGCCGGGAAAAGGCGGCGGGAAGGCGCGGAAAGGCGGCGGGAGGCGGGCGGGGAACGGCGGTGGCTGAGCCATTATCCCGCCTCACCCTCAGCACGAACCCTGATCCCGCCTCACCCTCAGCGCGCCGCCATGATCCCGCCACAGCCCTCAGCGCCACAGCGCCGCCTGGCGGCCGGGAGGACCCGCCCCGCCCGCCTCTCGCTCTCAATTTTCCTCTTGAAAAATTTTAATTCAAAAATTACTCCTAAAACTTTTTTTTTTTTTTTTTTTTTTTTTTTTAAGTGGGGATGGCGTCAGGGATGACAACTCTCCGCTGCTTGAATATTCGCTTTTATTCAAACGCCAGAGGTGAAGTACAAACTGTAGTTACACGGCATTTTTTTTGTTTCCTTAAAAACAGTTCTTGGTTACAGAATTCCAAACAACTTTCAAAACTAAGTTGTTGAACAGTTTTCACCTAAAATGTGGTGGGGTTTTTTTCTATCTGTTTAAAAAAGGATTTGAATTAAAGGATTCAGAATTAAAAGCTGTTATATTTTTTTCACTCTACAAAAAGGAAAAGTGAGGATGCAGTTACAGATAGTTCACCACAGATTCCCACTTTGAGGGGACCAAGAAATATCCTCAACTCCAAACACAGCTTTTTCTGAACCATTAGTGGGTCATTTAACCTGAAAAAAATCTGAAATCCCACGGGCCCTATCTGTTGCACCTGGCTACAACTGCATGTCACACTGCTGCTAGGGAAGAACACAAGTATTACATAAAATTTACATTACAAAAATAGGGTCCATAGGTTTTTGGTAACCTTTCCTGTCCTAAAACATCCACTAGACTGAAAAGAAGGATGAAAGTTTTATTTAAATAGTGTGAATTAAAGTTTTAGGGAAACTCAAGTCCACATTTTCACCGAAGGACAAAACAAATTGTAAGCAACAATTTTAATTCCTGAAACAAATCAAAAACATACAGGTCCTTTAGTGTTTTTACAAAGACTTTCCTAAAGGATTTGATTAATTTTGGTGGAGAACAGAAGAGGGAGGATTGCTTGCTGTGAGACTAAAAATCAAAGACAAACCCACAAGATGCAATACTAGCATTTGAGAATATAACTTAAAAAGCACTGTCCTGTGAACAATCACTACTGATTACAGCAAAAATATTATACATTTACTTCTTTCATCTCTTAACATTATAAGATAGGTTGGGCAAATACCTGGCACCAAAAAATTGATGCATGATAGTTCCAATATGTTAAACAAAATGTACTATATTAGAACATTAATATTTAAAAATTTATGGCGACTTCTCATCCAAATTTAGATGGTTTTACTGCTTCCTAGGAATCTTGTTTACCCCTCTAGAAAGCCAGCAAATAACTGAATTCACCTTCTTTCACAGCATCCAAGGTGGTCTAAAGTTCCCAATGGAGACGTGAAGGGTATCATTAGATATTCAAATTACTGTAACAAACCAGTGTCACATTTCAGCAGAATCTCCCAGCAGTGTCACAAAGCATGTCCCAGTTTTTCCGAAAGGGCTTTTTTACCCCCACCAATGTAACAAATCACTCCAGCACCTGCTGGGTTTCACACACCAGCAGGACTCTAACACTGACCTGAACAAAACCCCCCCTGTGAGCCGTACCAGGAGCTAAGATAGTTTACTCACCCTCTACTAATTATTAATTTTAAATTTCCCGTTTGTAGAGTAACATTATTGTTAAATCTAACTATTGGCAGCACCTGCGCTGCTGGTTTAGTTTCTGGCAAGGGCAGTGCAGGTGCTGCTGCATTTTGCTATACATTTTAATTGAACAAGTGTAATATACAATTGGTATTTGAACATTATGCCATCCCAGTCCACACTCTGTCCGTCAAATCAATGTGATGCTGCAATAAAATACACGATCTGATTTAGCTAATGAAATTCCTCATCACGCATTGTATCCGAGAGATCCGGTGCCTTTAGGATCGGGCTGGAGCCAGAGGCAATCGTAAGGAAAGAACCGAGTGAGCTTTTTTGCAGGTGAGAGTTCTGACAGTGTTTAATGGTTTGCAGCATCTGCCTGTCGAGGCCAGCCTTCCTCCTCCACTCCAGAGTCATACTCCTCTTCTGATGAATCCTTGGTGGGAGCCCTAGGATTGAAAGGAATGATCAGAGACCTTAGACATAGAGGGGGAAAAAAAAACAAACAAGAGACACTTTCCATGGCTTCTGACAAACATGCACATGCACAGTGCTCCATGACAAATGTTCTGACTTTTTGATCTGGAAATGCTGCTGTGCACATTTGCAGTGCCACCAGCACACAGGCTCATTAACTGAATTCAATTAACCTTCTGATTTTCAGTAAGTTGTTCGATTTAATCGATAAATTTAGTATTTCTGGTGCTGTACAAAATCACATCAAGCAACCATCAGTGTAATGCTTTTCACTCCCTCCAACAACACAAGGCCGAGCCAAGCTTCAGCAGAGACAAGGTGCTGAAATAAATAAATGTACCTTAGTGGAGAATGCCACTCCAACATTGCCAGTGATAGAAACCAAGACACAGTTCCTAAATTTCACACCTGAAATTTAGGAACTAATTTTTAAACCAGTTTTAACCTGACCCATTATCTTACAATTCCATCCTTTGGTCACTGAAATTGTTGGATTTTTTTTTTTTTTTAGATGCAGATCTGCCCAGTGTTTTCAACATTCCACATAATTACCATACTCTTTACAACATTAAATTGATTATTTTTACAAGAGTTCAGCAAGTCAACAGATGTGCTTTTGTGGCTCTCCACTGCTGAAAGAATAATGTAGAAAACTGTTGCAGACTGGAACTTGTACCAAAACCCCCCGTATCAGTGGTAAGAAGAAAGAAAGTTTCATTTCAGAGATTGCAATGCAGTCAAACTGAATTTCAAATTTTTACTGTTAAAATTTACTTTCATTTCTACAGGTATACACACACAAAAGTAACTTCACATATGTTTATTTTAAAATTTCTGTTTAAAAACTAAAGCAATACAAATCCAAAGTCTCTAGGACAGAACAAGCACTAATTCAGCTGCGTACAATATACAGAGCATTGAGTCTTTTTTAGGTTGTGTGCATGGATTTGTGTTTATTCCATCAGAATACCTGTCTAGTTGTATTACTGGTCTGTTCTGCTACTTCTGTTACGGTTTTACCTAATGTATCCTGGCTCTTTTTTGCCTTCTACAACATCTTTGTCAACTTCCACACATACGATGTCAGAATTGGGCACTTCAAACATGGGCTCCAGCAGCAGCTTTTCCTACAAGAAAATGGGAGAGAAAAGTATTTCTGAATGCCTTCTTCTACATAAAAAGTGATTTTTCAGAGCTAGAGAGTCATGTTGGAAGAACTCTGAATACTGACAGCATTAGAAAGACTTATTGTATCCATCTAAGGGCCAGAATTAAGTGTGATTTTCACTGGAAACGGTCACAATTAGGTCCATACACACAAATCCAGGAAGCTTCATTTATTGTTTATCAGACTTAATTTACTCACCATTATAGATCGAAGACCTCTGGCACCAGTTTTTCTGTCCAGGGCCAGTCTGGCTATAGCCTTCAATGCATCTTCAGTTACATTTAATTCACACTACATAGAGAAAAAAATGGGAAGTCCAGTTACTGACTTCATTTATAACTCGGTGTGTTTGAGTACAAGCATTACTGAAAACACCACTGTATCTATAAACATGAACACCAAAGAATCATCAAATAAAAACTCAAACCTTATCCATGCTGAACAGTGCCTGGTACTGAGGGACCACAGCGTTCCGCGGCTCCGTGAGAATCCGTACGAGGGTTTTCTCATCCAGGCTGTGCAGGGGAACCACAACAGGCAAACGTCCCACAAATTCAGGAATCATCCCAAACTCGATGAGGTCCCTGGCCTCCACATGGCGCAGCAAACGATCCTTCTCCTCAATATCTTCCTGTGGGTCAGACTCTCCACTGATGTTGGCAAGATCAGCTGCTGCTGCAGCCCTTCTGCCTTTCCCCATGTTAGATGGTGTGCCAAATCCTAGGTACTGCAAGACAAACATGTTCTGCTTAGAGAACTGTAATAACTGAGTTTTCTCGATGTAAATAAATCACTTTGTATGAGTATTAAAAAATCTGCAGTGACTGATTGTGTCATTATGTACTAAGTCGAGCTCAAGAAACTACTTAGAGTAAAATTAGATCCCTTGCATACAATCAGTTTCTTATAAAATTGAATTTCCTCAGTGAAGCATTAATACATCAGTACAAGAGCAATTTTTTCTTAAAATAAAGAAGGTTATCATCAACATGTTCTGGTCATTTTACAAGTACCAGTGACACTTCATAATTAAAGCAAATGCAGGCAATTTTGCTTACATGGGAAGCTACATGAATTACATGAACAACATCTAGAATTTCAGTCACTCCTTTAGTGCTAGAGACAGGGAGCACATTTTGTCAGAATGCTACAGCCAGAACCCTGTCCCCAGACACTAATCTACAAAACAGTGAACTGCAGAACCAAGAATTTTAAGATGATGATGGCTTTTAGCACCATTTGCTGAAATAAAGAAATTTAGTATGTTTACAAATACAGCAAGACCTGTAAAATCAATATTGCAAACAGTAATCAAGATGATTTTTCAGCCCAGATACAGCCTGATTCACTCACTTTTTCATTTTTCCTCCTGCTGATAATTCTGTCAAGACCATTAAAAGCACCAGAAGCTACAAACAGGATGTTTGTTGTGTCAACCTGCACCGTTTCTCCACGTAGTTTCCGAGAATTCTTTTCTGGAACGTTTACTATTGTGCCTTCAAGTAATTTTAACAAGCCCTAAGAGGGAAAGAAGAAATAAGCAATAAAAAATTTCCATTGTGTAGCATCATGTAAAACACCACACCATGGTATGTTCATTTTCACAAATATACTTGTATTTTTTGCTCTTTTATGCTTTTATATTAACAGTAAGTGTCAAAAAAATTCAGTTTGCCCTATAAGACAATCCCACTCAAGGATAAAAATGTTCCCTTAATGTGGCTCCCATGCACTTTATGCATATAATGATTAGCTGCTTTAAGAGCTTTGTTTAAATGGGAAATGTTACCTGTCCTTGCCTACATTATGAACTGGCTGTCTGAATGCTACAAAGACATTTTTGAACTGTTTCCACAAGGATGCCTCAAACTGCCTTTGAGATTATGTTTTTTAATGAAGTCAAGAGGAAAGATGTGTCTTTTGAAGGTGAATAATTAAGGAACTGAAGAACTATGACTCCATACATTCCCATGCTGTTTGACATGACAGGATCCTACGTTCTGTTCACTCAGGAAGTGAAATCACTCCATGGAAGTATTTACCTGTTGAACACCTTCTCCCCCAACATCCCGTAACTGATGGATACCAGGAACACTGCCAATCTTATCTACTTCATCCAGAAAAACAATTCCTGTAGTTAAAGAAAATGGGTTAGAAGACACTACTTTTAAAGAGAAGCAAGATTTTACAGAGAATAATAAGATTTGAGAGAACAGCAGTCTGTCCTATTTCCATGTGCATTTTTGTCCAATTATGGACAAAAACAAAACTATAAGATACACATTGAGCTCTTTTCAGGTTTATTCTATCTGACTTAAACTTTGGGTACATGCAGCAGGAATACCAATTTCAGGAATAGTGGTGGTCTCAAAAACTTAGAGCACTTCATCAAAATTAGCAGTCTCTGAAACACACATTAAAAGTTTACCTTGCTGTGCTTTTTCTACATTGTAGTTGGCATCTTGCAGGAGTTTTGCAATGACAGATTCAATATCCTCCCCAACATAACCAGCTTGAGTCAAGGTGGTGCAATCACAGATAGCAAAAGGGACATCTAGGCATTTAGCCAGAGTCTGAGCCAGCAAGGTTTTACCTGGGAGAATAAAAGCTGCATGTTAGAACTGCCACACGTTTCTCTCAGAGCACACAAATCCAAGTACTTGGACAAGGACTTTAACAAGGGTGTGTAGGGATAGAACAAGGGGGAATGGCTTTAAATTGAAAGAGGGTGTGTTTAGATGAGATATTGGGAAGAAATCCTTTTATGTGAGGGTGGGGAGGCCCTGGCAGAGGGTGCCCAGAGAAGCTGTGGCTGCCCCTGGATCCCTGGAAGTGTTTAAGGCCAGGTTGGACAGGGCTTGGAACAACCTTGGATAGTGGAAGGTGTCCCTGCCCATGGCAGGGGTGGAATGAGAGGAGCTTTAATGTACCCTCCAACCCAAACCATTCAAGGATTGACCACAGGATCATCATTACTCTTATCAGACATTCTGAATCATACCAGCATCTTAATATAAGAATGGAGATAGCTTTCATAAGCAGTGGTTTTTACATTGGCAGGCTGTATTTCTGGTTTTAGTTTTTTTAATACACATTTAAGGCAGCTTGAAATGCGTACAGTATTACAAAATGTCACACAATATAAAAACCATAATACATGTACTTGCAGAGTTTAAAGATTAAATAAATCAGTAGTCCTTTGCAGACACTCAGGGTGCAGTGCAAAGTCCAATTGCTCCTGCTTTGAAGTTGGGAAGAAACAGAATTAAAATATTGTTTAGTGAATGTTCTCCCAAAAAGTCTGTAAAATGCCATCACTTCAGCACAAACACTCCCAAGTCTTATAAATATACAAAATAATCTCTCTTTCCAATCCCCGGCAACTAATCTGTCCCAGAGGTGAAACAGCACTAACTGCAGCATCTCAGCTTGCCAGCTAAAGCAGAGAAACTATAAATGCATTTTATTTCAGCTTAGTCCAAGTGGCATCTTTTATTCAGTCAGTAAATATAGGCATTAAAAAAACAAAAAAAGAAAACCACACAACTACAGCTCATTCCTTTTTAAGGCCACTTGCTCAGCATGTTAACATGACATGAAAGCACTGGAACGCAAATTTGAAATTCACAGTTTAGGGTTTTTTTAATAAACCAAATCTGAATAATCACAGGAGAGGAAAATCACTCATTAACAACAAATTCCATGAAAAATAGGACACCTATGAAACATGCAGCTGTATACCTGATCCCGTTGGTCCAAGCAGCAAAATATTACTTTTTTCAAGTTTAATGTCATCATTGGATGAATCTAGTACTTCTCCTCCCCGTTTTTCCTGAGGTATCTGCTGGTTCATTTGTTGCTGCATTGATGCTCCCAAAGCATTCCCATGTGGACTGATTCCAGCAATCTGCAGGAGTTCTGAAGAGAACAAAAAAAGCACTGTTTGAGCACCAACAAGGACTGTCACTACCTTAAACACACAATAACTGCTTGGTTCTTCTGCAAACCTAGAATTCTCTCTGTACTGAGGCTTACAGAGAGGAAAGCAACAGAAATACAGCACAATTATTATACAAACAGGAATACCAATCATACTTTTGCAGAGGCATATAGGAAAAGAATTTCCAGTGGCACAGTAGATTACCTAAAGGTATTCCTCTATATTAAAAAGCAAATTTTCAGTCCTTGCAGATTTGCTCATTTTTACTGTAATTTCTTTTACTTTTTTTTAACATATGAGAAGAAATAAACTCAAGCTGTTGATTTCCATGATGAAGATGTACAAGCACTGGACTTCACCCAACATTTCAAACTAGCAGTCACTAAAAGACTCTTCTCCATGTCACAAAAGTAGGTATTGCAGAGGAGGACATGAGGAGAGGGTTCACTTACTTGTAAATCTGTACTCATCCTCCCGTCTTCTGATTTCTAATTCTAAGAGAGAGGATGAAAACAGTCATAAAAAAGTAAGTTTATAAAAGCTTATAAATTCTCCACCTCTTGCCCTCTTCTGAATACATCTCATCGCTGTCTGTGAATGTATTTCTAACAAGTAAACCCCACAAGAGCTATTTTTATTGCTGTCAAAATTAACCCAAAACCCAAATTGCATGTTTTTAAAATGCCAGCAAGCTATCTACTTCTAAAAACAACAACAACCACCTATTACCTCTAATTAGATTTTCACTATAAAACCAATTATAGAAGGGGAAAAAAAGATGCAATAACAATTTTGAAGAGGCTTCCTTAAACTCTCCCTGAGTGTTACAGTGTAAGACTTTGTTGTAAGACAGAATTCTGAAATACGTAAACATTTACTGTGAGTCTCTGGGTATGGACCATGGTATCTCCCTGTGGAGGGTCAGGACCTTCCTGATGCCAGGTACACAACTGCTCTCTTACCATTACCAGAGCAGTGCTACTAATGTTCCCTCCTCATTTAAAAGACTTAATTATGCTAATTCAAAAAGACAAATAAGATTTCTGTGGTAACTTTTGCAAGACAGAACAAAACACCTTAAAAAAAACAAACCACCCAAGGTACAAGTTGAGTCTGAGATAGTAACTTAATCCAACTTCTAAAAATAAATTAGATCAACATAGCTACACACTTACTCAGCAGCAAAAGTACTGCCAGGAGTAACTCCATCTATACCTGCTAGATATGGAACAATACTGTGGTGACCAGCAGATGCTGCCAGCAGGAGCAAGGGAAGTTAGAAATCCAAGCACCCATCAATTTGCAGCACCTATGCAAAATATCACCTTCCTAATCTGCATTGTTGCTTGCAGATTAAGCAGCAGATTGACCGTTAAGTAGTAAATGAGATTAGAAAGAAAAAAATCAGGAGACTCACTTTAGAAAGTTAAAGGAGAATACCCCTTAGTATCTATCAGTGAAAAGGGCTAAGCATTAACATAGTGAGCACCATAAACTTTCTGATTACCATTTAAATAAAGCACAGAAGTTCACAGTGAAAATTGTATTTAGTAGAAATTATTATAGATCATCTCAATTATAGACTATCTACTGTTAGGGTAAAACCCTTCTTAGATTTCTTAAGTTAGGGCCCTGAAATGGTAATTTATTTGACCAGAAAAATACCAAATATTATACAAACCTCTTGGTGTTAAAGAAGTCTGTTTCTCAACTTCTGCTTGCTGTCTCAGGTTAGATGGGATATTATTGTAGATTCTTTTGTAATGATTATACACAGCAACTGAAAGCACCTTCTTTGCAAAACACTGACCAACAACATATTTGTCGAGGTAGTTGTAAATCTGAAAAATAGCTTAATCTTAGTAACACTTCTAAATCATCTTGCAGCAGGAAAAGGAAAAATAAGTATATTGTGCCAAAGATGGACTTTGGTCGGAATCATTACAGACCTGAGAAAGAGAAACTAACATCTAAAAGAAAAAACATATTCCTGTTGATAAGTTTACTTTAAAAACATGGTGCTTACACACTCATATTGTGTCTGTCAGTTCTGCCCTACTAATATGTGAGCCCATTGCAGGTTTTCACCCAAATTTTCAAGAGGAACAGAAATTTTAAGAACACTTATTTCCTTAAAAGAGGCATATCAAGGAGCTGTGTGCAGGTTCAGAAACCATGACAGTCCACCAGGAACTGAGAAACATAAAAGGCTTTCTCACTCATCTCCAGAGTGAAACCAAATGACTTCAGAAGGACCACAGCCACAAGTTAATCAGCTACAGCTCTCACCCAAACCCACTAAACAAAAGGCTCTGCAGCTACAGAAAGAAGCTGCTAAAATAAGGATACAGAATGCAAGGCCATAGTGAGAAAGAAAAGTTACTATGGCTGGTGATGGCTGAGGCCAGCCTCAAGGTCACAGGAGAAAATGAAGTCACAAGACAAAGAGGAAAACAAGCTCCAATACCTTTATTGGATCTACTTGTTCCCTTCATCAGTGCCCTGCTGGGTCACACAGCTCACAAAGGTTTAATCTTGAGCTAATCATCTTTATTGTTTGCTGCTTTGCCCCAGCAGCACGGGAAGCATTTCTCCAAGCTGCAACACAAGGGGACTCTGAGTGGGATTAAGAACATACCTTCTTCGGTGGAGGTGGTGGCTTCTGCTGGAATGCCAATTTCACAGCTTCTGCTGCTGACTCGGGCTCTTTAATGATGCTCTTTTTTGTGTCTGCCTCTGACAGGACCACAAAAAAGTGGTGACACTTTTCACACTTCACAAACCGGGTGGAAGCTGCAGAAAAAGTCAAACAAAACAGTAAGAGGAATTGCTTCTGTCCACGTTCATCACACAGGACAAGCACTTGTAAGACAGCACAGCCACTGTGTGTTTACACAACACTTCTCACCTGCTCACCTTAGAACATTTAAAAGCTACTATTGGCCTATGAAATTTGACATAAAGGGAATACAATTTTCATCCCAAAAATCAGAATGCTGGGCAGCAACCAGACAATGGATTAAACACAAAGCTCTTTTTGATACTTATCCAGTAGCACCACACACAGGAGAAGACACTTTACACTTCTGAGATAGACAAAATTAATGAAAAGATTTTTAGCTATGCAGGTAATGTTCCTAACTCTCAAACTGACAGCAAAATAAAATATTGTGGTTAGGCACAGATTAAAGTGCAGGGAAGAAGTCTAGAATATCAAAGACAGCATTACAGGAGGGCTCTGGCAGCTCCTGCTCTCTGCATCCCACTGGCTTTGGAACAGTGTGGATCAGGACAGAGCACAGGGGGGTCACCCAGAGGGCTCCTCCCAACAAGAGGCAGCTGTGGTATGCAACAGACCATCAGGACTTTGATGTTTTGCAAGATCTTCTGCTTATTTATTTTTACTGTCAAGACTAGAACAAATTTCTTTCGAATTCCAAAAGCTAAACCCTCCTACCCCTGACTTTGTGAACTATGTCTCAAGAAATCTGCAAAGGTTGGTTTCATAAGGCTGAAAATGAGAACCTGCATTTCTTCTCTTATCCTCAGGCAAAGCAAAGTTGAAATAATAAAAACAGACAGTAGGGAAGAATAATAAAAGTAATTCAGAATAGATCCTTTCTAGCCATATTACTATGCTACTAAATGCAAATCACAAGCAATAGGATAGACTGAAAGGAAATATACTAGTAATGTATTTATTTCGAAGTAAAGTAAATGTAGAAAAACAACCCTGTGAAAACTTAAATGCCAGAACTTCTGAAATCATAAAAGGTTTTTAGCAAATGGCTTGAACACTGTAGCACCAGCTGACTGTAACAACACCCTCTAGCAATAAACAAGCTGCTTATTTATAACTTGTCTCCCACAGGACTGGCATCAGCAAAAGAGGAGTGGGTGGGGCTTTTCTTGCCATTAATCCCACCTTTTACCTGGATAAGCAAGACCAACAGATTACTTTAAGAATGTAGAAACTCATACTGTGACCAGCACAGCTTTATTAACTTTACTTCAAAGAAATTCTGTGTAACAGCCAGAAAAGTTCTCCTGGCAACCTTCCAAATTACTGTTATCTGCCACATGGGAATGTGATGGAAATCCACTTGCACAAACCCATTGCTCTTACCCAACTATTATTTAGCAACAATATTGTAAGGGGGGGGGGCGGGGAAATCAACCCAACCTTTCTCCCAGGGCTCACTCAAAAATCTGATCTTCATGATGACTACAGTGCTATGAGGCTGTTCTCCATTTTACAAAGTTTATTTAGGATAGAGTAGCCATGAGAATAGTTGTTCCCTTCATAGATCCACATGAATGATTTAAAAACCCCAGAAAATAAGGAATGGGCTGTAAGAGTACTATTTGAGCATCTTTAAAACTTCACTAAAAGAAAAATGAGCACACAACTGAGTTGCAGGCAACTTTGCTAATCCTAAATACTGGCATGTTTTTGTATGTTCTTTTAGCAAACACATAAAAGCACAACAAAGAATATCCATGTCCAAGTACCTCCCTGTCATTAAGATGTCTGCAAATATTTACAGAGTGCCAAAATGCAAGTGCTGGTTTTAATCAGACAACATTGCCACAGAGGCTGCATTAGCAAAGGTGTGTGTGAGCTCACCTTGCCAAAAAGGAATGCCAGGTTTTTACAAAACATACAGGAAATAGAAACAACCAGGGGATTAAACTCAAAAATAGTTGTAGGGTTGAGATAATGAGTTACTATCAAAGTGCTTTAAGGTTAAAAAAAAAAAAACAAATCAGGAAAAAGAAAGCAGAGAAGCTTCTGAGTATGTACAGCAGCAGGGAAGTGATAGTTTGGAGGATGGAGTAACCTGATGGCATCGGGTGGAGACAGTAAAAGCAGCATCCAGATAAGGCCTCTTATGTCAATCAGCTTTACAGCTATTGGATTTCACTCCACATCTGAGGATCAAGTCTTATTTCATTGATCACAGACTCTCCTCATAGACTTTCACAACCCAAAACCCAAAACAATACAGGAACTGCTGAGAAAGGAGGTCACAGCAAAATGACTTTTTGTTTGCCTCATATTTTCCCTTCATTGTTAATTACTGGAAAACCATTGCCAAGCAAATCTTTCTGCAAGATTTGCAGATACAAAGTGATGCTCCATCAAAAACAAACTCCACTGGAAAACCAGCCTGTCACACTGCCATTCAGTGGCAATTAATTTTCTAATGAACATGGCTTTTATTCAGTATTTTGTTTCCCTACTTCTCCCAAAATGACTGAAAATCTAATATTTAAACTAAAACAAATGCTAATTGCATGTTTTCCTTTGGTTTTAGATATTTATTTAAGGCTCTGCAGGTTGGCAATTCAAACCAGAACTGTGCAAATTCATCATTTTTCCTGACTAAGCAACAACAAAGGCTTATCCAAAAAAATCAAGTTACAGTAGGCTTAATACAACTTGCAAACCATTCATTTTGGGCAGAGTGGGACAGATTTATTTTTCTTAGTTTTCGTTTTCTTTTTTCAAATAAATTTAAAGATAATTAAAACTTCTGTTTTCCAGCTGCTTTATAGAGTGGTTGGGAAGCAGTTAAATTAACAGATTAAACCAGAATAACACAGGTCCAGAACAAACTTCACCAGGACTCACAGGAACTTTGGAAAAAAGCTGATTTTCAGTCCCAAGCTGTTTACAGAACCTGTGTTATTCTGATGCTGCAGCTCAAGTGGGTTCACTACTTTGGAATTTTAGATTGCATCTATCAAGGCAGGTTCTCCCATAGTGCTGCTATGAATAAATGCTGTTCCCAAGGAAGTTTCCAGGCATGCTTAAGTGTTCCCAGCAACACTGACAAAACATTAAATCACATCTCTGCTTTCCAGGGATCGTTCTGGGACAATGCTTGAATGGTATTTCCAGATAGAAGCACAAACTGCAGTACCCAGGGAAACACACCAGTGAAGTGAGAGAGTTTCAAAAACATCTCTGCCTGCTCATGAATCATAAGAAAGTAAATGAGATTAAAAATTATTCTACTGTTTCCAACCACACCTAGTCCAGGGAGAGACCACACTGAACACCAGACAGGATAATATTTCTTAGTTCCATGAACCAGTGCCAGGTTTTGCAGAATACCTTGTTGCCTATAGTTTCAAACAAACTGGAAAAACAACCTTATTTCTGCAGGGAAAAAGGAACTGAAGACTGATCCTTTCTCTAACATAAAGAAATATACTGTTGTTATTATTATTATGTAACTGTCTTGTGATTAATGACATTTGATTGATTTAAATACTATTTTATATGAGTAGGAGCAAATAACAGCACGTCCACTCATTATTTTTGCCAGCTGTTATATTAACAACTGCTGAACACATTTATGCTGGCCCTGTCTTAAGCCTCTTAATGCACAAGTCTGATTATGACTTGATACTTCCTCCCACCAACTAACAATGGGTATTTGCTTTCTGACAAAAGTTTTTGTTTTCTAAGCTGGTCTCATTAGTGCTGAAATAAGGTATGAAATGTCTTCAAGTCTGATAGAACCTAAAGAATAAATGGCATTAATTTAGATTATACTTTAAAATAAAAATTAAAAAAAAAATCCAGGAAAACAAAAGTAGCAATTACTGCTGGAGAACAGACATTTTGGATTTTCTAGCTGGACTTTCCAGCCCACTATTTGGGATGTATTATAGCTCTGACTCTGCCATGGAGGACTGTTCTAGTAAGCCATCTGTCAGATACTAATTCCTCTGCTGGATAAGCACTTTGGTTATAGTACATGCAGGATTAAAGTTTCATTATTCAGGAAAGAAAGGACAGACATTACAAATGCACATATAGAAAGCATATACTTATAGAATAGAGATATGAAAGTATCTGTAGTTAAAATGGCTTTAAGTATAAAATGCCATGAATTATTTAAAAAATGCATATTCACAGATGCAATCTGAATTCCACTACCACATTCCCACCCATCATGGGAATGACACAAATGTACCCACAGAGACAATAAATGGCTACACCAACAAGGCCAAACTAAGCATAACAAAATTCCTGACATCATGTAATTAGGTAGGCTAACACTGAGCTATCAGGACTATGTTAAATCACAAAGTAACATCTGTGTTTATTAAAAAAAAAAAAAAAAAAAAAAAAGAAGTTTTAAGGAAAACTTACACACAAAGGTCTCCACGTGTGTGCACAAGTCCCCACACTTTGGGCAGCGCAGTTGGTTCCCTCCTTTCCCAGAGTTTCCAGAGCTTGACTTCTTACCACCACCTTCACCAACAGATTTCTGAAAGAGATTTCCAGACAATTAGCCCCGAACAATGGAGCTGGCACAGTAGGCATTTAGCAGTGTGCTTATGGAATCAAATAATTTGAATTTTGCAATGGCTGAATGACAAAGTAGCTATTGTCAGGATTGTTTTAAAGGCTGTGGAATCTTAGAAATAATGTAACAGTTTGAAGTGTTTTACATTTACTAATACATCTGCAATTCCCAAGTCTGCCAGTCTTGGATGCCCATGGAAAAGGTATTCCATATCTGCATTAGAGCTGCTTGATGGCATGAGAACAACAACAAGCTGTGTCTGTAGTGTTGTAATAGTGTCTTTTAACGTTTTAATGCCACACAAGAAAACAAATCATATTTAGAGAGTATTTTATTATCTCAGCTGCATGGATCCTAAGAGTTTCTGAAGCTACAGCTCCTCTCACTTCCTTGGCAGGGGTAGCAATCTGTGCTGAAACAAGCATTTCAAAGTGCTTGGAAATACTGCATTTTTTACTTGTATCTGTGCTTCATACTCTGACTAATACAAGTTATTATATTTTAGGAAACAACAAAATTCTCTCTTCCCATTTCTAAGGCAGTTCTTCATTTTTTAAACCTTTCTTGCCTACTCATTTCTCCTCACAACCCTTTTCAAGAAAAAAAAAAAAAAAAAACAAAAAAAACTTTTTTTTTTTTTTAATCTTCTTTATTTTTAAAAAAAGAAAAATTAATTGAACCTTCAGAACAGACCTGTGTCCCCTGGACAGTTCCTCAGGTTCACAGCACACTGTACTAAGGCAAAGTCATTGCCTGTGAACTCTCAAAATGTTATTTGCTGACTAAAGAGCAGTTTTATTCTCAGGTAATCATTTATCTGAAGAAGCTGTTTATTAACTAT
Organism: Zosterops lateralis; assembly: GCF_965231275.1. Classification (NCBI taxonomy): domain Eukaryota; kingdom Metazoa; phylum Chordata; class Aves; order Passeriformes; family Zosteropidae; genus Zosterops; species Zosterops lateralis. The sequence continues at coordinate 17,909,272 of NC_139773.1, read as the reverse complement.
AATTATAGAGAATGACTAGGATAAAAATAGACTACAAATGACTAACAAGAAGTGAGCTCATGTCCTCACTGACTTGTCTTTACTTAAGACAAATCAGTTCTAAACACAGAAACATTTAAAATGTACTTTTTAAAAGTCTACTTGGGAGCACCAGGCTTTTAAAGGAGAATAGCTCTGATTACTGCTCTTTCCTGACATCCTGAAACCTGTTCTTTATGACATCCAATAAAGCTTTCAAGTGCACACTGGGCAAACAGATTCATAAAACTGGGAAAAGCATTGTGGGGTGTTTACAAGGTTTATTTCCTAAAAAAAAATCACAATATAGTTTATTTTTTCTTCACTGCCAGTTGCAGCAATTTGAAGGATTAGAAATGTCAGGAGTCAGCCAAAATTTTGAGATTTTAAGGAAAAAAATTTAAAAATTTAAGGAACATTTTATATAAAGTATTGAAACCCCCAGTTTGTGGAGATTACCTTGCTTCCATCTCCAGAACCATCCTTGCTTGCACCATCCTTTGAAGCAAAATATGCTGGTGTTTCTGAAAAGTTCCTAAGAGGAATTCGTTTTAGGAAACAAGTTTCAAAAGTCCCGAGTTTTCCTAAAACAGGGATGCGTGTACGACCACAAGTAATACCTAAAAAAAAAAAAAAAAAAAAAAAAGAAAATAAGAAAGTTAAATACTAAAAACACTCTCATTTTAATTCCATTGCCACCGAATCTCAACTGATTTACTTTAAGTGAAGTTTAAATGTTTTGGCAACACAATTCAGCCCTGAACATCCACATTTCAGTAATTCCAAGTAAATTATCTTTACCACCTTAATGTTCATCTCATTAAAAGCTGCCTGGGTTTTCCAAAAAAGATCCCAAAGTAATTCCAGGTCCTCTAACATCAGACAACTGAGAGTCCCGTTGTGGCATGAAATAGGGAACATCCCAATTATGAAACTGATCCTCAGAACGATAAACACAATCAACTCACAGCTTTTATTGTGAAATAATTCAACCCCTCCAAGAGAAACCTTTGAAGAGTCTCTTTATTATGCAAATTCAGGTGTTTCAGACTCAACGACTGCACGTCTGGATGGGGCTTTTACTTGGGAACGCCACTAAAAATTAGTTTCCAGGAATCTGAGGCACCTTTTTGGCAACAAAAACGGTGCTGAGGAAAACTGAGAAGCCGCGTCCTATTTGGCACCCAGAGAGGAGCCGGCACCGGCAAAACTCAGTGTAATCTTAACTTTGCTGAAATACCTTATTGCCAACACGGGAGAAAAAAAAAAAAAAAAAAACCCAACAAAAAAAAAAAAAAAAAAAAAAAAAAAAAAAAAAAAAAAACCAAAACACCTAACTGAGAAACTAAACAGCCTTTTCCTCCTCTTGCAACACGGGCAGGATTGCATTTCATGGCTGGGTATGATGTGAGCCGACATATGTTGTTGTGATTTCAACATCAACAACAGGCTGGAATCTGTATCTCATCTCTCGAATTTAAAGTGGCAAATTTCTCATTTGCTCTCTGGTTTTGGTAAGGACTCTGTGCCTTGCTGACAGCAGAGCTATACAGCAACAATTGCAATTACAAACTTGCTGATAACACATAATTTTATTGTTATACAGGGATGAGAGAATCCTATGGAATATCCAAAAACTCTTCAGAAAAATAAGAAAAAGTAAGAGTGGCAAAAGAGAAGCACAGCTCATTCGCTCAGAAAGAGGAAACAACAGCAACCAAGAGCTGGGAACTTAGCTGAAAGAGGATACTCTGAAAATTCACCTTGTTACTATAACAAGAAGGGAGAAAAATAAAGAAGAACCACCTAAATTTGCCAGGAAATGTCTCACAGGCCTCTGCAAAGTCACAACGAAGATGATTGTGTCAAACGAGATTTGAAGCTGGTTTATTAACTCACATGATGCTTAAGATTCCCAAACCTGAAGATGACTTGTTGCTATTTTTAACACGACTAAAAATCAATCTTTAAAAAAAACCTCTTAACAGAAGCATTGCTTCCATCTGCAAACGTGAGGGAGGAATAACAATCAATGAGCTTCCCCATTTTAAATTCCTCTGCCGAGTGCCACTGCAACACATTTTAGATTACACGGGATGAGCGATGAAAACAGCACAGAAAACTCGAAAACACTGGCTGGCTCTCAGCAGCAGTTGTGCCTTTTAACTGAATGTGCAGAGAACTCTGACGACTCCGTGTGCCAAGTGCACTTGTCGGTGCAGAATCAGCTCTGGGGAGTGTTTACAATGCAGGAGCTGTTCTGAGCAGGCTCGTTCCTCAGAGATGGTTCCTTCACTGAGATTTGGTTTAAAAATTGAGAAAAGACTCCTTAATATAAAACAAGAATCACCTCCCCTCCCTTGAACAAAACCTGAAGTCACGCACAACTTTCCTTGTAGCACGGGGAGATTTGGCCTGTGGAGAGAGGCTGAAGCTTTAACACAAAAGCTCGAACATTTTCAGTCCTCATTTTAATTCAGAGCGTTTTAGTGAGACAAAACGCACTGAGAACTGTATGTGATGAGCTATGAAACCTTACACAGCACTGAGTACTGAGCTGTGAAGACTAAACCAGGGGAAAAAAAAAATCAAACTGCTACATCAGCTTGTGGCTAAACACAAAAAGCCTCACCCCACTTATCGTGAGGTCTGAGTGGTGTTTTTTTGACAAACTATCGCCGTATAATTACACAATGAAGCAGTAAGGAAGTTATCACCGCCGCTTCCTTGTGTCAATAAGCCCAGAGGGAGATTTTCAGGGGAAATCAACATTCCAGCCCAATGTCTGCCAGCTGCCACTGACCTATCCCGGCTCTGATGAATGTTCCAGCATGTAACAGTTGGCAGGATTTGCTCACACACACCTGGCACGGCGGCTCAGGTGATTTTTATTTTTTTTTTCTGGAGCACTAAACTCAAAGGACGTGTCCCTAATGGTGCTGGCAGCAATGGAACCGACCCAGGGCGCTCGGATTTGTGCTGTTAAGAAATGACGGGAAGCTCCTTTAACACCTTATTAACCTTTAATTGATACTCGATGAAATAAATACTGACTTTTGGCCCAAGCCTGGGGGATCCTGGAGGCATCTACTGCTCAGGAAAATGACAGGGAGACTGTAACTGTCCCACATAACACTGGATTGATCACATTGATCTGTGCACTCTGAACTCTCTCAAGGTTGCACACACCAGCAACAGCAAACAAAGCACCCGGCAGAAGACGCAATTTAATATAAAAGATACACAAAAATAAGATAAATTTATTTTTTAAACAACTTCCATTGAAAGCCGATGTTTAAATAATTGTATTGCTCTATCTGCATTTTATTCTCTTTTACTCTTTTTACATGTTCTTTTAGAATCTTAGTTCTGACCAAAAACCCCACAAAATTAAAATCAACAACAAAAAAATATTTATATAATGAATTCCAAAAAGTATTTGCTTTAAAGTTGATTGTTTCAGAGGGGTTGCATAAGGCCAGACAGGCTGAGCTTGAAAAGTACAGGTTCAAACCTTTTAGCACAGGTGATATTTGAGATATAAATGTAAAACTCACCTACAAAGAGTTAAGTCACCTCTGAATGGCAGTAAATGATCTCTGACTCATCAGGCTATTGCTGAGGGCAGAGTAATTGAAAACATTGTTCCAAATGTGGCAAAATAAATATTTTTCAGCACAACTTGGGGGTGCTCTACCCAAAGCAGCACATGGTTTGTGTGCCCTCAGTACCCCCAAAAATACCATGAAAAGGATAAGTAAGGAAGAAAAGTAAATAAGGAACAGCCTCGTACAGCCCTCAACTTCCAGTGAGTAGCTGGCACAGTCTCGTCTTTCTACCAAGTTGGAAATAATTAATTTTGCTAATTAAGCCTATCTTTATGAGAAATAACTCAAGTTTAGGCGACCACAATGCTAAGCTTTTAATTAACTAAGGCAATTAAGCCATTTTTAAGCCAATTTAAGACATTTACACGCACTGTAGAGTAACACACACTGACCAACAGCTGCCGAGCATCACTTCTGCCGAAATAAACTATTCTCGCATTACATTTCCCCACAGAGAGGGCAAATTCTCCGACACTTCACACCACGTAACCCCGACTCGCACCGCGCGGGTGACACCAGCAAACGGTTAAAAGGAGGGGAAAAAAAAAAAAGGGAGGAAAGGCCGCCGCGTCCCGGCGCTGTCAGAGCGCGATAAGGGCAGCGGCGGGGCCGGGGCTCCCCTCAGGGCCGCAGGGCCCGACCCCGCCGGGCCCGCCGAGGGAAGGCGGGCGGCCGGAACGCCGTTACCTCTGCGAGCGGAGGGCAGCGTGGAGCCGAAGAGGCGGGCGGCGGCGGCGCAGCTGTGGCAGGCGGACATGGTGCAGCGGCCGCGGGCCCGGCCGGCTCCCCCCGCCGCCGACAAGGCCTCGCTGGCGGTGGCCCGGCCCCGCCCGCTCCGGTAACGCCCCCGTGACGGCGCCGCGCGTCACGGCGGGACTGCGGATCCCAGCGGGCGTCGCGCTGCGCTGTGCCCCATATAAACGCGCTCGCCGCGCGGTGTATCATGGGAAGTGTAGTCCCAGCGGTGAATGGTTGAGTGGGGGCCGCGTGGTATTGCGGGAAATGTAGTCGCCCACCGGCAGCGCCCCCGGGCGCTCTCGGTCTGTCCTGGACGCGCCGTCCAGGTGTGTGGATTCCCGGTGATTCCGCACTTTAATTTCTCTTTCCAAATACGAGATGACAGGAATAATTCCCTTTGATCACAGATTTTTTAATTTTTTTTAAGCTTTTCTTGAAAAGATCAGGCTGAGATGTGAGGAGAAAAGCTTCAGGCAAACTGAAGGGATTTTGGGAGCAAATAGAAAATGATGCCGCGTGTTGTGGGGTGGTCTTCAAGCAGGGAAGAACAGTGTATAAATTTATATTATCTAATGAAGTGTATCCTTATGGACAACACACCTATACCCGCAGGTTAACTATAGGTCAGTTTCTTTCAGCTCACCTTCAACTCCTATTTATTACATACCAATTAGACGGGGCTAATTGACTCCACCTATTCATTAGAGGAATGACTCAGTATCTCCTCTCGCACTTCTTAATTAACCTGAGCTGCCCCACAGGGAATGAGTTGCCCGAGAAAGCTGCGGCCCATCCCTAGAAGTGCTAAAGGCCGGGTCAGACGGGGCTCGGAGAAACGTGTCCTAATAATCCGTGGAGGGAGTGGAATAAAACGAGTTGTTAAAAGTCTCACCCAAAACAAATTATTACATGAATTAACACGGGGGGCACGTGACTTCCGCCTGGGTATCAATGGCGCCCGTCTAACCCACTTCCGCCTCATTAGCGATGGCGCCCTCGGCCCATTTCCGCCTCGGTAGCGATGGCGGCGGGGCCGTTTCCGCCCCGCCCAGGCCCCGCCCAGGGCGCAGCGCAGCACCCGGAAGTGGCGGCCGGCGGGTGCCCCCGGCTGGGCGCGCGGGGCGGGAGAGCGGCGGCGGCCCCGGAGCGCCCGGTCCTGCTCCTCCCGGTCCTGCTCCTCGTCCCCGGGCCCGTCCAGCGGGTGAGCGCCCAGCAGTGATGGGAAAGGCGGCGGGGCCTGCCCCTGTTGTCAGCGCCCCGCACCGAGCAGGGAGCTCTGAGGGGCCGGGTGGGCGTTGAGGCGAGCGGGGCGGTCTCTTCTCCTTGGGGACTGTGACAGCCCGGGAAAAGCTGCCCCGGAGGGGACGGGGGACTGTGCGGGGCGGGAGATGTCGTTCGGGCTCTGGAGCGGGGTCGTTGGGACCGCTGAGGGAGGGAGGGAAGGAAGGAAGGGAGAGGGTCGGGACGCGGCCCCGCAGGAGCCCAAAGCCCCCCTGCCCTTGGGGCTCCATTCACTGGGGGTCTCTCTGGGGAAGGGGCTGCCTCAGCCTGTGCTACAGAGGGGAAAGCCTGAGCTGAGCGTGGGCTTTTGTCCCCTTCTCCCTGCAGAGCTGTGGAGCCAAATTGTGGTTGAGGAGGGGAAGGAGCGGGAGCAGAGGCAGGGTTGGTGGGAGCAGCGCTGGGGGACAGGGGAAGGTGCTCTTGCCATATCCTATTTACCCATAAATCTTCTTCCTCATTGTCTTTTTAAATCAATAATGAATGGAGGATGTCGTTAGTGTAGTGGAATAGCTCACAAGGAGACTATTATCAAGTGCTCTGAGCACATCCGCAGGTGATTGTTCTTTCAGGGGAATTGTTTTTAAGAGGTTAAAGTTCTTCAGGTTGTTTGGTTTTACTAAAAATGAAACTTGGGTGTTTAGAGGCTGATTATGACCAGCATCAGGCTCTTTATGGTCTGAGTTACCTTCAGTAGCCGAATCCCTGTTTTGAGTTCATGGCTCAGCTTCTCTGTAGTTGTTGTTAATATGAGTATCTGTGTGTACAAATTTAATGCTGCATTTCTGTGCAAAGGAGGAAAAAAAGCCCATTTCAGTAACAGGACATTTTCTAATCCATGTTTCCTTTTGCCTGGAAGGAAAGGCAGCTTTTAGGAGTGGTGATCACAGATGCTGCTTTAGAAAAAAGCTGCTGGGAATGAGCCCAGGTATTAGTGGCCAGTACCTCACTTCTGTGAGTGGGAACACATGAACTGGGAAGTTCAAAATTTGGGTTCCAGGTGGACTCTAAGCTGGCTGTGGTGCCAGACAAGGTACAGGGACAGCACAAAGTCCACCTGCCTGGTGCCTTTTCCTTACCAGCTGTAATGACACAGCTCTGTGCTCCCAGCCCCCAGCAATTAGCTCAAGGGTGCTGCCAGACTGAGGTGGCACAAGTAGCGAGGTGATCACAGTAGGAAGAGGTTCCAACCCTCTCTGGCAACCAGAGAATGAACAGCAGGAAAAATCTCCCTCTCAGGCGCCTCGGTGTCCGAGCAGAGCCCTGACTGTGACTTCTGCTTCTTGGCCCTGCCACTGTAACAGTCCAAGATAATGGGTGTTTTAGGGCATTTCCTGTAATTTGTCTGCCACAGTTTTGTCACGCTGTCGTTTTCTGAAGAGCTTTTAGAAAGCCATTGATGTGTGGTTATGGAAAGGAATTAGTCTGAACCGTGGTTTCCTCACTCCAGTGGCTGTTGTCCCCCAGCCCAGGAAAGCATCCTTGCGCCTGCTCTGCTTTGCAGGTTGTTGGAATAGATTTTTTTTTTTTTTGTTTTTACCCTTGTTCTAGTTTTACCTGCTGCCAGACTTTGATAGAGAGCAGAACAGCTGTGCAAGCACCAAAGTGAAACCATAGGAATTTGAAACAACAGTCACACAGCTGAACATCCCACCTTTGAACATGGGAGGTGTAGCACATGCTCTATGGAAGGTGTGTGTTTCTCATGCAATTTAGAAAGTACTTTCCCTTTTAAAATGCAGATTTTCTGCACTTGGAAGACAGCAAATGAAGACTGAAAGATGAGGAAATTGTAATTAACTGGTAATCCAGCTGTAACTCCATAAATGGGTTAATCTGCCCACTGGCAGCTCTCCTGCAGGGACAAATGAATTGCAGTGACTCACAGAACACAACGAGGTCTTATTTTATGCAGAATTAAGAAACAAAACCTATTGATTTAGACTTAGCAACTGTTAAGTAACAAGAGCAAAAGTTTCTTTGTTTTTCTATGCTCGGTGCTGTGTGTGAATGCATGAAAATAATCTCCCAAGGCAGCTGGCTATCAAGGTGAAGCTTTTGAGTCTGCAAATTTGGGAAGTGTTTGATGCCATTTGTTGTATAAATGGAAGCTAATGGTCTCTTGCTGCTTAAAAAAAATAACCCAAACAGTTAAATCTTGGAGCTACCTCAGTGTTTATTACTAATTAATGGAGTATTATAAGATACTCATTATGTATGCTTGGACATTCTGGCTGAGAAGTGAATTAGTGGCATTCCTGTGTGGACCCAACTCAGAATCAATTTGTGCTGTATTAATTGGTGTGCTTCAAGGATTTTTTCATTGGTAACTCCTGACAAGAGCCTGCTTCTGTGTGGATAGAATTAAAATTTCAAGGATTTTCTGTAAATTAAGCCTCGGATCAGGTGATGTTCCTGATGTGCTTTGGAACTCATTTGAGTCAGTTATACTCAGATGGAAAAACGTGACCTGAATACTGAGTAGGTTCATGAAATAACGTCTGTGGTGTGAATTCCTGAGTGAATTGTATAAATATTTATTAGCTATAAACTTGGAGTGCCTTATCAATTCAAAAGAAACCAAGAACATGCTTTAGGTTTTAAAGCCACTTACAGCCTGCAACACAATTGAGTTTCCCTGCATCTGTCACATGGGAATGCTGCCACAGAGGCATCATCATTTCATAATGAGGTTGGTGCAGTAAGGCAGTCAGGTGACAGCCTCTTGGGAGAATAATTGCATGGTTTGATGAAAACTGAGTAAAAGTGAACTTGGTGTGAGTCAGAGGTAGTGCCATCAACTGATAAGAGCAAATCACCCTGCGCTGTTTTATTTACATAGCACAGCTTTCAAGAGCTGCTCATAGTGAAACTGGTATTGATTTCTCATTCTCTCTCTTTTTCAGGCTGACCCAAACTGAGTTTTTTCTAAACATCATGGGAGAGATTAAAGTCTCTCCTGACTATAACTGGTTCAGAAGCACGGTTCCTCTTAAAAAGGTATGTACATCTTGTGGGTGAAATATCTCCTATTGTTTTTTAGGGGAAGAGACTCTGTGGTGAATGCAGAGCAGTTGTGGCTGTGCTACTGAGCTGCTTTATCTCCTGAACTGTTGTCCCACATGTCATGTGAGTGCATGAAAGCACACCCCTCATCTTCACATGCTTCTTGGAGGTCACTTCTGCCTGTGCTGGGGAGCAGAGACTCAGCTGTGAGCAGTATCTGCCATCCCAGTGCCAGCCATGCCTGAGGAGGGGGCTCCAGGGGAATTCTGTGTGCTGGGCATCACGTCTGTGGCCTCTCAGAGCTGCCTGGGTGCCCTGGACTGAGCTGCCAGAGCCTCCTCCACTGTTCCTGCCCATTGTCCTCAGGACAAAGCAATGTCCAAAGGCACCTTCCCAGCAGTCAGGCTGCACACAGGGTCCTGAGAGTGGGAATATCCTTAATCACGGGGGGAAAAACCCAGACAGTTTCTTCTGCTTAGTCACACTGTCCAACCACTTTCTCCTCTTGCTTGGATTTCCCCACTTCCTTTCACTGAGCCCCAGGAGAATGTTTGAGGTGTGCAGGGCTCCAACATCTGCTCTCAACGTGCCAAGTGGCAGAGGGCATGCAGAGTGTGTAACTCCTGGCCCAGTAAAGCACTCCTGTACCTTCTGCAGGCCAGGCTTGCTGGGGCTGTGCTTACAGAGTGACCTGCAGCAGCCCAGACAGAGAGACAGCCCTGCCTTTACACGCTGCTGCTGCACTCTGGGCACTGCTGTGGCTGTACAGGCTGAGCAGCAGTGTCCTGTCTAGCCTGAGGTGTGGTATGGTTTGATTTTGGGCTAAGCTGACTTTGGTGTGGTTCCCTTATCTGCATGACTGTGTGGGCCTGCAGAAGGACCTTTAGGGAAGGGCTGTAGGAGTGTTATTAATTTTTGCCACTGTGTCTTCTGTAGATAAGAAAGGTGCATTGCTGTCGACCCCACATGCTCTGCTGTTGCCTTCAGGCAGTGCCTCACTGCTCACCAAAGCCAGGGGCCAGTATTTCAGTACAGAGATGTGTGGGTGCTCTGAGGCTCTGTTCTGTGGGATGCAGGGTGGTGAATTGAAGGAGCTGGAGGTTGTGGTGCCAAGGGAACGTGGTCCTGCTGCAGCTCAGTGCCAGCAGCCTCTGCCTTCAGCTGCTGCCAGTGCTCAGGGTTTCATAACTGGGGACGTGTGTAAGCTGAAGCTGATGGTGACCTGGTGACCTTCAGATTCAGGAATGCCTCACCCTCTTGAGTGCTTCTGTCTCCTCCAAAGGCAAATGATGCCACAGTGGTGAATGTGGGGTATGAAGAAATAAACTAACTAGTCCTGGTTATTAGAGAATGAATTTTTTAAAAAGCTCAATTTGAAAATGTAATTAATCTCTGAAGCAGTCTTTGGGAATACATTTGCCTGCATTTCTCCCCCCAGAAGTGCAAAGCATGTGCAGTACAGAGAGGGGAATGACCAGCCTTGGTAATTGCTGTTAGATCTAGAGAAGCAGAGCCAGAGCAGTTTGTTTGAGAATGTGCTGAGATGTTTCTCCTAACAGGCACAGGAAATGCACAGTTCCATCCTCCTTCCTGCCCTGGTCAGATATAGGAAGTACAGCACAGAAAATAATACTTTTTAACTGAATCTCTCGTTTTGCCTGTGTGCCTCCATTTGAATATACTACCTGCTCTCTTATCTGAGTCCTTCCTGAAAGTTTTCATCAAGGGACACCCTGGTCCAGCTAAAAAGTTCTGCTCTTTGTTTTGAGGCAGTGCAGATTTTGCCTTCTATGTGAACTGTAGCTGATCTTGATTGATCAACCAGAACAAGACAATGTTTGGTGACCTCCCCAGTCAGGAGTTAACCACACTGCTGCCTGCACAGCTCAGGAGCTGCAGTTAAACTGTCCAGCATGTGGCTAGAAATCAACCAGAACAAGTACTTAAATCATTGAACCATTGTCTAGGCTTGAGGAAAGAAATGTTATGTCTCACCCTCAGCTCTCTTGGCATGAACTAACTTTGGTGTTGTTATTTCAAAGACTACAGTCTGCCTTTGGAAATACTCCTAAAGGTAAACTTGGTAGCAGCCACCCTGAATGGATCCAACATTGCTGATGGAATGACAGCTGAGAACAGCAAGGCCTGGAGCCCAGGGGTTGTGTGCAAGGAGTTGTGGTGGGGATTGGGAGGGTTTATTGTACAAGGTTTATGTTTAAATGGTTTCAGTGGTCTGGGAGCTCTGGTATGCAATCTGTCCTTTTTTTTATAGAGACTTTAGGAAACAACATTATCATGTGATTGCTCACATGCTCCCAGAGCCTGAAATACTGGCTTTATTAGGAGCAGATTTGTTAGTCAAGCAAATCTGATTTAGTAATACACCATTCTCCTCTGATTGCTGAGAAGCTTAACTGCTGGGTTGGAAAAGCAAATTGTGCTTGTATATTACCATTCAAAAAGCTATAAAATCTCGAGGCAGAGGAGATGCTTTCTGGCTGCTTGACTCAAGATTTCCCCAGAGATTTGTGCTTGTTGATCTGGCACAAGATGCACCTTCTGTTGGATTGTGGAGTTGAAAGAACATCTGGAATATAGAAAGCAGTTTCTGATAGAACAAGCCTTGTCAAAACAAGTCATGCTTTGGTGCTGCTAGAAAAAAAGACACAATTCTTAACACTTCTGAAGATACTAATTATGCCAGGGCTTGTGGTAGTGTATGAGGAGCTGCTCATTAAGGATGGCACCTCATGTGTGAGTAATCTCCCTCAGCCAGCCGTGTGTCCCGGGCAATCCAGATGCTCCTGAGATGCTGCCAGATGATGGAAGCATTTTTTCCCTCCAGGTCAGTCTTGCAGTGCTGCCCTGGGAGTTGTGTGTGTCTGTGTTTCTGGCAGGCAGCTATAAGTGTTTCAGATCAATAATTTGTGGTGATAGCTGCTTAATTCACACACAGGCCTGCGTGGTTCCAGACCTGTAACATCTTCTGTCCATGGATGCAAATATCAATGGTTGTTTAAAAAGCTGTCCTTGGGGTAATACTGACTCTTCTAGCCTTCAGCTGCTGCTCTTGGTACCCTGAACTGACCTCCTGGGTCTCTCCTGAGCATGGTGGCTCCTTTCCTGAGATGCAGTTCATTATCCAGCTTATGTTACCATGCACAAAATATTCTGTCTGATAGTGCGTGGCCACAGTTGTATCCACATTGTCATTTCCAGTTAAAAAACAGCCTGAAAGCTATTGTGAAGAAGAGTAAAATAAGGTCCTGAGTATTATAACATTTACTAGAAGTTGGAAATTTCTAGAAACCATCCTGGAAGCTGACTGAAGAACCTCACTTGTCTTGTGTTTCTTCCCCCCTCTCTACCTCTCTTTCCAGATAATAGTAGATGATGATGACAGTAAAGTCTGGTCACTGTATGATGCAGGACCAAGGAGCATTCGCTGCCCACTCATATTTCTCCCTCCTGTGAGTGGAACTGCAGATGTGTTTTTCCAGCAAATTCTGGCACTGACTGGATGGGGCTACAGAGTTATTGCTGTGAGTATTCTCAGTCCTGTGTCAAAGGGGGTTGCTCTGATTAGAGGTTGGATAATGAACTTCTTAGTTTTGACTTAGGGAATCCACTAAAAAACTTTGTGCTAAGTTGTACTACAGAGTGTTACTCTGTGGATCCAGGCTGGAATCTGCTCTTTATCCACAGTAGCATTTACCTAAAATCTTGTGTGTGCACACTGTTAACTTCTCAGCCTACTTTTCTCCTTTTGTGTCCTGGGCATAAGTATTTTGCCTCCAGCTGCATCTTTGTTAGCCCTGAGGCAAATACATGAGTTAGTTCAGGGTTTCCATGTTTTCCTTAGGGATGGTGGATAGCACAGTTCTTAGACTATATAATAGCTGCAGATGCTCTTTCACTCTTTAAATCCTACCAGCCTTCTCTTCTGGGGCTTCTCAGCTCCTGAGCTGAAGTGTTGATTTGTACAATATATTAAACAGCCTGGCTTTTTAGGAGTACTGCTGTCTTTTGCAGCAGTTAAAGATTTCTGTATCTGTTACACGCTACAAAATCACTGAAGAACCATTCCAGCCTCCCCTGCCACTGATCACAGAGTCAGGCAATGCTGCACTTTCCCCAGCAGACTCTACTCTGTGTGTTTTTGTGTAACTGAGGGGGAGGTGTTGGCACCCTCAGGCTCTGAGGACCTTGAAGAGGAACTTCATAACATGGGAGAGGCACGGTGCTGTCTTGAAACCTTCAGTGTGAGAACTGGTACAACTTTGAAGCAGATTGATCTCAATTTTTTTCTAATTTTGTGTTATTTTAGTTGCAGTATCCAGTGTACTGGGATCACCTCGAGTTCTGTGATGGATTCAGGAAACTCTTAGACCACCTTCAGCTGGATAAAGTGAGTGCTCCCAAAGAAGTGGACAAATTGTTGCAATAAAAACTTCTCATTTAAGAGCCAGTGCAAAAATTAGGATCCAAAAATACAGTCTGTAAATAAAAGAAGCTGTGTTGCAGTTTCACATTTGCAACTGGTTTATTTTTGAAGGTGAATGTCCTTGGAAATTGTCATACTTGGCCTAAATTCAAGTGCTATTCCAGGCCTATTAAATTGTATGGGTTAACTTCATTTTTTGTGAGATTCTGTGGAAGTTCCTAACTCACACAGTACAGAACACCACAGTCCAGTCTCTTGGGCTGGAATAGCTATAGAGAACAAAGTGAAATGTTTGAATTTTTTCTTAAGCTTGATGAACACAAAGAAATTGGCACTGTGGGAAACATTTCTTTTTGTTAGTATTTCTCAAATTTATATTGCACATAAAACCAGGAGTTGAATGGAACAGTGATTCTTTAAAAAAATGGGTTATAAGGACAAGGTAAATTTGAATGACCTATTTTTGTAATGAAGCACTGTGCTCAGAGGTCACGTTTCATCATCTGTTGTTTGGTTTGGTGTTTGTTTTTTTTTTCTCTTGAATTAGGTTCACCTTTTTGGAGCTTCTCTGGGAGGCTTTCTGGCTCAAAAGTTTGCTGAATACACACACAAATCTCCCAGAGTCCAGTCTCTGATCTTGTGTAATGCCTTTAGTGACACTTCTATTTTCAATCAGACATGGACAGCAAACAGGTAAAGAAGACAGAAAAGCAAGCAGACTCATGGCATTAATTTTTTTGCAATGAAATGTCACATCAGTTAGTTGGATATGTGTCTAACCTGATTGCAGCTTGGTGTAGGGAGGTGTGGGATGCAATACTTGTGATTTTTAAAAGCACAGCCCAAGGAGATTGGAAATATTAACAATTGAGAGTGTGGAATCAGACAAATCATTCTGTGATCCTCTGGATGTGTGGCCAGATTTCAGAACTCTGCCTGTTGTCTAACAAAACCATTCAGAGCATTTGTTCACCACGTTTAAAGTATACTTTTGCCATGTAACTAGAAGTTACTTCAAGGATTTAATTTGAAGTTAAAACACAAAGTCTGTGCAAGGAAAGAAAGCATTTACAATACAGTATCTTGATGTTGAGTCCTTGGTGGTTGAAGATATTGTTACATCTTATTTCTGCTTTAGCTTTTGGCTGATGCCTGCTTTTATGCTGAAAAAAATTGTCCTTGGGAATTTTGCATCTGGTCCTCTGGATCCTGAAATGGCTGACGGGATCGATTTCATGGTGGACAGGGTAGGTAGAACTGTGTGCTCTGATGGCTGTGGCATCACTCTCTAGTTACTGATGGGAGGTTGTAGCTATTTCTGCTGCTTTCTTCATTCACTGACCCAGGAGGGAGGGATGAGAAGTGGATCTTTAGCAGGTGTTGACTGTCACAGCCTCACCAGTTTAACTGATTCAGTGACCCTCTAGCTTAGTTTTGTTTTATTTGTGTCAATCAAGAGGAGTTAAAGAACTGAGGTGGAAAGGGAGAAAATGCTGGGCTAGATCTGTAGGCCATGCTCTGGGGCTGGAACAACTCATGGAACGTAGTTTAGGCATTTCTCTCATGCAGAGTAATACAAAATTTGAGTTACAACCTTCATCTCTTTAAAACTATGTTCTCTCTGGCTGTACTGTTAATATTGCATTAAGTTCCTGCTGTGAAATATGTTGTTAATCAGTGTTTCTCTCTACTGCAAGCTGGAGAGCCTGGGCCAGAGTGAGCTGGCCTCAAGACTCACCCTCAACTGCCAGAACTCCTATGTAGAACCTCACAAAATCCGAGACATCCCTGTAACCATTATGGATGTGAGTGAATCTCAATTTTTTAATTAAACAGTATTTCTTCCCTTTGGCAGGTGGAGCCACAATATTCAGTTAGCAACTTAGCAAGCATTTGCAGCATGTAACTTCCTGTTTAGGGAAGCCTTCTGCTGACTGGGCAACACTGGCTTTTCTGTGCTAAGTTATGAATTAGATATTCTGTGCCATATGTTTCAGTATTACAGTATTGGCTTTCTAGCTGTCATTGCCCAAGTTTGCTTGTTTTCTGTTTCATTAACACCATTCCACAAGGAAGCTGAGGGTCTCTTCTAAGAGCAGCATGCAGCCAGTCTGACTTAACAACAGAATCTGAGGTTCAGAACTCACTGCTGGGACTTGTTCCACAGGTGTTCGACCAAAGCGCACTTTCAACGGAAGCAAAAGAAGAAATGTATAAACTTTACCCTAATGCCAGAAGAGCTCACCTCAAAACAGGAGGCAACTTCCCCTACCTCTGCAGGAGTGCTGAGGTCAACCTGTACATTCAAGTGAGTTTCTGAATTTAATCTATGAACGTGTTTAGCCACAACAGCAGAAGGAAACTCCTGTTGAGCTTGCTTTTGTTTCTTAACTTCCCTGTGTACTCAGTGCTGTTGATATCAAAGGGCAGGGCTGGAAGCAGCTGTGTCCATGCTGGGCCAGCTTGGAGGTTTTCTGTCTCTGAACTCTTGTACTCCAGAGCCATGGTTTCACCCTCACAAAAGTTGCTCTGAAGGAAAGTTTTACCAAAACACTGTGCTCTTACACCTGTTTCTGTGTTATTTCCCGTGTCCAACAGATCCATTTGCTGCAGTTCCACGGTACTCGGTACGCAGCCATCGATCCCTCCATGGTCAGTGCAGAAGAGCTGGAAGTCCAAAAGATCAGCCTTCACACCAGCAACGAGCAAGAAGAGCAGTAGGCTTGGGAGTGCCAGTGAAACAGAGGCATTGGTTTGGTGGTCTTCCTGTGTACAATCAACTGTCCCCACTCTGCCTTTTCCCTTGTGTTAGCCGATTATCACTGTGTGATTCCAACAGGATCAACAGTCGGTGAACTACCCGTGGACAGCAACCTCCAGCAGTGTAATGGGATAGATCTGTTTAATTTTTAGTCTTTGGATTCAAGGAAGCATCTTTGAAGACTACACTTTTAAAAATAAAGACATTTTTTCTACCAAAGTCTTCACTATATCATGTTCTTAAGCAGAACGGTATTTCTTTTTATATTTTTCACTCAGCTGTATATATTACCACATGCAGATTGTGTACTTATAAGCTGACATATATTTTTGTTGAAAATTTGATTTAAAAGATGTTTAAGTGTCAATGTTGCCGTCACTTACTTGCTTCGTACATTGTGTTGTAAGTTAGTTTGTTTCTATTTGAAATAAAGCATTTGAATTTTTAACTTTCTTGCTGCTTAAAAATGGTTTTCAATAAAACTCCACTTTCAGCAAATGTTTCTTGTTTTGAATCCAAGAAAACAGCAGCCAAGCTCACTGCAGTCCTGGTTTGCCTCTACAAACACCTCTGGAAATGAAGAAAATCACCACCACCTGCTTGAATTCCTCTCAAGCTTTAACTACAACGTTGTACTGGTTTAGGTCTAAGAAAGAATGCTGTAGTATTTTTTTAATAAAGATGAGAAGATATAAGTTGCAACTTTAAAGGGTAAAATCTATATTTATTGAATTAGACATTATTTTCCCCTTGAGATGCTGTAAAAAATAAATATGAAGGATTACATGACAAAAAATTTTTGAAAAGGTTAGTCACTTATTTGATTTATAAACAGTACCTTTTCATGTACATTTATAAACAGCATATATTAAAATTCTTCTCAAATGTTTTGTGAAGTGTCAAAGTTAAAGATCCCAACCTCTCAGGTTCCAAAAGGACCAAAGAGTAGCTTTGATTTTGCTTAAGTTCTCCTCTTATGGTGGGAATGTATAGACATGCCTAAGACATGAGACCCCTCCCGCCCCTCCACAAATAAGGTAAATAAAGAGCATTCCTGAAAACAAAGCCTTTGCCCTCATTAACTTAAAAAAACTTGACAATTGGAAATTTATATATAAAAATGTGCTGTAGACAAGTTACAGTAAAACTGTAACATTTCCTGATGCAGTATGACAAGTACGGCTCGCTCACCAAACTCATTGCAGTACCCAGACCATTTGAAATTGCTGATAAAAATCTCCCATATAGAGATATTTTTGACCATGAGCACTAGTTTTACCCTTGTCATTTCCTGTCCAGAAGGCTGCAGCAGTGCCAGCAGTTTGTGACAAGAAGCCCTTGGGTTGCATCTGCCTTCTCTCAGCAGCAGCAAAGTGTTTTTCCTGTAGCTGAGACCAGTTGAGGATGCTCCTGGTGTTACATTGCTGTGCACTTCCGTGGAGAGCTGGAGTCTGCATTTGCTTTTTTCCGAATACTTTCTGTAAGAGAGAATGATTTGCTGCACAAAAAAAAAAATAAAGCCATGGCATTATGCACATTTATCAAACTTAAGAGAAAGAGATTACACGTAATGGAAGCAAGGGGGCAGAGCAGGTGCTTTCAGCTCATGTGAGTTTGCTTCACTGAAGTTTTCCTCTGTGTATGTTGTCTAAGCACAGAATCTGGGTAAATTAATTCAAATAATGCTCAGTGTGCATTATTTGAAGGAAGACAAAACTATTACCTGCTAAATCTCTTCTCCCAATCCCCACCAGGCCTTCATACAGTCCCTTGATTGGATTTTCTCCTGCAGTGATCACACCGTGGAGCCAGATCAGCAACATTCTGTGGCCGTGTTCCCTGTAGCTTTTAGTGCCTGGCAGGATCAAACCACAGATGAAATCCCACACTGAGAGTGCATGGCCATGACCAGAGCAGATTTCTGCCCCGGTGGGTTTGCACACCCCTCCCTCCCCTCTGGATTTTACTAGGAGGCTGTAAAGCACGGTTTTAATTCCTGCTTGTGATGTGATTGCTGGATTTGTGTGGTACTTAATGGAGTGGCTATGGCTGAGCTTAGGTTTGTAGCACAGCCTTCCATGGCAATACAGTTTCTGCCTTCAGAGCACAGCTTGGCCCCTTACTCACATCATCCAAACTACAGAGTTCTTGCAACAGCCAAACTAGCAATGATTGGTTTCTGATCCTCAGAACCTGCTTCTGCTAATGTATTTCTTAAATGCTAAAGAATTCACTTCACTACCTTCTTGCCACTCAAAAAAGTAAAACCAACAAGTTTCTTCTGTTCTATAGAACAAGAATTGTAGCAAGAACTCACAGGCCTGCCAAATGTAAGGAGTGAGCCAAGAGCCACTAATTCCCCTGCTTGTGTGCTTTATTCCTAGACAAATTACAGTGTGTAGGTAATTCCACATTCAGTAAAACCAGATTTTTTAACCTAATCTTTTGGTTCCTTCAAATAAAACCAACTGGTTTTCCTCATCCTTTGCTCTTACTGCAGCTTTATCTCCTAGAAACAAAGTCCAAGGAAAGAAAGGAAAACACCTGGGAAGCTTTTTTTATACCTGCCCATTGTTGCTCAATGGCTCTAACATGGTCATCCGTGAATTTCCAGTAATGTGCCAGCTTCTTCCATTCCCCGGGTTTGAGGTACTTAGTGGCTAATCTCCACATGACTGAGCGAATGTGCTGTGTTTCCAGGCTGTGATCCTGCTTAAAGGTCAAGTGCTTTGCCACCCATGAGCCAGGGTCGCTGTTCAGGTTGTCCTGCAAAGCCAGAACAGGGGGAGTCACTTGGTTGACCTGTGGTTCTGCAGCCTCTCACATCCTCAGCTCTGTGGTCCCTGCGAGTTCATTCTGGCACAGCTCATTTTCTTACTCTCTTTATTCTCATTTCACTCTGTGCCCATTAGGGTTAATACACCATTAATGGCCACTTGGATGTGGAAGCCCATGTGGATCACGATTTGCGTTTCTGCACTGCCTTTTATCTGGGGTTTGGGGCAAAATCATTTAATTAAATCTCCTGCTTCCCTGCAACATCAGCTCGTGCTCACAGTGCTTACATACCAGGCTGCAGAGGCTGCACCACGTTCCCTAGGGCTGCAAGGGAAGGCAATGCAAGAGCCTGATACACTGAGCATAATTCCCAAAGCTGCACCTGAACCACAGGCACAGGCCCTCCTTTCCTTCCTTTTCTCCCCTCTAGAGCACTGCTACAGGAAGACAACAAAAATCTTAGGAACATGCAAGGGATGTGACATTGGGCTGTACTTTCAGCTCACTCTGCTCAGCTTGGTTTGGGCACAGGCTTGGGGTAGGCAGGGTTTCAGAGGGGAGATTGGGGCTGAGAGGCTGCACTTTGAGGGAGAAGTTGGTTCTATGACTCCAACAAGAGCTGTCTCCTTCCACTGCTAAAAAACTCTCAAATTCCCATTCTGGTGACCTCAGGCCAAGCATTTTCCTGCTCAGTCCTTCAGCTTCTCCTTCTGGGAAAAGGATCTAATTCTATCCCTTTGGGAGCAGCTGTTAAATAATTTTTGGAAACCTCTATTCCCAGTAGTGCTGCCTGGGATTTCTAACAACAGAGGCCTTTTTAAATAAGGAAAGCCTTAAGTAGATGCTGTTGGCATGGTGAGGACTTCTGTTTTTCTTAAGGGGATGAAAATAGAGGTCAGGCTGCCACGGGATGATGTCCTGTATTTCTTTTTCTTTGACAGCTGGTATGTGGTTTCTCAATGGCGAAGAGAAAGCACAGGGGCTGTTGTGTAAGCTGCTCACCTTCTCCCATTTGTAAAATCGATCAGCTTTGATAATCATGTCCACCAAGATGATGTGATTGCCTCGGGCAGCAACATCCAGAGATGTTTTCCCTTGCTGAAATTAAAAAGGGAAAATGAACTGGAAAAACTTTGCACTTTAGGAGGTACAATCTCCATGCCCACCCACCATCTGCAGCAGCAGGCACATGGACTATTGGTAATGCACCCAGCCAGGACCTGTTCTATACCTGTGAACACTTCAGATGTGAGCTGGTGTCAAGCTCCTGCATTCAGGGCATGGGGAGTAGTTTTCCAGGCTCTGCAGCATCTCCTCTGTTGCTACAAGGGATCTGCCTATTTTGCAGGAGCTTTTGCAGGAAAAGCTTCCTGCAACCCACCAATACGAGAGCAACCATGAGAGGACCAGCTCAGCTCTGCAGTCCAAGGCATTTTATAGCCTTTTACGCAGCAGGTTTGCTGACACATGAAACCAAAGTGATTTATACAACCTCATTAACTTTACAGGCTCCAGATACACATGATTAGAAATGGTCTCCTAGGAGAAGCACAGGCTGATGGGACTATGAAAATGTGGCTATGTTCCTTTCATGAATATGATTTTGGATTGGGCACAGGGAGATTTTTATTTCTATCAAAAATCAGAAGGCAAAAATGAACGAGATTTGAAAGTTGCATGAAGGAAAGAGAGCCAGCCCAGGCACCAGGCATAACAGGGAGAACAGTTCTAGCCTCAGATGTGAGCAGAAACCCAATTTCATACAGAAAAGTGTGAATGTGTCCCCTGTGCTGAGTGTCATCACAGTTCCACAGAGTGCTGAAAGGTGACATTCATCACAGCTGAAGGCCAGTTCAGCCAGGTGGCTTCAGGTCTGCACTTGCTCTAACCCACTGTGATGACAAACACAATTTAATCCCTGCCCAAGGGCCTCCAGTATCTTTTGGGCATGTTTTCAGGCCTCTTGAAATTCATCTGTTGATTTCATTAAATGGCAAAAGCCCCAGAACCGTGCCAGATCTATACCAAAAGATCCTTTCAACATATTAGAACATGTGTGCTGTCATTTTTCAGGTGTATTACTTATCACTGTTTGAGGAAATCTTTGGTATTACTGTTCATGATGGTACAAGTAGAAGGAACTAGAACAACTTTGAGAAGGAAAGCATTGTCCATTGTGTTATCTATTTTCTACCTGTCTAAGAACCAGTCTCTTCTTTCCTGGAAAACACATCAAAATAACCTACTTAGCCATGTTTTAAAGGCTTTTCTCTGGAAATATCTAAATTTTATTACTAGCCTTCCTTGAAAATTATGAAAAACATTAGCAAAGAAGGCTATCTATGTATATTTTCCCTCCATACTCCTACAGACACTTTTTCACCCATGGAGACCTTTACCTTGTCTGTTAGCTTCAGATTAACTCCTGCAGTGAGAATCATCTCAGCAATGTCCTGCCTGCCGTGCTCTGCAGCGATGTGGAGTGAGGTCTGCTGCCTCTGGGGAAGGAGGGAGAAAGGACCACACTTCAGAGAATGACAAGTGTGAGGCTGGAAGGACAGAACACTACCAGGAGGAGCCTTGGGACTGTTTAATGGAAAAATTGAACACAAAATGCGTCAATTTTATGGTAGCGTCAGAAGAGAACATTGCTACAAGTGTGAAGATTAACAGAAACAAGCTACACAAAGCCCCTCATTCAGAAAAATTACAATTTGGTGAGACAACCAGCTACCTCCAGGCTTCCCTCCTATTCTCAGCCCTCCAAACATTTTGTAGAATATCTTCCATCTTGAAATTTCTCCTACCTGCTTCCAGCAAGGAGGAGAGAGCCTGACTATGCAATGTTGCAGGGCACACAGCACAGTCCTCATGTTGAACACCATCAAGCGATTACCTCACTGCAACACTTAGAATCATCTCACAGGTTTCACATTTCCTAAGCTGCGCCTCCAGGTTCTCCACATTTTAAAGCACTCCTCTTTAATCCTGTCCCCAAGGTGATAAAATCCCCCATGAAACTGGTTCACATTTCAAACACAAAGAACAGGAGCTGCAGTCTTACATTATCTGGAATGTCAAGGTCACACCCTGCACTGATGAAGAGCTTCACCATGGCTGGGAAGTTCTGCAGGACTGCGATGTGTGTTGCTGATGCATTTTGCTGTGGAAAGAAGATCCTGCACTTAGGGAGAGCTTAGCTCATAGCACTGAAAGGACCATGCTGTGCCCAGCATATCCTATTCTATCACAGCTGATGGGGATTCTGCAGCACTGGTCCTTCCAGAGCTGCTTTGTGCTCTTGAACAGCTCCACAAACTGGTTTTACCTTGTTAGTGGTGAGAGCACTGAGAGGGACTCACATGATTGAGAGCATCTGTGTGTATCCCTGCATCCATGAGAATCCTGGCTATCTCCTCATAGCCATGCAGTGCTGCATAATGAAGGCAGTTCATCTTTTTCTGAGAGGCAAGGCAGAAGAGAGGAGTGTTACCCAGGGCTTCTTCCCAGAGGCTGCAGTTGTTACAGACTACCCACAAAGAGCTCCCTGCTCCCTCCTGCAAGAGTCCTATGGCCCAGCACTGACAAATTCATGGAGATTGTCTCCAGCCCAACCAGTCCCAGTGACCTTCATCTGTACAAAACCACATTTACCTTCCTCTGAACTCCCTCTGCTATTCCTGAATGCAGGGCTCCACATGACCTCTTTCTATAATGGGTGACCTGGGAAGCCAGAGGTCCCAGGCATAAATCCACAAAGTAGGGATTGGGAATGAAAACACCTCCATGGAGCTAACCTGGGTTTGGGCATTGACATCAGCTCCTGCTTCCACGAGCAGCTTCACACAGTGGCTGTGTCCCCCCTCAGCAGCCAGGTGCAGAGCTGTGAGTCCTTCCTGCACAAGGCAAGAAAGGACACAAGCAGCATTTCTGTAGACAAGGCTGAGACAGAGCAGCAGAATGAGTCAGACTCTACCCCATCTTCTGAACCCATGACATGTTACAGTACCAGTTCTGAGGGCCAGGGATCTCCAGTTGATTGTTACAGAAAGAGAGGACACAATTATCTGCCCTGAACATACCAGAGTACTGCTCTGTCCTGAATGTCACTGGCTGTGGGCCATAAGACAGACACTGTGTTCACCAACTTTCCTCCCCTACAGCCAATCAATAAACCAAAAGGGATTTCGCATGGACAATGAAGACAAAACATGCTCCTGGAATAGCCCAGAGACAGAACTGGAAACCTGTGACCCTCTATCACTGGTTTTCCCTTCTGAGGATTGCAGCTCATTTCATTACAAGAAAAAAAGAAGCAAGCAAGCAGAATTCCTAAGTGATTTAATGTGGTTTTATCATTGCTCTTTGCACAAAGGGCAGCTCATGTGAGGGCAGACAAATGCTGCCAGTTACCACAGAAGTTGGCTCCCCCTTTCCTTCAGATCTTAATCACAATCAAATACACTTTTCAAAGACAGTAACCAAATAAGACTAAAAAAAAGATGCTGATAAACTTAATTGGGAGTGTGCCCTGGAATAAATAACAGTGATACTAAGCCAATATTTGCTATCTAAGTCATTAACTGTGTTCCAGCTACATAATTTTCCAGAGCGGACCTGTCAAAAGAGCGATCTCAAACAGAAGGTCCATATGTTCAGTGACTAAGTCAATACTTTAAAGCATGGTGAAGTTTAGTTTAAAACACACTCAATAACCATTTAGGCCCTTGAATGTACAAGGGTCAGGGAAAGAAAGGGAGATTAAATGGAGTGATAAGGTAGGTGAGCAGATACAGCAGGAAGAGGAGGCAATGCTTTAAAGATGGAAATTGGTCCAAGACGGATGTCACCTTTCACTGATATTCTGCAAGTGTGACCTGCTTTTACCCACATAGGCTTTAGATAAAATCAGCTATTTTCTAGACCTCTCTTGGCAATACTGGCTTTTCAGCCTGATGGCTGTGGCAGTAGAGTATTTCTAGGGAGGAAAAGGGCAAAACTGATGTGGTTTTGATTTAATTTAAGTGTACTTACTGAGTTTTTTTCATCAAGGTCCACTCCAACATCTATAATCTTCTCCAGCACAGAGAGGTGTCCATTTTTAGCAGCCAAATGCAATGCTGTATTTTCTTCCTGAAAGTAAACATTACTTTATAAATATATGTTTTACAGGACTGATTGTTCATATACCACAACTTTGCACAGAGTATATCCAGCGTGGCTGAAAAGGAGGTTGTAACCAGTAGCACAAATATGAAGCAATCTTCCTACAGTTGAAGCAGTGAGGGAAGAATCCGTCCTACGTTAAACTGGAGCATGGTCCACCAGGCTTACTGTGTATCCTGCCTGAAAAGCTCTGGAGAGAAATCATGAGCTAAGGAAGAAGTGGATAGAGAAGAAAAGCCCTGACATACCACAGCCATAGTAACAACTGTGGACAACTTGCCTGCCTGAGCCTCATTTGGTAGTATTCTGCTCCCTGTTTTTCACATCCCGTAATCCCTGGACTTCACCTCCCTCCCTTGCATGTGGTTTCATGCCTGCACCTTGTCTTTGGCACTGTGAGAACAGCCCAGTCGAATGAGGAACTCCACCACCTCCAGCTGCCCGTACTCTGCGGCCAGGTGAAACGCTGTCCTGTCCATCTTTGAAAGGAAACAGAGAAACAAAATGCAAAAGGCTCAGAAAGCACAAGATCAGATCATCTGCTGCAAGAAGCTTGACCAGAGCCAGAATGCTCATGATCCCTAAGTTCACTTTGCAGGAAGATTTCTGGGAGAAGCATCTGACTCTGATTCTCTTCCCGAGATCAAGGGCAACAGTCCTGCTAAGCTCAGCAGGGCAAGACCAGACTTCATGAAACAAAGCTGTGAAGACCCTTCCTACCTTGTCTGTCTCATCCACACACACATCCTCCAAGTCCTCCATGATGAACTCCATGATCTGGATGTGTCCCCTCTGAGCTGCACAGTGAAGCAGGTTCCTGCCATTCTGGAGAGGAGACAAAGGACTGCTCATTCAACAAGTCCAAGACTGTGGGACAGTCAGTCTCTTTTGACAACACTTGTTTCTGTTAGCAAAGGCCCATTTCATCCCTCCCTGCACCTGTAGGGCTAAACTCCTTGTGCTGTAGACCACAAATTATGACTGAAATATTAATACACCTTTTCCCAGACAAGGTCTGTTTCAGAATACAAGGACTGCTGATTCACTAAACCCATTCCCCATTTCTGTAACACCTTCCACATCAACACTGCACAAACATGAGGTGAGGAAGCTGTGTGCATCTCTAGAGCTCCAATTATCACCCCTGCTTCAGGGATAAGTCAGAGTGCAGATGGCAGACCCCAGAGCAGATGCTGTCACACATGACTGAGCTCCAGGTAAACCTCTCTCTGTCCCCCAACACTGTCTAGAGCCAAGTGATGGATCCACACAGGGAGACCCTCACCCTATTGACATGGTTAATCTTGGCCCCAGCATTGACAAGGATCTGCAGGACACGGAGGTGGCCAAACCAGGCAGACAGGAGAAGAGCATTCATTCCAAACTAGGCAAAAAAGAAAGATACTTACAGTTAAACTGCAGCCACCACCATCCCCACCCTGGAGGGAAGGTGTCCTCTTAGCTTAATGAAGTTTTCCAAATCTATTTGTTTCTCACTGGTATATTTTTTAGTTGCGCTTTCTCCAGTTATTATTATTCCTGTCATGGATATTCACAGCAATTGAGCAGAGACCTGCTTCTTGGCAGCTACTACCTATTTAATGGTGTTTATTAGCCTGGCTGTATGGGGGAGAGAAAACTTGTTGGCTGCCACTGTCATCCCACAAGCCTCATCAACACAATGAGAAGCCAAGCATCCCCATGCTCTGTGGAAAACTTCACAGATTCTACCAGCCTATTCCAAGTCACTGTGCATGCAAGGAAAAGGCCAAAATACAGAGCACAGACACATGTGCCAACAAGCCTTGCTCCAGCCCCTTGCTCAGCAGGTGCAGCGTGCCACCCTGTGCCACCCACCCAGGGCTAAGGTGCAGTGTGTAACTGCTGGCCCAGCACCCAGTCCCTGGCGCTGCCCCAGCACTGAACACATCTGCAGCACATGCAAGGGAGAGTCGCCTCTGTACACTGTCCTCATCTTCCACAGGGACGTCGTGATCCAGGAGCAGCCGCACGGCATCCACGCTCCCTGCACCCGCAGCCCAGTGCAGGGCACTCCGGTTTGCCTGGAAGGGAAGGACAGAGGCAGGGAAGGCTGATGGATGCACAGTGTGTATGTGTCCACCAGCCCTTCTGAAGGCAAAAATATCCTTGGCTATCGATGGAGCCAGAATTTCTCACATTATGCAGAGTTTTCTTTGGATGCAGCTCTCTGTCTCTGCTCTCCTGTCAGGCAGACAGGTGTTAGTCACCTTCTGCTCAGGATCTGCAGTTCTGGGCTATACTGAGAGCACAGAGTGAAGAACACTGCTGACCATAAATGGACAGATTGAAACACGAGGGATGGGTGCAATCCATGAGCCTACTAGTCAACAAGTAAAGACCTGCACCAGAAACAGAGTTTGTCCCACAGTCTTACTGTACAGAGACAGCAAAATCAAAGCCTTTAGTGCAATCAATGTGTATTTAGCACTTGCAGCTTTCCAGTGTGGCCACGATGATAGTGCTGGGGGTCTCAGTGTGTTGTGAAAACTGCTTGGTTGCTACAGGCCATATTTGGCACTGGGTGTTGTATTTCAAAGCTTTGACAAATTAAGCAGTTAATGAGAGGAGTAGTGTTAAAGAGCTGCAGTTCTGAAACACACCCTCAGCATTTCCTGAAGCTTGAAGGTGGAAAAACCCAGGACTCACATTGTTTTTGGCTTTGATGTCAACTCCTCTCCTGATGAGTTCCTCCATCCTGGCCGTATCATTTCGCTTCGCTGCATCGTGGAACTCCTTCTCTGACTGAAGCACTGCAGCGGAGCAGAAGAGTGAGCATTAAAACAGTGCTGGCAAGGAGCATGGAGCAGCATGCCCCAACAAACCTTCCCTTCATCTCACCGGCCGTGTGGCTTCAGGGAAGGATGACTACAAGAAAGAGTCTTCCAGGAAGAATCCCAGCCCTACAGATGTTGGCATGTTTGCTGGATTTATATTCTACCACTGTCTCTCCTTCCCAGACTACCCCTGTGCCACACCAGTGCTCTTCCAGTCCTACCCACTTCTCTTCTAATTCAGTGTCTTTCTCTGCATGGATTTGCTCCAGCTGCAAAACCTTTTGATCCATGAGGTCCATATCTTCTGGGCACCCTCAGTATGAAGGCTCTGAGATGACACAGACCTTTTCCCCTTTCCTTCATCCTTCCTCCTACATCCCACTGCTCTACAAGGAGGCCTTTACACATGGTCCCCCTCCAGGCAACCTGAACCAGCCAAGCAGCACAAAACTGCCAGCCTGGCCTGTGATTAGTGTTGCATCTCTTAATAAACCGTGGCAGTTCTGCACATAACTTACCATGACTGGCAGTATTTGTCCTGCACAGTTAGGCACAATTTAAGAGTGTTTACTCTCCATGCTGGGCCTTGCCCCAGCAATCTTCTCCTTGATTGAATAAACCTTCCTGCCAAGAAACAAGAGCAAGGCTGTGACTGCCACAGCCCAACAGGGAGGCTCTGAAGGCTTTTTGGCAAGGCTGGTGTCAGCGTTTGTTGGACTCAGTCTCTGTCCCAGTGCTTTTGGGGAATTCTTTCAAGAAGTGGTTGAGTCAGACTTTGGCCTGTCACATCCCACTGGAGAGCTGGCCCAGAGGCTCTGCTCTCTTCTACATTTCTGCAGAGCCCAGGCTGCAGCTTGAGGGGCTCAATGCTACTTCAGTTTGTTCCAACATATCAACTGCATACTAACCACATGCCATACAAAAGGCATCAAAACATATTATTGTTCCAATTCCACCACACTGAGGGACACAAACAGGAGATTTGCTGCCTAAATAGCACTATTAATCTCTTTGGAGGGCACAGAAGAAAGGCATCCCTATTGTGGACTCTTAGAGCAACAGAGGTATAATCTCATCCTCCAGTTTCCATTCCCTTGCCTTCAAACAAAAAAACTTTAGCCCAAGAAAAACACAAATAGCACAAATTTTAATGCTAGACAGGATCATTCAATAGTGTGTTTATCCACTTAACAGCAGACATGGTCATCTTAGAGTGTGTATTCAAGAGTGCTGGACCTGCTTTTACAATGAAGGCAGTAGGATTTGGACATTGACTTCTGCAAGAAACAAGATTTCTAATACTGTATATTAAGACTCTTTTATCACCTGGTCAGCTGTGTTAACAGGATTGCATTTCACCCTCCATGGACCCTTCATTTGAAAGGAAATATCAAGAGAACTTGTGAAAAACACATTGAGTTTTTGTTAATTATTAACACCAATGGCTACACACATACCACCTCCTTGCACATGCTTATCTCCTTTCAGTGGAATAAATCCTATGTTTCAATTAAGAAAACTCTGCTGACCCTGCTCTCCAGGTGACAGAAATGTGTTCTTACATTTTATGGTCACACAAAGCATCATTCTCGAGAGATACCAAACCACCTTAGTTATTCTTTGCACTAGCTGTGAAGATGCAGTAACAAATCTGGCATCATTAACACCATAGAAGCCGCAATTTATTTATTTTCAGCAACACATGAGTAACAGTTTGATGGTCTGAGTTTCCTATTTAAGATCCACAGTGTAAATGCACTTCTCATCATGGCATGCACCTGTCCAACAGCAACATTTCAGTGGGTATTTAGCAGTTTTCCTTCTCTTTCAAGCTCAGATTCCATGGTACTTCATAGCTTGTTGAATAGGAATTCAGTTACTGAATAGGAATTCAGTTATCACGAACACTGTGAGAAACATTTCAAATTATTTACCCTCAGTGCAATGCACCAACTCACAGGCAGTTTATTATGCAAGAGACGTAGAAAAGCAGCAAAGGAGGCGAAAGAGATGCAAATAAACGTGCCAGACCCATCCACCGGGCCCTACCTGGGGTACAGGACACAAAGATAACACGAGATGGGGACCAAAGGGGCCAAAAACCCCAAGTGAGGGATACCAGAGCCATGTGCAGCATCCCAGCGGTGCAGGATGCCTTGGGGCAACAGCAGCCTTGATTCACAAGTAGATTTATCCACCTGTTTTTTTTTCCGAGCGGATTTTTCAGCTGTCCCGTTATTTCTAAGGGCATCCCGGCTCTGCCTCTCAGCCCCCCCGCCTGCCCCCGCCACATAAATCCCCCCTCAGGGCGCTGAGCCCCCACCCCGCTGGGGCAGCCCCCGCCTCGGCCCCACTCACGGGTGTCGCCTTCTGTCGCCAAATCGTCCCCCATGTCGCGACAGAGCGGCCCCGCCGCCGCCGCCTCAGGGCGGGCTGAGGAGGCGCGTCCCCGCCGCCTCAGGGCGGGCTGACAGGCGCGTCCCCGCCTCCTCACAGGCCCCCTCGCCGCCGCTGATCTGCTCTTTCGCTTCTCTTTCGCTTCTCTTTAAAGCAAAATATTATAAAACGAGCCCGTTTCCCGGCAAATGCGTTGTTTTCGGGCCGTTTGGGGAGGATTTGAGTGGGGACAGACATCCAGCTGGTGCCATTTGGGCCGCCCTTCGCCTCAGCGCGGCTCTGCTGAGCGCTGCTGCTTCGAGGTGGTGGGCGGTTTAATTTTAAATTATTTTAATTCTGTTTCCAGATAAATTTGGTAGGAGAGGTATTTCTAATCAGTAGGGAATACGGGGGGTTGTTTTTGTTTTCCCCTGAAAGCAGGGCTCAGGGATTGATGTTTCCCAGGGATGAGGTGCTCTTGGTGCCTCACCTCCCTCAGCAGGTGCAGGATGGGGCAAAAGGGCTTTTTCCTTCAGAGTTTTAGTGAATTCTCCAGTTTCAGCCTCTGGAATGGTTTTATCTTTTATTTTGTTATCTATTTTGATAGTATGATAAGGAAGAAGCCGGGGTCAGCTGAGGTTGAGGGGATAATCAAGTCTGTTTCTGACAGATTTCTGTGGGTCCTCCAGAGTACTGAAATACTGCTTCCATCTCTGGGGGTCCCAAACATAAGAAGGACTTGGAGAAGCCGGAGTAAGTCCAAAGAAGGCCACAGAAATTCCCCAAGGGCTGTAGCACCTCTGGAGCCAGAGCTGGGGGTGTTCAGCCTGGAGAAGAGACAACTCTGGGGAGACCTTATATGAAGTCCCATCCCTGGAATCATCCAGGGCCAGGTTGGACAGGGCTTGGAGCACCCTGCGATAGTAGAAGATGTCCCTGCCCATGGAAGGTGATGGAACTGGATGATCCTTAAGGTCCCTTCCAGCCCAGACTATTCTGTGATTCTTTGCTGCTGGTCTCAGGGTAGGAGAGGTGACATCAGGTTTGTATCTCCTGGACCATGCTGGCCCACAGATGTGGTCCTTGTCAGGACTCCCTGGACAAGTCTCCTGGAGAAGTGTCTCTGTCTGTACCACTGATTTTGGCCGTGAGCTCACTCTGATGCCTGTCACCACATGAGGGTGCCAGTGCTGTTCACCTGCCACCACTTCCTGCTCTAGCAATAAAGTCCAGGGTGAAGATAGGGCTGCTTCCTGGGCTCGGGACAGTTTTGGGGTACATCCCGATCTCAGGGATCCTTGTGTGGGATCCTGTGAGAGAGCGTGGAGCGTTTGGTGTGTTGAGAGATGGGGGGAGGTGGGTGATGTATTGGGGTATGCAGATAAGAAGAGACCCTCTGCTTCTCCAAACTTGTCCCTTTGTGTGCACAGCTACACCAGAACTGTCTTCAGGGCAGGGAGACGGTGGTTTCCATTTCACTGAAACCCTTCACTTAGGGATTGAGGAGCCAAGTGTTGCTGATACAGTTGGACCACTACGGCTTGGCCTGCCCAGCTGTGAAACGAGGAGGTGGACCCTGAGCTCTTGAGCAAATACAGAATGTGCAGGGGAGGGTTATCGGTAGCTACTGCTCTCAGAGATTTGGATTCGTGCTTTGTTTGCCTTTTATTCAAACTGAAGTAAAAACAAAACAAAACCCAAAAAAATCACACACATCCCGCCCCCCCCCCCCCCCCCCCGGTAGGAAAAGTGAACATAAGGTCTGTCTGGATAAAGGGGAAGCCCTTCTTTTGTACAGTAGCTTAGTGGGTAGAGCGTCCTCCCCGAGGAAAGGGGAAACCTGGACTTGATCCTTGTTTCTGCCGGAGGGGAGATGCAAACCTCGGGCCACACAAGACCCCAGAGACCACCGTAAACAACAGGCTGCAAAGCATGTCTGGTGCGGAGAGTTTTTCTTGCTTTTTCCTGTTATTTTAAATAATTAATGATTTGATGGAGCAGGGAGTGGAGAAGGCAGGTGTCCCGTTTCCCTGGAGAGCAGTCTGTGCACCCGGCAAGACGGAGTCTTGCTCTTTCTCGATTAATATTTAAGTGTCTTCAGACAAACTGGAACGGCGCCAGCAGGAATGACTGAGAAGGGCTGAGCCCTTCCCACTGGGTATCCTGGTGCCTGGGGGCTGGGGGAAACAGCCCTGAATAGGGCAGGGAATAATCCCTGCTTGCACGGACTATGGGGGGAACTGTGCATCCCAGCCTTAGGTGGGACCTCTGGCTCTTGCTAGCCTTTTGTTATGCTGTAAGAGATCCTTGGATGGAAAGCTGTCTGGATTTAACCTGCCACTGTTAATGTCATTGTCTTCCAGAGCTTGAATCAGCCAGGACTCATCACCCACGGCTCTCCTGCGGGTTAATGCTGATCTCGGAGGAGGAATAGCGCAGATGCACTGAGAGTTCGCATCTGTTTGTGAGCTTGGATGTTTCCAGCAGGCAGAAAAAAAAAAAAAAAAAAAAAGGCAATGTAGGCAGTTCCTTCTGTCCTTCCCGAAGCGGTATGTGTTCAGGGGTGGAAGGCACCAAGACTTTCTGCTGATACTAAGTACAGAATGCTGCGACAATTTATTAACGGCACTGAACATTCACCTAGCGATCCATTTATTAGCTAACAGACCTAAAAGAGCTCTTGGATTTTTCCACTAATGTAGCATAAAGAATGATAGGGGGAGGAAGTAATCTGAGCCCTTTTTTGCAATATATTCCAGACATTGACCCCATCTTCAAAATGGTGTTAAAATCTTTTACTTTATTTCACTTGAAGAATAATTTTAGCTGAGCCAGCTTTGTGCTCTTTCTCACTTAGAAGTGAAGCTCTCTGTCAGAGAATTTTGTGCTCTTATTTTGCATGCACGGTTTTTATGTATTGCTTTAGGATAATCATTATTTTTGATCATTTAAGCCAGGCTGCTTAAATCTATGTAATTTTAAAATGTGCCTGTTAGCTCCCTGGTTTAGTTGTATACACTGTGATTTTCAAGCCAGTCAGATTTGCAGTTAGCCATGTAATACAGCCCACAAACCAGTATGTGTTTATGCAGAAACAGTTGCTTACCTAGAGGTTTAGCAAATTGGACTTTAATTTATAATCTTCCTTTGGAAGCAAAACTGGAAGGTGACTCCTCCTGCCTGCAGCTGCCTGTAGTTTGGGAAGCCAAGCTTCTGCTTTTCTGCCCACAGCAGTGGAGCCTGCTTTGAGGAGCAGCTTCCATCCTTGGAGGATTGTCTTTTCTGGCATATGCTGCCACAGACAGGAAATTGAACATTGCACGGGAGAGGGGATGACCACGTTCCTCTTTCAGTGCTGATGGACTGTTTTTATGTGACAGGGTGTCAAACAACCCAGTGTGCTGAGATAGCAACCGTGGCAGCACCTGAACGAGATCTTTGGGCACTGTGGTACACAGCTGCCATTGATGAGGAACTGTGTGTTTGTGCCTCTTTATGTCCCTGCTGTGAGTATTCAAAAGGGACCAACCATGCTAGTTCTGTTTTCTTTCAGATATGTCCCATTAGAATGGGATACACGTTACAGCTCTGGCTACATGGCTTCATGTGTGGCTCCAGCTTATTTATTTTTTGTCTGGGTTTGGCTTTTAGTTGTTCTGTAGACTAGGTTATTTTTGGTGCTTTCTTTGATAACTCTGTTCCTGTGACATGCTGCGGAGCCAGAACTCCTCTGGGAACATCCCAGAAATGCACACAAACATCAGCCCTGTAGCTTCTAACACTCAACATATGAAGCTTTCAGAAGGCCTGGACACCTAACGGGACTCCACAAACCCACTCTGGAAGCCCGAGAAAGATTCCAGTACTTTCCTCAAAGGCTGCATTCATTTCCTTGCAAGGCTTCCACAGAGGAACAGCTTGTTAGAGGGACCTGTGGAGCTTGGAAGCTTTGCCAATAATAATTCAAGCCCAATTCTGCAGTCAAATATTTAGCTAAACAGAGACTGTCTGATGACTGGATTAAACACAGGCTGCATCTGAGTGAGCTCGACATTTCAGGTTTTTGTCAGTGTCCATTTCACGAGCCTATAATTCCATTTTTCCTGTCTTCTCAGACTCGGCTCATGCTGTGTAATGTTTCAGGCAACACAGAATGGGGCATTTCAGCAGAGCTGTTGCTCCTAGCTCAGGAAGCAGCCTGAATCACAAAGTGATGTTCTTTGCTTTAGGCTTAGGAATAATCCAGTATTATGGGATTGGGAGGAAATCATGTTAGAGAAACTGAAGGGTTTGTTTGTCAGTAAGAAAAAGTCTCAAGGAACCAGGCAGAGATGTCAGAGAAGGTTGGTGAGTGAGCCTTGCCAGTGTGCTGCATGGTGCTGACACAGATAGCTCAGTCTGTATTAACAGCAACTGGAAGTTTGAGCTGGTGATTTGGCACTTCCCTCTCCTGTCACTCTCACTTCCCAAAGCTGATAGGCCTTTAAATCCCTTGTAAAGATAAATGATCTTAAGCTTGTATGTAGCTTTGAAAGTGAAGCTTGCATGTAATTAATGCTGTGGCAGGGGTTGTTCCTGACCTTCAGGCCACTCCTGTTGATCCCTGACCTCCACATGGAGCTTACTGACATGAGTCCATTGTATCTTCCAATTCAATATATTCTCCTACCAGCTGTGGAGAATTGGGCTCACATCTATCCTGCAGGAATATGTGAGAGGCAGAAAAATACCTCCCCAGCATCTCCCCACCTTAGAAATAACTGTAGGATAAAAAAAATTGTTATTTCTGTGATGCTTGGCGGAGGGAGGTCTGTATGAGCCCATTGTGTTCAGACTTTCTTAGTGCCTGAGTACCAGGTTTGACCAGTAGTTGAGAGATTACTGGTTTGACTGTCTGTGTCTCATGGTGGTGATCAGGTTGCAGTGGTCATTTTGTCTTTGAGCTGTTTGCCTTACTGGAATCATGGAACCTGGTCTTTCAAAGCCAGGAATGTAACAGTACTATGGTCTTAAAACATCTACTATGCGACCAAAAGCAAGTGTAGCAGGAAAGGATCTAAAGGCAGAATATTCTTTCTTGAATATAAGAAGAGAAATGGTGTGATGGAGCTGGAGTCACTGCTCTCCCTCGTTTGAATGTGATGGTTAACTGATCAAGTGTTTGGTTATGGGAGGTGGGAAGGGCTGCCGGGTATAAACCAAGCAATAATCGGGACACTGAATCCTAATCCCCTCGCTGACATGCCTGCGGGCAATGTTTTTATTCTCACTTTACTGCATGTGTAAAAAAGGGGAGGATCCTCTGCTTCCTGGGCCTCTGAGGATTGTCTGGCTCCTAAAGGCAATCTCTCCCTGTTCTTTTCAAGACAAAAGTGCATCTGAAATGTAGGATCTTTTAACCATATACCCAAAGTGCTGAAACCTACTTCCAGAGGCACAGCCCTGAGCTGCTCTTATGCCACGGTGAAGGGCTCAGTGCAAAACTTGAAATGAAATAGAAAATTGTGTTTGAGGATTTAATAAAAGCTAAGTGGAAGCAAAGGGTTGCTCAGTGATGCCATCGCTCCCTTCTAATGTGACCCCATGGAAAGCCATGGGGTCCAACAGGAGCAGGCAAGCACAGTGCAGCTTTGGAAGTGTTTCATTTCTGTCTCTCAGCAATTTTCTTCCAGAGCCCAGAACATCTGTCTCTGCCTCCAGCCACATGCAAGTGCACCGAGAGTGTTTTGTTCCAAGCCTAATGAGTAATTTTACGGTCTTGGAATTGGAGGCAGGGGGAGGGGGCTGGGACAGCAGCTGGAGTCGTGTGTTCTACCAGGAGCTCTGCTGATGTCAAATTGTAGCCTGATGATTTTTACTTTACTGCAGCCCACCAGGCTTCCCTTTAAAGTCCTCTGCTAGAGTTGCTGGTGATCAGTGCAGGAACAGCTCTGACATGGGTTTCTGCATTCCCAGGGCTTCTTCACTGCTGGGCTCAACAGGCAACATGGAAAATAATGACATCAGTGGAGAGGAGGTGGGGGAGCTCAGCTGGGCGTCAGCTCCACTCAGTGTGTGAAGAGAGCACACGTGAATGCAGAAAGCACACTTTGCCTGTCCTGCCTCTGGCTTCAGTGCTCAGGAGGGATGAGGGAACAAACAACCCCAGGCAGATGTGTAATCACATCACTCAGGTGTTGAACAGATGGTGCTGAGATGTGGTGATACACATGGTCTGAGAAGAGGTACAGAATGAATTGATTAAAATTGTCACTGGTCTCAGCAGTGTTTTTAAAGCACAAGCCCAGCTTTCTCTTTGAGAAGAACAGGGTTATCTGTAGAGAGAGAGAGATAATCTGTACAGGAAACAGAAGGCAGATGTTGTCATATGTTTATCATATATTTCCACCACAGGGTCTTCCTTTGGGACAGGCTTGCAGATCCTAAGCCCTGGAGCAGGACTTGCACATGGAGGGACCATGCTGTGTTTATCCAGAGCACATTATACAGAGCTCTTCCTCCACCTGCCCAAGTTTTCTTGGTCTGAAAAGCAAGTTTATATTCAGTCACTGTGACTCAGCCATAGAATCTGACTCATTTTCTTGCTGTTACTCATAGAAAGGAAAAGCCAAATGGCAACCAGTCTGTGCCTGTAGCCACCTGTAATTCTCCAGCTTTCTGCTGTTGTTCTCTGGATGAATTTCTGCTTATTGATACTAACACACTTATTTTGCTGAAGCTTTCAATACTTCTTTCTATAGAGGAAGACTGATTAGAAAACAAAATTTTCTACTCCTAAAGGGAAGAGGAAGTGTGCTGAATCTCCATGGCTGCTTGTGGAGTTCCTGAAATGGGACTATTTCAAGTGGACACTTCACAAAGGTAGCAACAGGATGGGACTAGATGGATCAACCACCAGGCAAAACTGGGAGCAGATGCAGAATTGCTGCAGCTCCTGAGCTGACCTCTGTGGTCTGGAGGAGGTTGCTGGTGGTCTATATCTTAAAGGTGCTCAGTGCTAGAAGATCCTGTTTCCAGCATCAATGACATGTTGGTCACCAGAAATCTGTCTCACCCACACTCTGGGCTGGACTCCCCACTGCAATGGAGAGACTTGAGCTGCTTGAGGTTCTGTGGGCTGCCAGTCTTCAAAGAAAGGGATGGTGTTTTACTCTGTGTAAGCCTCTGTTGCACTGCCAGCTCAGGAGTCTCTGCTCATTTCAGACTTGGCTGTTGCTCACTTGCACATATTTTGTCCTCTCATCAGGGTGCAGGGAAACACCAGGCCCCAGTTCCTTCTCTTGCAGTGTGATAGGTAGCTTATTCTGTGCTACAGACTGCAGGAGCATGAGTCAGAGCAGAAAACCTCACCCAAAAGAAGCTTTAGCTGTGAGATGGAAATTGGTGCCTGCCACCATAGTTGGGCCAAACCCAGCCTTTCCCATTTCAGCTTCATTCCATGTAAAAACTGCACAGGAGAGCACAGTGTAAAGCTCCAGGTGGGTGGGCTGTCCAGAGGACAAGGAGGTGTCCTGCGTATGGACACAGGGTTGGTAATACATGACCCTGATAACAGAGGGCTGTGTTAGAACTAAGGCAGTTTCCTCTTGGTTATGGGAAGCTGAGGTTCAAGTCAACAGGCTGAGTGTTCCAGAGGGGACCTTGGCCTTAAACCTGGCTCTCCCTTCTCAGCGACCTGCTGCTGGGTTGGGACACCACCACAGGGTTCTGCTCTTTCATCATTCTCCTGGATCCCATCTTAAGAGTTTTGATAAGAGTCATTCCACAAACTCTCAAATGAAAAGCTGGGATTTTGGTTATTTTCTGGTGGAAAAATATTTAATTGGAAATATTCCTTGGCATGCTTTCAGCTGGAACACTTCCTGCACCCTCTGAAAATATTGCTCATTTTGAGTGCAAACGCTTCTTGTGAGGGTTTTTTTTTTTTTTTTTTTTTTTTTGTTTTGTTTTGTTTTGTTTTTTGTTTTTTGTTTTTTGATTGCAGTCCCTTCCTTGAGTTTCTTTTTGCCTCAAGCAAATGATGGGAATTGGCCTCTTATTACATGGCACTGAGATGACCTCCTGGGGCTGCCTGCACGTCTTGCTGCTGTTCATGGCAGAGCATGGCTGAGAGAGGCTGGAGTGGTTGTGTAGCACGTAGGGAGCAGGCACTGCCCTGCTGCTCCTGGCTGTCTGCTCTTAATACCCGCCACCGCCCCCAGCTCTGGCAGCCGTGTTTGCAAAAAACTCTGCGGGCTGTGGAAGTGAGCTGGTTTCTTCATGACAATGTAGTTATCCTTTTAAGGGAAAATTCCCTCTGGGAGCCAGCCCTCAATTACCTCCTGCTCCAGTGCCTTCTTGCTGGAGATGGCTTGTAACACAGCTGAGCTACAGCCACAGGAACTCAGCCGAGTGCCCAACTGCTTGGAAAAAAAATAATAATTAAACTCTGTTGGCCTCTGTTGTTTGCTGAATCTAAAAATTGGGGTCAGAACCGAATGAGGCTGGCTCTCCTCATCAGTGCATTTGTGCAGAACCAATCTGTGGATGCTTCATCTTCAACCCAGATGCTAGCTATTCCCACAGTATCCCTGGCATTGCAGACCCCGTGTGCTTACTCTTCCCTAAAGCAGTTTGTTGCAATATTTGGGAGCTCTAGGTAGGATAGGACTGGTGATAATTACCCAATGCAAGTATCTGCTAAATGCCAGGGAACTGGAGAAGGCAGTGGCTGCATTTCAATTTGCTGTTATTCATTGTGGTGAATGGGAAGGGTCCTCCAAGGGTCCTCATTTGGAGGCTGAAAAATTCCTTCTATTCTTCTGACATGTCTCACAGTCCACAGGAAGGATGTCTAACCACGATGGGGCTGCTGTGGATGTTGCCCTCTGTCTCTGTCTCAATGAGCAGAACAGGAGCTGTAGAGAACAGCCTGTGCTCTTTCTATTCTATAGGACTGGTGGCCTTGGCTGCAAGCCCCTAAATTTACATCTCTTGTGTTTAGTGCTGAAAATACTTTAATTCCAAACAAGCGGCTTACTAGAAGAACATTACATTCTTGAATGCAAACTTGCCACAGGAATGAGACCGGACTCTTTACAGACGTTCTAGGGATTCCTTTTGATGTCTGCAAATTTACTGGAATTGTTGTGGGCATTTTCTCTCATTTAAAAAAACCAACCACCTGTGCAGCTACTGTTGTCTGGAGACAAAATAAATATACCACAGCTCGTGGCCTGACTGGCTCATCTGAGAATGAAACAATGCCCCTTTGAAGGAACAGAGGAGCCAGGCTGGAACCTTATGCCTCATTTTGAATGAAGTGGACAGGAATCCTACTTTGCCTCGATTGAACTGAAGAAGATTTCACATCTTCTCAGCTTTCCCAAGGGCTTAATTTTTTTCCCCTTAATATAGAGCAGGGAAAAACGTTTTTAAAAATTTTAAACTTTTGTGACAAAAACAAGAAGCAATCACACAATTTCCATCAAAATATGTAATTTCATGTTTTAAAAAATGCTTGGATTAGTTACTTAAGAAATTGTAAACCAAAATGTTGAAATCATGTTTTTGAGCTGCAGAGCAAAATTGTCACCTTTTGAAATGTCAACTTCTCAAAATTATTTTTTGTATTAGTTTTTTGAAATTAGTTTTTGAAACCAGAACACCTTTCCATAGCTGCAGTCCTCTGATAACAGTC
The DNA here is from genome assembly GCF_965231275.1 of Zosterops lateralis. Taxonomy (NCBI): domain Eukaryota; kingdom Metazoa; phylum Chordata; class Aves; order Passeriformes; family Zosteropidae; genus Zosterops; species Zosterops lateralis. The sequence continues at coordinate 17,870,604 of NC_139773.1, read as the reverse complement.
TTGCAATGCTGTTTTGACCTGAAAATATTTTAACAGAAAATTTCTCACCAGCAACTCCCATGAGGCCCTGATTCCACCCTTGAAGATGAGTTGGTTTTGATCCCACCTGGATGGAAAAGCAGAAGTGTGGCTAAGCTGAGAGCAGTCCTGCCCTTTGAATACATGACTTTTGTTTGCATTGCTGACCTTTCACAAGTTCATTAGCTCTTGGCCATGAAAAACAAGTGGAATATATTTGCCTTGCTCAGGAAATTCAATCCATACTGTTGAAAATTCAGTGTTGCTCCAGAGAAAGAGCCCATTGAAAGCCCTGTGGTTGGACACAAAGGTTATCCACGGGCTGGGTTGTCTCCTGTGATCTCCTGTATGACATCTGGCCATGTTTTTTCCTTTGAGCTTCCCCTCACCACTGTCTCTTGCAAAGCTGAGACAATACATGAAGAACTGGGCAGTGCTTTGCTGTCATGGTGATGTGGTCTAAACAAACCCGGAAGATTTTGCCAGCATTTCAAAACTCACTTCTTGTTGCAAATGAAATAGCTGAGGAGCTTGCAGTTTTGTTTGCACAGATCCTTGCCCAGTTAGTCATGCTGGCTTGCATATCTCTTGAACTTCTGGAGATCTTTTCATGTTTTATCAGTTTCAGTGATAACTATCCCAGCGTGCGGTGGTGTGCTAGATAATTTGTATCCAAAACAGATTAGAATTTGTCCTCTATGAAACATTTCTTTCTGTGCAAGGCATGTTTCTCTGGAAGGAAAAAAAATATCTTTCCTCCAAAGCTGAAGCTTTTGTGGAAGGGAAAGGAAAAATACTAATATAGTTAAGAATTTCACAAGCGTCTGAAACTATTTAGAGACCAAGAGGGAATTAAATGTTTCCAAGCCCCTTAAATAAAGGGTAAAGGAAAGTCAGTTATCAGCATTCAAATATCCTAATTTCTGGATGTGCCCTGCTGTGTATTTCTGTGGGGAAGGAGAGTTTGAATCTGTTTGCATTGCATAAATGTCATATCCTTACCCATGAATGACAGCTCGTACTTGGCATTGCATTCCCATGGCTTGCCCTCTTTCTGCCTCTGACCTCTTCTCCTCATAGTTTCTGCTCCACATGGCTTTGTCTTTTCCCCCAGAACATCTCCAAAATATTTCAAGTTCTCATTTCTTATTTCAAATGAACAATATCTGAAATATTGTAGATATATACAGTATTCTCATAGTATGTCTTATCCACTTATGGGCTGTGAATCGAAGTTCTTTAACTGTCATATTGTCCAAAACAAGCAGGATTTGGAGGTCCATCCTAATCCCTGCTAAGGGTTAGAAAGGTCATCAAAGGACGAGTTCTCAGAATTGGCTTTTTTTTGTTTATTTGTTTTTTTCTGGTTTTTCTGTTTTTAGAGGCACTTCATGTGGTCATCTGATACTCTGGTTATTCAATGTTTATTACAAAATGTCACTAGTTCACCAACTAAAAATAAAAGTATCTGCTGCAGGAGAACGGGTTTGTAGCCCACCTCTTCAATGCTCTTTGCCTTTGCCTTCATTCTTCAGGGTGAGAAGCTCCGTCATCTCTCCTGGGTGCACCACAAGGCAAAATTAATTCAGGGCTACAAAACAGCTTTAGGTCTTTGTACTGGAAGACACTATAAAAGAACCACCAAGAGAGGCAGTTCTAGCTTTGAACTTTTGATGCCTTTAATTCATTTATTTGGAGTTAGTAATTTTAAAATTCATTTCAAGAATGCCCATGTTCTGAAGCACAAATGTCCTTCATGGGCATGGGGTGGAAAGAGGAAATGAAAAATGGGGGATTGTAGATGCAAGGGATGTAGAAACTGGATTGTGAATCTGATGACGGTGGGAGTAAGGATTTTCTTGGCAGCAGCACAACTAAAACTTTTGGAAGTTTCTGTCAACACAGTTTTGAGCTTTCTAGAGCTCAGTTGTTCTGGCAGAGAAGGGGAATGAGATGGAAAAGTAGGGAAAGATGAGAACTGAAATGTGGAGAAGAAGAGGATCCATTTTGAGAGAAATGGCTGCAGAGGTGTGAGCAGGGTCTGCAGGGGCACCACATTTATCACCTCACAACTCCTCAGTGAGAGGGAAGCCAGGGTTAAATACTTGAATAGCCCGTGAAGTTTATCATTCCCTGAGTCTGTTAATGTTTTGTAACATCACCTAGCAGTGGTTATCACAGGAATATGGTGCCTTGTAGCTGTGAGGTAAGACACTAGGAACACAGTGACTAAATTTCCTGGAATAAATTATGCACCGGCTTTTTGAAGTGTGTGAATTTTCACAGCATAACAAAACAATGATCTCCATTCTTTAACACTGTGGGTACCTTTCACATCTAAGAATTTTCTGACTCTTAAACTGGAAAGGGGAAATGTTGGAGAACTTCGCTCTTGATGACTCATGGTTAAGCTAAAACACGCATTTTTTTAATAGCAAGAATAATTAGTCATCAGTGTGGGCTAGCTCAGGCTGTAGTAAATCTTTTGGCCCCCTGGGACTGGAAGAAATCTTTCTGCTCCTTTTCAGTTGCAAATTATTGAGTTCTGTAGGATCACAGGAAGGAATCTAGGACCTGCATTGTCTATTTCAGTCTATTGCATGAGACAGTCTCTTCAAACCCGTAAACCATAACTAGCCATTGAATTAAGAGCAACTCAGGCAAATTATTCATATGACAATACTATGCAGATTTTCTTTTGCATTTTTTTACATTTTTTATTGTTTCACATAGTGCTAGACATTTCCCTTTCTTATGAACACCAATTTCAGGCCAAAATGTGATGTGTTGAGTATTTTCTTAATGAGAGAAGAAAATGCTTTTGTCTACAGTGTATCTGTAGAAATCACCCTGTGTTTTGGAGGTTCCTTTGAGGAACTGCCCCCTTCCCAACAAGGAGTTAGAGGGTTTGCTAACCAAAATTTTTTAGCCAAATGAACGTTCTTATTGTGCAACAGGATGGCATATACACTTGCAGTCTTTTCCCCGCTTCCTTGTAACTTTTGAACCTACTTCCTTACCTACTTTTGACCAATTTCTGACCTGTTATTGCAGAAGGGAAGCACTGTGATACCACCCCCTTCTCATGCTGCAGCTTCCCAGCATCTGGGCAGAGGAACAAGGCTCTGGTGTGGCTCACCACCAAGGGAACCAGCACCGAGTGGGCTCCACATTCTGTAGACACCAGCAAGTCCACATGAAGGCGTTAAGAGCAGCCCAGCCAGCTCTGCTGGAGACTGCACTGGGTGAGGTGATGCTTCCCACTGCTTTCCAGAAGGAAATCCTGGCCTCAGCCATGCTTTCTGGCTAGGGCAGCCAAGCTGGCAGGCAGGGATGAGCCAGGAACTGCCCTGTGCACAGCAGCAGCTCCAGCTCTGTGCCAGCTGCAGCCCCCAGCGTTCCTCCTTCCTCCTGTCTTGTGGTTAGCACAGCACCAAGCTCACCTCAGCTTGACCACAGCCTGTGCAGCCTTTCACTTCTGGTGGCATTTCCTTGCTCCACTTTAGGACAAAATGATTCTGAAACAACAGATTTTTAAAAGGAGGTTTTATTGCCAAATCTCAAAGCTCTTTACAAGCAGGAGACAAAGTGCTGCCTTTCCACGGGCTGCAGCAGCTGCTTTTCAGATCGTCATCCACACTTGCTCACTTGCAAACTCACTTCCTTCCTGTCACAGACATGTAAACTGGTGGCACAGCCCAAAACACAGACTCACACTCCAGCACTCCAAGCCCAGAGGGTTCTCAGGCACAAAACTCCCAAGCCTTAGTGCAGCCAAGAATTAGATGCAAGTTTAAATGCATGTTTAAAGGAAGATTAAAAAAAAGTGCATGGTGGCAGGATGTATCTCAAGATGGGAGTTGCCATAGAAGGCTGGATGTTTTAGGATGAAACTGCTAAATCTATTAGAAAAAATAGTTAAAACCAAGAGTCTCTAACAGTAAAGTTACTGGATGATACAGAGATTCCACTTAAGTTACATCTATTTACAAGACATAATATAAATCTAGTAAGAGCTGTTAGTACAGCATATACAGTAATTAGCTGTAGGTTGTAAAATGATTTAATTTGCCCACTTCCTAACAGGTAGAGGGTATTTATCTGTTAGGATTCCTACTGATGGCTATTCAGTAAAATGTCAGACATTTATTCATTAGAATATTGAGTATAATATAAAAATATACAGTAAAATATAAGCACATCCTGTAGGTTTGGCTTAACAAACACAGAGGGATGTCTGGGCATTTTCACCAGTGCTTTGCCAGATGAGTATCCACAGAACACACCACCACAAGAAAACACTGGGGAGAGCAAAAGCATTTGAGTATAAATTAGGGGACTGAGCTACCCCATAAGCTGTTGTCATTCTCCTGGATTTCAGTGCCAGGCTTTGATATGCCTGTTCTGAAGTTTAGGATTGGCTTCAGTTTTGGGATATGAACCTGTACCCAGAGTTTGCCCTGGTTTGTGTATACTCTTGTTAGTGTGAACTGGGTTTTCCCCAGTCTATTTATTGTTCTAGAACTGCATCTTGCAAAAGCCTGCCTGCTCTCTGGAGCTGGTGTCCCTCCACTTCCAGTGCACACCAGGTTCTGACAGCTCACATTCATACCACACAGTGTTCGGTAAACAAAAGTGCACATGCAGAAAAAATACATTTAGATAGCAGATAGGCACTGAATATTGTCTGTGTTCTTAGCCCTTGTCCTAAGTGTGTCTGGAAAGGTGAATATGACCCATAGTTCATATTGAATCCACAGCAGCAAATGGCACAGGGCCATAGTTTCCTCCAGGCTGTGTGCCTTGGCCTGGGCTTAGGACATTGGAAACTTGTCTCAAAGCAAAGCTTTTTGGCACCTGAGTCTTGAGTGTTCAACCATGTAAAACTTTCCATGTGACAGAATAACAAGTGAACATACATCATCTATGGCTTTCCTGAGAGAGGGACTCATTACCAAAACCAAGGCTAGTTTATTCAAAAGAGGCTGAAGCATTAGTTATGGTCACTATCTGTCTTGCTGGCTCCAGGTGCTGGAAACCAGGGTATTTGGAAGCCCAAAGCCACTCTTTATGTGCTTAGACCTGAAGTACCTATGCCCAGCCTAAGAGGAGGCTCAGATGAAACTTTACAGCTGCTGTGGGTGGTGTTTGCAGCCCCCTGTGCAGACTTGTGGGACCCGGGAAATTAGGAGAAAAAGAAATGGATGAGCTAAGAACAAAGTGCTGGCAAACAAGAGTAAAGAGTTTAGGTAGCGTGTCACTCCTCAAAACCAGACTGGGGAGATTGCCATTTTCCATGCTCCCAGAGGAGAAGCCCTCTGGGATGTCACACTACTCTCCTCAAGCAACTACAGAGAATAGAAGAGAGGACCCAGCTCAGGTATGGAGCTATACAGTAGCAGTGCAAAGACCAGATTTTGCCACTGCTGTGATCACTGAAGACCACAGGAACTGTGGTGGACAGGGGAATTGTGCTGGAGCCTTCTGCAATGCCTTCTTCAGACCCCTCCATAGCAATGCATTTTTATTTTCATATACTTAAGCCATTGGGACCAGCCCCAAAGTTTTGTGTGCAAATGCCTTTCCCTCCATGTGTGTCAATTAGAGAGATCTGGGCCAAACCATGGCTCTCAGGCTGGCCAGGACACAGCAGGTAGAGACATGTTCAGTGGGAAGGGGCATCTCATCCAGACCCACTGCCTGATGTGCATGCTCCTGTCAGTTACATCCCAAGACACATATTCCCAAAACTTCTTTGCGACAGCTCTCCTAGGAAGCTCCTGGGGATCTCCTGGACACAAGTTCTCCAAATGCCTGGCTATTTGTTCCTAACAACGCTGAGGGGATTCAGAGTTATCAGATAGGTATGGTCCTCAATAATAAATGTGTTGTCTTGGTAGAAGACACTTTCAGAGGCCAACTGTAATCTCAATTTCCCTATCAATGAAAGAGGAACAATCCATACTTGCCTGGCAATGATGCTTTGAGACTTGTGTTCACTCACACAGTGCTTAGCACACCTAAAGCACTGCAGAGCCAGCCTCAAAGTGCCTTCATACAGCTGCTCCACATCAGGGACTCTACTTGGAGCTAGGAACTGGCTAGTTTGGTTTGCCTCTGTGTGAGGTCAGTTTTTAACTGTGGATGTGGTTTTATGAGTATCTTTGGAGAAGATTAAACTGTTTGTCTTTACATTCCTAGATGTCACTGGGCCAGGTGGTCTGGGAAACCGTGCCAGCAAGTGAACAAACACTGACTACATTTATCCTTAAATGATTTAGCTGGGAAAACCAGATAGGTGCCAGTGTAATCTGGTATTTGCTTGTCTGTAAATACAAGAGAGACAGGGGCTTTTGCTAGAATAGCCATTCTACTCCTTTCAAAAAATCTGGCTTGGTCTGATTGCCAGTAATTTTTAAGGCCTGATCCATTGAAAGGACTTTGGACAGAATCCTTAAAGAGCATTCACATTTTTGAAACTGTTCACTGTCCTGTAACCTTCTGCTGTGCTAAGAGGATTAGAACCAGACTGGTATGTACAACATGAAGAAAGAAAGATGCTATAACTGAAAGCTCAATTCTGTCCCACAAACATGATGTGTGCACAGCAAAACACCATCTTTAAACACTGGCCTAGCAATGGTACAAATCATAAATGCAAATGTTTAGCTTTGATTTTGGGAAATAGTCTCCGCAGAGTGCATCAGGGAGCACTTCTCCTATAAAGAGTCACTAGATCCTTTTGCTTTTCTTTCTGTTTCTGTGCTCCTTCTTTTTTCAGTTCTCCAAGACCTTTAATTTCTTGCAAAACTTGTGAAGCTTGTCGAAGCTGTTCTACTGCCTCAGTGAGCAATGTCTCTGCTATCACTGGGGGTCCATTCCCCTCCTGGGCCTGTTCCCATCCTTCACGTAAAACCTTCTGCAGAAGCTTTTCTGCTTTTTCCCTTTCATTAGCAACTTTCTCCTCCATTTTAGCTAAGCATTGATGGGAATCCTTTGGGAAACCTTGGCCTGGAAGTGCTCTCTGTTTATTTTTGGAGTCAGAGAGCAAGTCTCCCAGAGAAGAACAGCGAAGTTTGAGACCTGAAGTGCTTTCTGTAGAATCTTTCTTCTCAATAGTTGCTTTTCCTCTCTCATGGTCTGTTTCTGTAGCTAAGGAAGTCTCTGTCTCTTCTGCTGAAGTTTGCTGTTCCTTCTCGGCTGTGGTCCTCCCATTTCCTTCTTCTGTTTCAGCTGTCAGGGATGTGAACTCTGCTACCTCGCTGGCTGTGATCCCATTCACTGGGGGCTTGGAGCTGCCAGACTCCTGCTCTTCCCAGCCCCCAGCTTCCAGGTCACCATGGCTGGAGTTCACTGTGGCGAGCATTTTCTCTGGCAAAACCTTAGGAGGAACAAGAGGCTTTGAAACATCTGCAGCAGGGATCTCATCCAGGTTGTCTTTGCCATCATTTCCTGATGATTCCAAGTCTTCTTTCTTTATAGGTTCAATGGTTGGTTGGTCCCAAGCTACTTTCAGCTTGTCTGGCACACTCTTAGGAAGTGGAATTGGAGCTTTTGGTGTAACTCTGTTGCTGACCTCAATGAGGTTCTCCTTGTTCTCCTCGCTTGGTGCTTGGGATTCTTCCACATTCTCCTCTGGACTTACAGAGTCCTCTTCCTTGGCATTTAAACTGTCCTTTAATCTGATGCTTTCCTTAAGCTTCTTATCTGGAGGAAGTGGAGGAGACAGAGGTTTTTTATGTTCCTGGTCAGGAACATCGTTCTCTGGCTCCTGGCTTTCTTTTGTGCCTGTGGGTTTTGTAGGTGGCATAGGGGGCTTTGGAGTTTCTTTTTGAGGTGGTTCATTGTCACTTTCACTGATAGTGGAATCAAAGGTTGGTGGTCCATTGTCTACAATATCCAGATCTAGTCGCAGGATACCATCTGATGTACACTTGGCAGCCTGAAAAACAAGAGAGAAAGTTTTCAATATCTATCATTGATCCTCTGTTTCATCATTTAACTTCAAGTTAAAGTGCAAAACCCTCACAACCAGCATGGCAAGCAAGGGGCTGCTGCTTCAAGCTGAGAATGTTGGGGCTGTTCAGCCAGGAGAAGACAAGGCTCCAGGGAGACCTTAAAGCCCCTTCCAGTGCCTAAAGGGGGCTTCCAAGAGGGCTGGAGAGGATTTTTCACAAGATCATGGAGTGATAGGACAAGAGGGAATAGCCTTAGGTTGAAAGGTTGAAAGTTTAGATTAAATATTCAGAAGAAATTCTTCACTATAAGGTGGTTAAACCCTGGCACAGGTTATCCAGAGAGGCTGTGGACTCCCCATCCCTGGAGTGTTCAAGGCCAGGCTGGAAGGGCTCTGAGTAACCTGGTCTAGTGAAAAGTTCTTTGCAGATGATTTTTAAGGTCCCTTCCAACCCAAAGCAGCCCTTGATTCTAAGAAAAGCACAAGAACTTACTTTACTACTTCCTTTGAAAAAAAAGTCTTAAAGCCTGTTCCACAATAACCTAATTTCTTGGTTTTCCTGTGAGTGCTAGGGTTAAGCTCTGCCTTTTTATCCTTTGTCCTGTGGTAGTGGGATGCCTCTACCCCTTCCTTTACAATGTGCATCCCCAAAGGCTCACTTTTCTGTTTCTGAACTTGTCAGAAACCAAGTTTGTAATCCTGTTGCCTTCTGCTTGCTGCCTCTAACTTGATGACATCCCAACCTGACCAGGCCCAAACCTCAGCTGGTTAAACCTCCTTCAAACCACAGGCTGTGTGCAAATCTCACTAGCAGAGAGGTTTTCCTAAAAAGGATGGACTTAACAAAGACACTGCAGTGTGTAAGCTCAGTGCCCCACAGGGAGAGCTGCGGTGACAGTTCCTGTGTGAAGGAACCAAAAACCACACAAAGGCATAGCTGCAGCCAGGGCCAGGCTCCTGTACTGCAGAGAATTTAGTTAAAGCCTCTCTTTGCCTTTACAGCCCACCAGAGAGACAGAGGCAAGCTGTATCCTGGCAGCTTGGCCCTAACCCATCCTCACCTGGCCTGCTTTTAACACTGAAAATCTATGTTCATGCCATTTCCTTCATGAATCTGCAGCCAGCAGCCATGATACACATCTTTCTGCAGGCTCTATCCCCTCATTCCTGCTGCTAAATTTGCAAGCCAGTTTCCCCTGATTTTGGCTGAGGGTGAGAAGTCTTAGAGGTATTAACCTCAGAGGTATCTCATGAAAACAGTGATCTGAGCAGGGAAGAGAGATGTTTTTAGTGCCTAGGGAAGGGCTCCCCACCTTACTGAACCCATATTAGGCAACTGAATCCACACTTCATTGTTGCTGTGACTTTTGTCATGTTTTCTTCTGCGGTTTTCTGGAGGATGGGAATCTATGATTCATTCTCATGCATTTCTCTGGGAGAGACACTCTCCCTCCATTTCTATGCAAAGTAAAAAGTCCCAAGGTATCTCATTTTCTGCACAAGGGTCATCTGAGTGTTGTGCAGGCACATAAGTCAGAGTCTTGGAAGTCTGAAGAAAGAAGGTTTGATTTAAAAACCTTCCTTGCTTGCGATTAATGCTCTGCTAAAATATCAATCTGTCTGTAGAAACTTTTCCATAAATCATAGGAATCAAACATTAGTAAGAACCTCTCCCCTGGAAATGAAATGCAGATTTGTGGGGTTTTCTTTTTTTTTTTCTTTTTTCAAGTGACAGACCCAGAAAATCAGTTAAAAGCAGACAGGTTAATCTATAAAACTGCCTAGGAGAATAATGTATTCTGTTTCAGACCTAGGGAAGGGTTTGTAAGCTTGAAAGCTCGTCTGCTTTCTCTGGTTAGCTTAGTAAAAATATAGCAGCACAGCAGTCCCTATGGACCATGCAGTTCTTCTACCTTTAGACCACTGTGGCTACAAAATTATCACATCTTTGAAAATAAATATAGGTGCTTCAGTCTCTTCTGCTGAAAATGAAACTCTAATGGCTCTGACCAGATGGTGAAGTAGCTTATGAGTTATGAAAAGCTAAATATATGGTAACATGCTGCAGCAGATAGAGATCTATGGGAACCTGGAGCTTCATTAGAGAGGTGCTGGCACTGTCTTCCCTGCAGGAAGTTTTTTCCGTTGTAAGTTTTCTCTGGGGTTTTTCCTGGGGTTTGGTACCTGAATAGAAGGAGCAGCCTTCAGTGATCCCAGCTGGTGGGATGGTCACTCCAACAGGGTGCACTTACCTCCTTTAGGTGACTTCTCGTGGGTGGCCGACGTCCATGGGACACCTTCACCCTGTCCCGAGTGACATGGTCCAAGGAAAGGCTCTCATCCACTTTCACCTTTAACAGGGGGAAGAGGAGGGAAACAAAACAGGAAGAGGGTTATTAATTTCTCATGATGTGTCTGTAGAGTTGTCACTGTCACACATGAAATGTTGAAGCATTTGGAGAATATTTCACCTCTAGTCTTTACCTCAGAGCTCAATTACAGCCTGCCTGCAAAGCCCTGCATGTATGTGATGGATATTTAAGGTCTCAGAGGTTTGTAATGGCTAAACTTCTCTCCACCTAAGAGGCAGGGAAAAAAGGACACAAGGAGCTTTGTCCTCACTGCACCCTGTGCTTGGACCAGCTCTTGCATGTGGCAGAACACAGCACCAAAACTGCTGTTTCCATCTTAGAGGAGAAAGCTCATTAATAACTGTGACCTGACTGTGAACTGTATCAGCAGCACTTTGTTACAGCCCTTCCCTTACACAGCCCTAATGACTGCAGGATACTGAGGAGAAGGTGTGAGCAGTGACCTGGATTAATTGCAGCTCCAGCTGAATTAACAAATTTATTTCCTGGAACCAGACAAGAAATCCAATGCCTCACACTCCTAAGGAGGGAGGTCCCAGTGCCCTGACAGGTATTTCTCTGTGTTGGCTCTATGACCATCCACCCACACTGGGATGGCCAAGGGCTGGAGTCTGCTCCCCATGGAGGGGTAGCACCAGTGACCAGGGACACTGAAACATCTGTGTGTCCTTGGTACCACAAGTTTGTACAATAGGAAAGCTGGCGAGGGTGAAATAGGGATTTAAAGACAAAAATGGTTGGTATGGCAGAGCGGTTTCCACAGCTCCTTCAGGACAGAACAGATAATCCAAACCATTTGAGGGCTTGACCCATTAACCTGTGCCTGGCCTGTGTGGAAACACTTTAAATCCGAGGTTTGATCCTTACTGGAATGAATGAGAATTAGAGGCTGGCTCCCTCTGTAAGGAGGATAACTCCACATCACAGGGCAGGGAGGTGATCTGAGATCCCACCTTGCTGTGCTGCTGAAGGGTGTGCAGAGTTCACTGCTCACTTGCTTTTGCCCTCTGCTGAATAAAAGCAAAGCCCAACCTCTCAGAGTTTACACCTCTAGCAACCAGTTAGCCCTTTCTTCAAAACTTTTACTCGTTGCTTTGGTTTCCTTTGCTAAACAGGACTTGCTGATTGCTTTGTCCCTCGTTACCCTACTCATTGTTCTTGTGTCATTTCCATGGTCGTGGTTTTGTTCATTTCCTTTCAGTTACTGAAAGAACTGCAGAAGAGATGCTGCTCCTTTGGTTTAGCTCAGGGTTGACTTACAAACTAAGAGGGAGCAGGGCAAGGTTAAACAGGCTCTAGGTTGTGCAATTTTCATCCTCCCCTCTGTGCAGCAGGATGGGAGGAGAATTTGAAAATGCAGGTGGTGCTGGGGCCAGCTGAGAGGAAGGCAGGTTTGGCCAGGGCCATGGAGTGACTTTCCACCAGACTTCTCTCCAGACTGCAGGTGGAATAGCTGGTGGACTGAGTCACTTCAGACTTTCCCAGTCCTGAAGACTGGGCTATATCCTAACCAAGTACCTCCATTTCCTGGCTGCTTGGTGCTGAGGATCATGGCAGTGTGGGGAGGATGAGTCCCTCCAGGCTGCATCCCAGCTCTACACAACTCAGCACTGCAGGTGCTTCTCTGCACCAGGTGCTTCCACTGGGAGAGGGGAACTCCCAGAAATCCTCTGATCCCAAGCTCTGAAGGGAAGGAACCTTCCCTACCTTGCACACCACCTTTCTCTTTCCTTGGAGAATGGGTGGCATGCAGAAAGGATGGGGAGAACAGGAGTTCAGGCAAGTTCTAGTTTTATCTAAAGGAACCATGGATGAGAACAGACACAGAAACACAGGAGTTTGAAGACCGTTTCTCTTACCTCATCAAATACTTTGTTTTTGCCTCTATTGATCCCTTCATTAAGAGCTTTTATCCACGATTCCTTTTCTTCCAAAGTTGGAGCTTGAAATTTGATATCATGAACCTGCAAGAGCAGAGAGAGAATTTTTGCCTGAGCATTCCTTGTCAAGACCAGAGGTACCTTTGAATCACTTCAGTTTCTATATAACATCCAGTTCTAGCCTATGTTTAAACTGCAGATTCCTTTGTGCTTTGGCATAGCTCCCATGAACAGAATTTTGTTATGCTGGACAGCTTTTTGTTGTAGTTTTATTTTGGTAACTACTAAAGTAGTAAAAAAGTAAGCTTCTTCCTTCTTCAAAACACTTGGAATAGCTCTTGGAGCATCAGTGAGTTGTACAGCAAATAGTCACACGCATAGAGTCAGACTGAAAGTCCAAGTAACAGTGGCTGCTTCAGATGGAGTAAAATACCTCATCTCCCACTTCCCCCAGAATACAAGGAACAGAAAGGGTGCATGCAGTGGGCTCTGCCTGCTTCCCCGTTCCTGTGGCTCTGCAGAACAGAACTGATACAGGAACGTGGGGCACTGACATTGGCTGCTCAAACCCTGACCCAGCTAGGCACACACATGATGAGGCACAGGAGCAATATAAGTGCAAAAATTCATCGTATCTTTTTTTTGTTTCCAAATGAAATCCAGCATTGAATGCTGCAGACAGGCAATCTCTGGGGTCTGAAGAGCTGCCCCAAGAAGAAGGGAAGAGCTGGCCATGTAAGAGGGAACTGGGAAGAAGGATGAGTGGATGATGGGTGGATGGGTGATTGCATGGCCTGTCCTCCAGCCAGCCAGCTCTTCCCTTCCTCCAGGACAGCCCCATGGCTCTGCTCAGTGTTTCCAATCTCTTCTTGCCCACAGCAGGGACAATAGGCAGGGTGTTATTTAATTCATTGCTGTTTTCTCTGAGCACCTCACCAGTATTATGTAGCTTTGCCCCAGAGTACACTTCGGGTGAGAGAAATACCATCTTCACTTTACAGGTGGCTCCATGGCAGACTAGCTGGGATCCAAACAGCTCCATGTGGTGCCCTAATCCACACTGCACAGGCACACAGGAATATTCCTGTGCTAAAGGACATCAGCAGCATTGCAAAATGAAGCACTTAGAAGTTAAGACACTCCCCGTGTTTCCAGGCTGTAGGGATGTCAGCCTGCTGTGTGTGTTCCTCCCAGCACCGTCCCTAACAACAGGGTGGCACTTCTTACTGAGTTATTCCATCATGTGTTTTATCCTCCTGGGTCAATATGCCTTATTGATTTCACTCTGCTCCAGCCCTGCCATGAAAACATAATTACTGATTCCCCTGACGGTCTTTTTTCTTTCCTGCTTATCACTACAATACCTAGAGGCATTCACAAATTCCTTTTCAGAGCAACTGAAATTATCCACCTCTTACAGGTGCAGAAGTGAGCTACAGAGAGGATTGTTCAAAACACAGCCTCTGGGGGTTTTGCCCGGAACAGTTTTTTTGGGGGTATTTAACATCCTATAGGTACTTTGCACTTTCCCAATGCCTTCAAGAGCAATTGTAGCCTCAGCCTTTCTGTAAACGAGGCCCCACATTCCAAAATCACTGCACTGTCTATATAAAACAGGGACTATATTAAATGAGGGGGACAAAGCTAATGGTGACTGACAGTCGAGTGCTCTTAGCAGCTCCCTGTTCATGGCACAACAAAGCAGCAACTGTTCTGGGTCTCAGCAACTTCTGAAGGGACCATCAGAAATTCTGCAGAACTAAAGCCTGATCTCCTTACACCCACTCTTGCTGTTAGAAACCAACTGTTCTTCCTTTCTGTATTTATTTCTCGTGTCAATTCCATGGATTTACATCACAGCTGCCAAGTGCCAGACACTCACAACCAGTATGGCAAGCAGCGAGTTAAGGAGTAATTTGGGAAAAGATTCTTTATTCAATTAGCTTGCATGTAAGGTGACAGGACCACTGACTTCCTGAGAGCTCAGAGGGGAGGTTAGGGCCTGACCCACAGCCCTTTGGAAAAAGAGCCCTTTGTCTGGGATGCAGAAGGGCTACTCTAACCAGGGAATGTAAGGGAAGGCAAGGCTCCAAAACAGAGCGACGGCCAGATTTTGTTTTAGCCCGAGCTGGCCTGGTTTTGCGTGTGCTTAAAAACTTTTTTTTGTTTGGAAACGATTTTGCCCCAAAGCTTTGTGATTATAAAAGCTTATGAGAAAGCTCTACTTGTGAGCAGCTGAGCTGCTGCACTGCCTGGCAAAGACCTGGCAGCCTGCACCAGGGTTTAGAAATCTCCGTACATGTTGTCCAGGGGAAGGATTCCTGCCTCGCTTCAAGCTTCCTTTTCCAATGCCACTTTCTGTGCCTCATTCCAAATAAAGCCTCCCAGACTGTGACTAAGCACTGGTGTCAGCAACTCTGTGGCAGAGCAGAGCGAACCTCAGGGGGGTGGTTCCTCGTTAATGAGAAGCTGAGATGTCCCTCTGGCATGCAACCCTTTGCCATCAAATACAGATCCAGTGGATGGTGAGAGAAAGGGGCTCATGGTGGCAGCAAAAGGGAGCTGGGTGAGGGAGGATGAGTGGGACCCAAGGGCAGTGTGGGCAGTGCCAGCCTCACGTTGCTGCAGCCCTGCTCCCTGCTCGCACAGCTCCCTGGGGCTGTGACACAGAGGGGCAGGTTCCTCCCAGTGCCCAGGTATCTTAGAAATTTTTTCTTTCCATTTTATAACACACCCACAGACACCAAGGCAGAGTCAGGCTGCTGGGGCTCCGAGGCTCGTGCTCAGGCTGCTGCCAGCCACAGCTTCTTTGCTGCCTTGCAGTCTCTGGTCTGTCTGCATCCATCTGTGGCTCCTGTCCTCAGCCAAAGCACTGGGGAGAGGAAGCTCACCCAAACCAGGATAAGAGCTCTCTGTAAAGCAGGAAGTAGCAGAGGAGAGGCAGGAAGAAGCTGGTCTCAGTCCTGCCTTGTCATTGAGACTCTGCACAGTACTCTGAAACTCCTAGGCTCTCAACAAACAAGGAAGAAGTGAATTTCTCTTGTCTGTATCTTTACTCATTTGAATATTTACAGATACCAGCAGATGCATCTATAGATAGGTATTTTCTACAAAACATTAAGCAGGGTCTGCTCTCCAGCAGGAATTTAAGGCAGACAGTCAGTGACACCAGTCTGAGAGGGCAGCGGGCAGGGTAACACATTTGCACTCCTTCTTGCTAAGCCAGCTGAGACTGAGTCATGCCATAAACAACAGGCTGGTGTGCCAGGAAAAGCTGTCATGGCCAAACCTAGTGACCATTGTAAGCCATGAATGCAGGCTACGCAATTTACTGACAGTTACTCAGGGCAGAGCACAGGCGGTCAGCTCCTGCTGAATCACTGCTGAGATGTCAGGCAACAAGAGCTCCCACACGGATCACTGTCCGTGACGGCAGCGGGCACTGCCTCCCTCATTGCTCCTTGTCCTCTCTGAGACATCTGTCTTCTCCAGCACTGACAGTCTGATGGCAACGCTCAGCCTGCTTTCCAGGAAAGAAAAGTGTTCCTGGGGTCAGTCTGTGGTACCTGTGCTAAGTGATTTAACAGACAAGCTCTGGAGAGCTGTGTAGCTGCAGTTTAAGACTGTTATCAACACTTTGCTGAGCAGTTCTGCAGATCTGCTGCAGAGGTAGTGACACAAACCTCTGCTTGGTCCTTATCTGTTTCAGTGCAAAGCCTGGTGAGGCTGGGCTAAACTGGACTGTGAATTGCCTGTGAACAGCTGGGGGGGATGTGTTCCCTTCTGCTGACTTTCGGTACAGGGTGGTCACTTCCAGCAGAAGCTGGAGCAGAGCTGGGTAAGTAACATCTTCAAATAGCACAAGTGCAGCAGAGTCTGCACCTCCCACCTGCCAGATGGGAGGTCATTTCCTGCCTTCTTCTACATGACTTTGTCAGATTACATCACGAAGGGAAAAGGAGAAGACAAGGGACTCTCTGCCTATGACAGGGAGGTTGGAACTAAGTGATCTTCAAGGTCCCTTTCAACCCAAACCATTCCATGTATCTATGAGATGACTGTCAGAGGATTCTGGTGGTTTTCTGTAGCTGAACCAAGAGCTACATCATCCCTGGGAATAATCCCAGCATCTCTTCCAGACTGGCAGAACCCAGGAGCAGAGTCCTCCAAGCCTCACTGCACTCTACTGCAGCTTCCAGGCTGGGCCCTTGGTGAAGGCAATTCCAGGTACCTCAAAAATTGATGGAGGGAAAAATAAGCAATGGAAGTTTCCATCCCTGACAACAGGTGTGAGGATGCGTGGGGTGCTGCAGGACTTCCTGGTGGACTCTTTCCTCACTACCACCCTTTTCCTAATAGTAATTCTTCCCTGAAGCTGAAGCTTTTCAGATCCACTGAACACCAGACTTATGCCAATCTCACTAATTTTCAGAGTTTACACCAAGCATCATTTACACTGTTTTTTTGCATTGTGAGTAGTACATTCCAAAGTCTCTGGGCCAAGGCTGCTGCCCTTTCTTAGAAGCCCAGCTCTCTGCATCCAAAAGTTTTCATTTAATTGCTGTGGATGGAATGAAGCATTTGAGATTTCTAAGCAGAACAGGGCTTTTGCACACTGCCAGCTTCCTTCACTGAAGAATTGAAGCTCTGGGAGCAGTGCTTTCTTTCAGTTCCATACCAGTGCAGGCGTGTGACATGCTCATATTGTCACAGCTTAACAAAAATGTCATCCTTGTGAACAGGCCAAGCAGAATCTGGGGTACATTCATCAACAATCAGTGTTTAGCAGGACAACTTATTTATTCAGCTACAACTTCAGCTGCAGAGTAGTTTTAACTGACTGATTCATCTCTGCTCAAAAATATCCCATCCAAGATTTAAACTGGGATTCCCCTACAACTAAACTGGGCTCCTTGTATTCAAGATTTGTGCACTGAAACAGAAATGGCCTTTCCTAGCTTATTCCTAAGCCCCTCAAACTCATTCCTCGGCATTATGCTCAGGAGAGAGGGTGAAAAAAAAAAAACATAGCAAGATGTGGCAGAGCTTGGCAAGCTGGCTCACAAGGTGATTTTAAACTGGGGATGGCAGCAAGCCTCTCAAATGGAAAATGTTTAACTGATATATATCGCCACAGCTGCGATTTCAAAACAGAAGAAGGACAGTTGTGTACATTGGCCTCCTAATTGCAGCCTGTGCTAACATCTGCCAAAGTATGTTGTGTGTCAACACCCTCACCAGATTCCCAGCCAAAAGAAGGGCGGGAGGGGAGCTACAAACAGGGAACTTTTCATTTATAAAAGCCCTTCCTTTCACCAAAAGAGCCTTATAAAAAGTAGCCTCTATCTAGGTCTCCATTGAATCAGTGGCATGAAAAACAGAGTAGCTGAAAACTTGCCAGCATGCCAAAAAGATGAAGTTACCCTTTTGGGCACAGTTTGGGCATATTTTTCTCATAGCAAGAAATGAAAGGTTTAGGAACAGGTCTCACGCCCTGTATTGATTCTTGGAGCAGTGCAGACACACATGCAGCTATTACACAATTCTCTCTCAGTATACTTGCAGATAATACCTCTTCCTTCTGTGCTGCCCACCCCTGAGCACACAGAGCATTATTGGCCTCCCTGGGAATAGGTGTACACTTAGAATCACAGAATCCTAGAATCATTTGGGTTGGAAGAGACCTCAAAAAACATCTAGTTCCACTCCTCCTGCCATGGGCAGGGACATCTTCCACTATCCCAGGTTGCTCCAAGCCCCATCCAGCCTGGCCTTGGACACTTTCAGGGATGGGGCAGCCACAGCTTCTCTGGGCAACCTGTGGCAGGGCCTCATCATCCTTGCAGGGAAGAATTCCTTCCTAATGTGTTCTGGGCTGCAACACTCTGCTGGAGCTCACTAGCCCAGGATTTGGGGCAGGAAAGTCCTTGTTTTGTTGTCTTGAATGAAGTTTAGCACAATGGTGCTCTGAACTCAGCTGGGGTCTTATTATATGAGTAAACACTAAGTGACTGGAGTGAAAGAATAAGCAACAGTGACAACAAGGACTAAACAATCTCCATTTATTTAAACAAAATGGAGATAGGGGAGCGCAGAAAGTTGGTATTTTTGCCTATTCTTGTTCTTATGGAAATGAATGTGTTTTGTCCCACACAACTTCACAGATCTGTATGGGGAAATTTAGTAAGAACTCTGAGGCCAAAAAAAAAAAATCATATTGAAATTAGAAGGCAAAGTGTGATACCTCAAAGCAACAATGAAGAATTCTAGCCCATAAAGATGCTGAAATGGATAGCGTGCAAGTAGGAGCTAAGGAGAATGTCCAAAGATGTTTAGTGATAATGAATATAGACAGGAAGTAAAGCAGGATGTCCTTGCATACACCCAGTGCTCAGATGGATGTACAGTCTCTTTGCAATGCCAGCCTGGTTTTTAGCTTCTGGATCCAACCAGATGCTGTGCAGGAAGCTACAGATGTAGGGTTTGAATTCTGCAAAAGAAATCTTTTCTCCTAGGAACTGTTTGGCTGTAAGTAAGTTTGCACTGGAGTTTCTCAGATCAATGGTTCTGACTTCAGGAACTATCTCAGTACATAGATTGGAATTATTGATTTCATTGGAACCTGGGCAAAGCTGCAGCATCTACAGGTGCTCAGAGGACATGGAAGAACCATAGGGAATGATCATTCTCCACTTCTTAGGGAAGTATTGCAAGAAAGAAAATGCTAAGGCAGGAAAAAAAATCAAGAGGAAAAAGTCGAGCCTCAGAAGACCCTTTCCCCACAACAAGATAGAAATCTACGTGACAGTGGCTTTCCTTATTACACACTGCAGACCCTTCACAGTTACAGGTCATTTTTCCCAGCTGCCAAGGAGCTCAGTCTCAGAGCTTTTCATCTGCTCTGGGCACAGCTGGCTGGAACTCACTTTGGAGTTAGCAGACTCGAGGGTGATGAGAAAGGCAATCCTACCTTCTTACCCGGGGAGCGGATTAAAATGAAACGATTTTTCCTTTTTAGTAGTGCACGCAGCTCCTGGCACTTGTCATAACTCTCCAGTTCCACCGTTTCTATGCACTTCTGCTCATCCTGCAGAGAGGGAATGAAACATTATTATGAATAGGAGGCATTGAAATCAATCATAGACCATCAAATTCTGCATTTCTTCCCTTTGCAACTGCCTAAAAACTCTTCTGCCTTAAAAATAACCTGCATGAAAACAGAAAGCCCCATAAATCATGCTGGCATCTCATTAAGAAAACACCCTGGTCTTTAAGCTACAGGCCTAGTGGTCCACAGTGGCTGAGCAAATAACAGGTTGGGGACAGTAACACCAGCTTCTGCCATTGCTGTTGGCCTCATCCAGGGATCTGCAGCCAGAAATGATACCACCTCCATCCCACAATAAAAGGAGGAGATGTGATTCTACTTTTTTACAGGGAAGATGACATAAGCATCAGGATGGTCCAAGCAGCCCCCTCAGGAAGCCTGAGCCAGAGCAGAGATTAGAGGGGAGCCCTGCTACCGCACTGAGCTGGGGCAGACTGGTCCTCACATCACAAAGGTCAGCAGGAGCCATGTGTGATGGACACAGTCCTCTTGCAGACACGCTCTGAGCTGTCAAAACGCTTAGGACTGAAAATACAGCCCTGTACAGCCAGCAAAACTGTCTGGGCCAGCATCTCAGTGGGGAATATTTATCTCTGGAGTATCTCCACTGATGACTGCCGGCCGCGATCTTGGCTCATTTCTCCCAGTAACATAACTAAAATTCCACACGTGGTGCGTGGCTCAGTTCAGCTGCAGAGCACCATCCCTAATAGGAATCGCAGCGTAACACTGGGCAGATAATATTCTTCATGTCTCAGTAGCCCAGCAGAGACCAAAGTTCCCTTTTGCTAAGCGCAAATGAGCAGTGAGAATCTCAGAGCAGCTCTTGCCAGTGAAGTGCTACAGTCAGCATGGCTCGTGAACCTCTCCAGTACCATCCGGAATTAAAATCGCTGCCCATAACCACCCCCAGCTCAGGCTCTGCTCCCAAAGCAGCTCCTTGTGCCCGTATGAGTTTGTATTTAGCAATTCCTGTAGCGGAGAAGGGGGTGTGGGATGAGGAAACAAGTCGTAGCCAGGAAGCTGCTGCGTGGCTGGAGGCAGGGAATGGAGAGTTCAGAGGGAAGTGGGCTGCGGGGAATTTCCTCCCTTTACCACTTGACATTTAAGTCGCTGTGCAGAACTCAGCCTGCGTTTCAGTTTTTTTACCCCTCCTATCTGGGGATGGGGGCCCGGCAGAGCTGATGCCAGTACACAGAGCAAGTCCTGAGCCACCGAGGGATGTCTGGATCTAATTTAGGTTTATTATTTTAATGACATTACTGTTTATTTCATTTAACACTGAGTAGGTGAATGTGAACTGGGAAGACGCATACTAGGAGGAGGAGATTAATCCTGCCCAAACCTAAAACCCAGCCGATAAAATCCTGCTGACGCTACTGGGCCCTTTGAAGGTTCCTGCTGCAATCCTGGTATCGCAATGTCACTGCAAAAAGGACAGGGATGGAAATAATAACCCCTCCGCGGCCAACAAATGACAGAGAAGGGTGAGGTCAGGAATACATGCCTCGGGGATGGGTGATCTCATCCTGGCCTTCGGAGGACGACCGCCCACGTTACAGCCCTGCTGCACGGCCGGTGCAGCTCCCAGCTCCTTCCCTGGGCTCAGGATGCAGAGAGCTCAGCAGTGCTCTGAGCAGAGACCAGCCCCGAGCCTCCTGCTCACTCTCCCTGCTCTTAAGAGCAGCTCTGTCCCCAGTAGAGCCCCTGTCTCTCTCCTCATCCATGCCATCCATCTTGCCTCTTGGACAGGAATTCTTCCTCTGATCCCGTGCAAGCCATGCTCCACTTCCTAAAGGCTGTGGAACACCAAGCTGGGGAACAAGGGGACTTGGCAGGGTGCAGAGATGTGGTTTTGCTGTGACACTGCCTCTTGCCTTCCAGCTGCCTGTTTTCTCCCTGGAGAGGCTTTGGGGACTGCCACCTGGGCGAGGAACAAGGGCAGCAAGGATGGGGACATGCAGGATATTGTCTCTTAGAGACACCTTGACTGTTCAAGCTATGGGTCCTTCATCTCAGGGACCTGAACTTCACAAGTGAGTTATCCTCTTCAGGGAAAGCAGGGAAGAAAGCAGCCAGAGAATTATAAAAACTCCATGTATGAGGCAAAGGAAAAGCATCTGAGTTCAGGGAGCACCAGAATGAGGCTTTTGTCTATGTTTTACCCTTGGCAAGCAGCCATCCCCTCTCTGTGAGCCTACCTGGGTCACAAAGAGATCCTTTATGTCTGTCCTGCACCACTAAGATAAAGAATGAAAGACCAAACCCTGACGCAGGTCCCCAGGTCCCTTCAGCCTCCTGGGACCTGGAGGACACACAGCACCATGCAGAGACAAGGTCACTTCCAGAGCCCTGCCCTGACACATGTTCTGGACAAGCTCAATCCTGGTACAGAATCCTTACATTCATGAGTTAATGCAGAAAAACTATTCCATTAACTCTTCGTGGAGCAGATCCTGTGACAAACATATCTGTATCTGCTGGCTTGGCCCTTAGGAAGAAAGTTACTGAACACTAGGACATATTAATGCATGTGCTTAACCAAAGAATCACACTTGGCAAGCAGCTTCCTTAATGAGAAGTTTATAAAAGGCAGGGGGAAAAGACTCGCTGAATTTTTTATTTATATGAAGGTGTAATTCCCAGCAAAAACCTCTTCACTCAGGGCTGAGACTGTCTATTGAGTGTAAAATGTCTTGACCTGAAAAAATAATTTATTTCTTTATTTGAGGCTCTCAAAGTGTTTTAACAAATCAGCTTTGGGTATGCCTTGCTATCACTTTATCAGGGGCAAAATGCAGATGTTAAGCATCCAACTGTTGAACACCAAGTGGATCCTCTGGTCTCTAGAATCTGGTAGGATTTTTTCCCTATCAAATAATTCACTCATAAAGAAACCCTAAAACAACAAGAAAACAGCTCTAAGCACTAGCTGCACTGCTTAGGGGGTAAAAAAAAAATCCAAATTGAAGATTGATGCTTTCTAATCCATAAAGTGATGATATTGATCTGTCTAGTTATCCTACATAGGACTGCCTGGTCTTCAGACACTCTCTGTAGGTTTTTTTATTCTCACAAGAATATGCAGAGACAAGAAGACAAAGAAACCCCACTAGAAAATAACCTGCTTGGTTCTGTGCAGACCTGCACAGCAGTTTCTTGGGATCCAAACACCCTGTATATGCATCAGTGCCTCCTTTCCTGACATTTGGGTATGTAACATACAAACATTTTGCTTAACTGCATCTTCATTTAGGTGAAGGTATAGATGCAGGGTGCTGTAGATGGAGGCACAGCAGAGAACAAGAAATCCATCTCCCTTCATTCCCCATCCGCTGAAAGAAACCTGAAGCCGTGTGGGATGAGTTTCACTCCATCTGCTCCAGGTAACACAATCGGCATTTGCCATTTGCCTTCAGGAGGTGGCTCTGCTTTAAACCAAACCCAAAGCCTGACTAGCAAATGCAACTTGGTGAAAACATTCCCAGGGCAGGTCAGGAGCACATTCTGAAAATTGCTACTGATGATGATATAAAGTGTTTGTGTGCTGCTCAGACTGTACTTTCCAGTAACACTGTACAATGTTCTTGTCTGTATCTCGTGTTGGCCGTCCCCTCTGCACTTGTTTTGCACCTAAACTTCAGCTACAAGTGCAGCCAGGCTCATGCAACTGCATCAGCAAGGTGGCCCCGCATAGGAAGAGGCAACATTAGCACCTCTTTGTGAAGGACTGGACATGGGAGGGACTGAGAAAAGCACACTGAGTTCAAGGCACTACTCAGTTCCTGGAAATCTGATGGGCTCAGACCAGCTGAAATGCTCAGCCTCCAAATCTGCCTGCCCACACAGAAACTGACCCCCCGATTAACCCATCTAAGTCTAATTTAGGATACATACAGAGAGATGCCTTTTATTCCTGTTCCCTGAGGTTTTATCTCCTTTTTCAGCAAGCACTGAACAATCCCATTTGTAAATGTTTCGACCTGAGGATGGTCTGGAATGCTGTGTCCTTCTCCAGGGTTACACAGAGCAGATATGTGGAGAAGGTCCAGTGGGAAAAATGGTACCTTGAACTCCAGAAATGCAAAACCACCAGAGCACACTGCACCACAGACTCTGCTTAGACATCAACCCTTCCCGTCTCAAAAACTTAGTTCTCCATTTGTAAGACAGAGACAGCCACACTGCCCTGACTCACATTAAAGGAAGATAAATACAGTAATAAACATGAACTGCCTCAATTCTCTTGCAACAAGACCCCTCCTGAGTGCAGAAAATTGCCATTTCCTTTGGTTTCCTTGTAGTAAGTCTGCACAATCACATGTTATCCTATTGTGCTACCAGATAATTTTGCAGCAATTTCCTCTCCTAAGACATTTGACTTCACTGTAAGCCAGTTTAATAGCCTATAGATATTAACATGATCCCTTATTTACAATAATGGGACCTTGCAGCTACTGTAGCTTACAGATGCAATTTATTACAGGATGTTACCACAATCCGCAGGCTACCAGAAAACATTATGCCTGGTTGTTACAAATGCCATTTTCCTTGTTGAGATAATAAAATAACCCTTTAAATGATTGGGATTTTTCCTTCTTCTGAATGTCTGTGAAAATTAATCTTACTTTAAAAGCCTCCTTTTCCCTTGTGGTAATGAGAGCCTCCATGTATCTTGTTTTTAAAGGCATGCCCTTTAAAAAAAAAACCCTATGTCATGTTTATAGATTTTGAATCTTCGAGTTCCTGAAGCTTCAGCTGGAGTCAACAGGTGTCCAAGGCACTGGGAAATGATCTACAGAGAGTCAACAGTTTGCAGGACCAGGCTGCATCCCTCCAGATAAGAGAACCCCCCCTTGCTTTTCCTGCCTTCTGAACTGCTCATCACCTGACATTGACTTCTCCTGTCATTATTCTTGCACTCTTCATGACATTTCTCAGCTAAGAACAAATGACACCAGAAAGCTTTGGGATTTGGGAAGAGCAGGAGTGTTAAGCATGAGGGAAGAGGTAGTACCCTTTAACCTAAATTGTTTATAACAGATCTTCTTTATTAGGCAAGAGTATGTTTTTAAAAAAGAGAACTGAACTCACTGTCAGTCCTGTTGTTCCTGAAACCACAGCAGCAATGCAGCTGCTGAAACATTTCCCCATTCTTCTTCCCTTGACACACACTGCACATGAAGCTTTACACGATTTTGCTTTTATATCATCCTGATGCCCACACATGACCCAGATCCTCTTGGGCCAGACACCTCACAGCACGTGGTCCTTGTGCAGACCAGGACCCCACCCTGCTGCACACACAAGCCACAGGGCTCAGACCTACCCAGCCCTCATCTCAAACCTCTCTTGGTTGTAGCTTGTGCTCTGCACTGCAGTTTATAACTTTTGGGGCAAACTCTGCTCTTGCAGAAGCTGCTTCCAGCCCAGGAACAAGGGCTTGACTCAGGACAAAGCCACCTTTGCATCCTGGCAGGACCAGCCCTGCACTTTTCATTCTTCTCGCCTGAAAATGCAGGACAGATTTGGCTTGGCTCTTTTTCCTCATTTGTCTGGAAACAGCTCTAAGTGCGGCCATGAACTTAAGGCATGCAGTTTATCTAGGGAAGTCCAGGACAAGGCTCCCAGGGGTCCTTCACTCAGAACTGGCTCAAGTAAAGGGAAAAGATGAGCCAAATCCAGACTGTCCGTTCTTAAGGAGGACAGCAAGCACTCACAATCTCACTCTGCATCCTTCAGCGGCTAAAAGAAACCCTGAAGAGTCTGGCTGGCAACAATTTGAGCTGCTTGAGGGATGCCAAACAGCTGCAGGGTTGCCTGCCATCCCCTCAAGTGGCAGGTGGGAAGTCAGCCTTGCTACAATCACTTTTATCCTTCAAAAGCCAAAACCTCACTGCACATATCCTGCTTCCGCCCAAAGCTTTACTCCGTTCACCTTCTCACAGGATGTCCTGCCCCCCATTTTTTTTATTTTGGCAACGGCTCTGTCAAAATATTCAGTGGCTAAAATATTTATAATATATAATATATTTAAAACGCAGCTGCCGTCTCTTTTTACAGAGTTTATCTTTCCTGGGGATATCTGGAGAAGCCCTTCCAAAAGGAATGGGCTGGAGGGAAGAGTAAAAAACACAGGGACATGCATGTGTCCCCAGGGGCCTGCTCCTGCCCCTCATTCAAGGCCATTAGCTGTGACCATACCTCATCCTCGTAGACCACGAGCTGTGTTTTCCGTAGCTGGATGTAACGATCCTTCCACAGTCCCAGGAGCCCCCCGCTGCTTTTTTTAATCCAGCCATATTTCTCTGCAGTTGGAGCACACTTTGGTTTCTCTGAGACCTCTTCCTTTGTATCCTGCAAGGACAGAAGGCATAAGGAGTTTCCATCATCAGAAAGCCAGCCCAGAGAAGATTTTGGCACCCACCAATGTGGTCTCTCCCCCCCCACCACATCATAACAGGAGACTGGCATCTTCCAGAGAAAACTCAACCACTCTCACAGGACTGGGAAGTGGACACAGACCCCATCCATCCTTGATGACACTCTTGGGATGGCAACAAGTCCACCTTGCTCCTCTGCTTGCCTCTCTGGGGAGGTACTCCTTGCTCACTCGTGCACCAAGTGCGCCTTGAAAAGGAGCAGCCTCCTCTTCTCTTTGCTCCTCCAGCTTTCTGATGAATCCCAGCATGATGGATTCTGCTGGCATCAGGAGCAACACTCATATTTTAGTCCAAGGCCACTTCTGCAAGCTTCTCTTCCTGGCATCTATCCTTGGTCACCATCCCCAAACCAATTCCTGTGGGCAAATCTATGGTATGAGGACTTCATCATCCACACTAAAATGATCCCATCAGGTTAAAGATGAAAGCTTTCCTCCTCTCCAGTGCACTGGAAGAGCCTTTGCAAAGGCAGGATCCCTGTATCCCTCCCCTGGAGCACCCTGTTGCTCCCCACACCCCACAGACCCCTCAGTAAGCCTCTTTCACTGGAACAAGGCAAGGGGAATCCCTTGTTGAGCCAAATCCTCTTACACAATCACTTCACCAACCTTGTGATTTATGAGAAGAGGCCAAGCCCAAATCCTCCAACCTTCTCCCAGGGACCCCACTGTCCCCTAGACTTGGTTTTCTCCACATCCATACATGTAATAGCAGCAATCCTGCTGCAGAGAGTAGGCACACAAAAAGGCATGTGTGACAAGAAAGCCCCAAACATCCCAAAAAGGCCCTCACTGCACAAACTGGACTGGCTGGAGCTCAGACATCTTGTTTCATAACATGAGAAAATCCCAAGTTCATGGAACAGAGTCAGAGCTGGACACTCCCACAGCCAGGACAGAGCAAGTGTGTATGGACGAGCTTCAAAAATTTGGAGGAGAGCCTTGCTAACGAATGTTTTCATGCACCAAATTCCCACTGAACACACCCTTGGACAGCAGCTTTGATCGGGGTAAGCTCTTATTCCAAAGTGGGAGCTCACACCCATAAAAAGAAAAAAAAACCAGCTTAAACACCCCATGCACCCACATTTATTCTGACCTCCACTAAGGTCTGGAAGGGGTTGGGCTTTGTGGGTAGGCTCGGGTGCAGACTGAGAACAAAAAAATCAAATAAACTGTGTTTCACCTAAAAGAAAATTGGACTGAAACCTGTAACAACCCTGATACCTTTTGTAGAAGTTATTTCAGTTGTACTGAGATGCATCTGAAATGGCCACAATAGAGGATGACTGAGCATCAAAGTTTTCCGGGAAATGGAGGGACTGCGTAGGGTGGGGTTTTTTTTAAACTTGACTTTTTAGGTTGCAGGAAGTAGTATTTTGAGTTGAGATCTGCGACTTCAGCAAACATCAATTCCTGCACAAATACAGACCTGCTGGTTTCCTGATTGAGAACCCTTTTGATGTCATTTTTAGATAATTGGGCATGGACTTTAACCTCCCTCGTAGCACTTGTGCATGGATGTAGCTGTATGAAGAGTTTATTCAAGTGAGTCCAGACCAACAACTGCTAAAATGTTTTTACGCTTTAAGGCTTTTTTTCTGCTTGGCAGGTGAATTTTTGCTGGTTTTTTTTTTTCCCCCACCTGGCATAAAGGCTGAAGTCACATGGTAAATATGTCTATCCATGCTCTGCTCTGCAGAGCCAAAACTACTCTGGTTTTAAAATAACAGTACTCCTTGTGAAGACACAGCACCTAACATCTACTGCTGAAAAACAACTTGCCCCAGCAGATATGGGGCTCATGTTGGCTCTGCACCTCTTCAGAGAGAGGACAGAGCTGGTTTGGGGTCTGGCTCTCCAGCCTTGCAGGGACTGTGCCTCCCCTCCTTGGCGTTGAAGGGTCGCCTTGGAGCTCTCCAGATCACTCAGGAGCCCTGGTTGGAATCCCTGCCTGAAAAGAGCCATGCATGGGGGAACCCTCCACACCAGGCAGGACTTCCTACTGTGCCAGCACCTGGGAGCATCTGCACAGAGGATCCGTGACTCCAAGCCCCACCTGAGCAGCCCAGGAGAGGGAAAGTGAGGGAAGGTGCAGTGAGATGGAGAGTGACAACAGCCACAAGTGGAGGGCTCTGCTCCTTGCACTGCACAGGAGTGACCAGAGCCTGAGCTGCCTTCTCCAGTCCCTGCTACCAGGCAGATGTGAGGGGTGAGATCCAGCACTCAAGGGATGCTGAGCTGCTGGGCTTTGGGTCAGCAGCTTCCCCCTCACAGGTACCCAGCACATCCCACAAGGGGGGACAGGTACTGTAATCCCTCACCTGCAGTTTAAGGACATAAAAAAACCAGGATGATTCAACTGGGAAGTTTGTTCCTACAAAAGCAAGAAGAGTCTCAGAAGTGGTTCCTGACATTTTTGCAGATTTTTTTTATGCCAGCTCTGCCCCAAATTGGCAAAGGGAGGTTGGCCAGGGAAGGGCACTGGCAGCAGGGCATTGTGTCCATCCTGTGTTCCCTGCCTGCAGTTCCACAATTAAAATGGGACCACGACACAAAGACATGAGCTGATGTTGTTAATTCAGCCATATATGAGCATTCTACAAGAAATATTAAGATATCCTTCCTGGGATGTCTTTGGGCTGGATTAATTCCTGTGGTAATTCCATGAGAAGAAGCCCCCTGACATCAGCCAAGTGAGCCAGTGTAAATGAAGGAAGAACTAAATAATCCTGGTTCTGGCTCATGCCAAGGGCATCACTCCCAAAAACAATCCATTGGAGCTATTTTTGCATTTTATATCATGGTGCCATTAGAAGTGAAACACAAGTTCCACTCCTTCAGCTTGGTTTAGCCTCACGTTTTGCAGCTCAGCAGAGAACCCAAATCAGACAGGATGGCTTTTTATTTAACAACTAGGCAGTTTTTTCTCCCCTCCCCTGCCCTGTATTTTATGGGCCCACAAACCCACATAGTCTTCATGTCTTCCAACAAAACAAAACCCCCAAGAGCTGAATCACAGTGGTGCTTTTAAAGTTACACAGAGCACAGAAGTGCCTTAATCAGTTACATCAACATCATTCCAATCAAGCATCTCACTTATCACACACTCCTTTCTACCAAGGTGCTGATGAACAACTCCCAGGAGAGACAACCTGCATCCCCACACATCCACTCTTTTTCTCCCTTTCCACGTTATCTCCCAAACCTTTCTGTTGGCACTTCCACTCCTCCCCAGCCTGATGGAGCAGAACAGTTTGTTTCACTGGGAACAAACTGCTCAGATCCACAGGGAACTTGGGGAACTGCCTCTGACACCCCTTCTACAAGGAATCCTTGGAGGATTCATGGCTCACTAAAGAAGAGAAGCCCGTGAGACAGTCAGTCAATGCTGGGGTAGGTGTGAAGCCCCTTTGGCCGGCGGCCGCCAGCTGGAAGCAGTTTCTCTGCTGTGGATTAATTTCATGGATGCCAGCGGATAATAACAACTCTCAGTCACTACCAACTTGGGCTGCTTTGCCGTCTCCCTGCTGTTTTAAAAGAGCTTTCATTCTTGCCACAGAATGTTGGGAGCTGAAATAAGGGGCTGTGAGGGGGGAGAAGACAAGCCACAGCTACAGGGATAGCATGTACCAGACAGAGCCTGAAGTCCTCCGGCAGTCTGTCCTACCGGGAGCTTTCTTTGTGCATGAGCAGCAAAACCTCATCCAAGGAAAGGAAGCAGGAATAATTGCGTGGCCAGACGAGGGGAGAAAGCGACCTGTTTAAATTGCTAACAAATTTGTGGCGTCTTAATCAGTCCTCACAGGGGTGGATTACTGGGGTGTCTGATCCCATAAAAACACATGAAAACCGTGTGCAGAAGAGGCACCACTGCCCTTCTCCGAGTTAAACCCGTCCCAAACAAGAAAAGGAGGAGGAGAACAGAAGTGGGGGAAGGCTGGAGGTGCGTAGACATGTCCAAGCTGGCGATTTGACGGAGGGCCGGCTCCAGCAGGGCAGGACAGGACAGGACAGGACAACACCCCAGCGGGACTCACTGGGGGTGGCCCGAGCGGAACCAGCCCGGCTCTGAACACCCCGAGGGGCTGCGGGGATGCGCTGCCGAGGCTCTGCCCGGGGGCTGCTGGTGATGGGGAACCCCCCACCCCACGGTCTCCATCGCTGGGCAGGATATCCCAGCGAACACCCGAAAACACCCCAAAGTGGCCGGTGCGGTCCCTCTGCCCCCGGCGGGCGCTTCTCCCTCCCTGTCCCGGGATTATCCCCACTCCCCGTCCCGCTGCCCGCAGGACTCACTTGCTCCATGGCCGGTCCCTGCCCGCTCAGGGGCTCTGCCGCCGCCCCGCTGCCCCGCTGGGCTCCGGCCGGACGCTCATTCCGGGGGCTGCCGGCCCGGGCCCCGCCGCTCTCCCTCCGCAACAACTTCTGGGGGAGCCCGAACCGCCACAGCAGCGGCAGCAGCAGCAGCAGCAGCACCGCCGGGTTTCCGGCGGCTCCGGCGCTGCCAGAGAGGAGGCGGGGATGCCCCCGCTGCCGGCCCCGGCCCCGCCGCCGCCTGGCCCGGCCCCCCCCGCCTGGCCCGGCCCCGGCTCCCCCCGCCGGGACGGGGACTGAGCCCCGGGAGGGGGATGGATGCGGTGCCTGCGGTCAGACGGCGGCTACGGGGTGGGGACATGGACCCTGGGGTGGAACATGGACCCTGGGGTGGGACATGGACCCTGGGGTGGGACATGGACCTGGGGTGGGACATGGACCCTGGGATGGGACATGGACCCGGGGGTGGGCTAGGAGAACCAGGGATGGCAGGATAGCCGGAGCGGGACGTGGAGTTTGGGGTGGGAGGGATCGCCCGTGGGCGGATGGGGTCAGCAGGGATCAGGCAAAACCCCCGTGGTAGGACAATGTCCCTGAAATCGGAGGATCCCTGAAATCAGAAGCCCCCGGTGTATTGTCGGGGTCCCCAGGGTCCTATAGGATCCGCAGGGTTAGGCAGGGTCCCGGGGTCAGATACAATTCCTGGGGTCAGGCAGGGTCTCCAGGGATCAGGATAGAACCTGTGGTAGGGGAGTCCCTGAAATCAGCAGGTCCCAAAGGTCAGGGGCCTCCCTGGTGTCTCACACGGTCCCTTTGGGATCAGAGGGTCCCATGAGATCAGGCCAGACCCCTGCAGTAAGACAGTGCCTGAAATCAGAGTCCTCAGGGTCAGGCAGGGTCCCGGGGGTGAGGCAGGGTCCAGGGGGGCACAGTGTCCCTGGGGCTGGGCTCAGGTCAGCCCCAGGAGCAGCAGGACAGGGCACAGGGTGTAGAGAGTCCAGGGATGCTCCATGGAGCCAGGATGGAGCAATGTCCAGGGCTCAGGTCTGTGTAGCCACAGGGCTCAGCTCCCTCAGCCACAACGGTGGCTCCTGGCCCATGGGATGGTCTCTGGACAGTGGATTTTGGCAGAGGGGTGATGCCACTCCTTCACCCAAGGTAGACAGCTGGGGAATGGTCTTTGGTAGCAGAACTGGTTAACACTAGTCATGCTCAGAGCTATTGTTCTCCACTGGTATTCAGCTTTGCAGACTTCTGCAGCTATTTCAGGCCTGCTGGAGGGCTCATGTACCCAACAGCCTGCCTGGTTTTTTCTTCTAATTATTTCAGTCAGTCTAAAAAAAGACATTACCTCCCTCTGCAAACCTTGCCTCCATTGTACTCAGCACAGAAAATAAGAAGGAAAGGAGAATAAAAGTCTGACACCCTCTACCTCCAGGTTAAATGCTCTTCTGCACAGGTATGGCAAGTGCTGAGAGGAAAAACAGGAGGCAGCTTCTGCTCACCAGAGGTGGAAGGGATAGCAGAGTATCCACCAGGGCAGGCTACCCCCATCCTGCAGGGCCAGGGGTTAATGGAGGAGCCGGGAATCACCCTGGGGCACACCAGGACTTGAAATGAGAAATCCTGGTACTGTCAAGGCACGCTGACAGGAGAATGATTGCCGTGTCAGCAGAAAGACATCTCACATGGGAGGGAGCAGCTAATAGCTGTGCTGTGATGAATCTGGGTTTTGACAAGAGGCTGAGGCACCAAACACACTGGGAAAAGCCAAGGGAGGACAGACAGGGTCTGACTGGTCATAACTGGTGTGAGCAGGGAGAGAACATCAAGAGGGAGGATGCATTGTGCTGACCACCATGGTCAGGGTATTGCCCAAGCACTGTACTTGCCCTCCCTCTCCTCTCACCTGCAGGATTTTGGGGTAGGACCCTCCTGTCTGCTCCAGTTGCACAGGGCTGCAAGAGCAGCAGGAGCCGAGCCAGGACTGGAGCTCCTAAGAGAAACTACACACAAATAATTATTAGTGATAATTAGCAAAAACACACTGATGACATCTCCTTCCTATCAGCTTAGCTCAGTTTGGCAAAGGCTCTGGTCTCGCCGAGACAATCCCCATGTTGTGTAAACAGCTTCTGTGGCCTCCCCTGCTCCTCCTCCATGGCCAAGAGCCAAATTAGGCAAAGAAAATGCTGCCACAAGCATTGGTGATGGCACAGAGGGGCCTGGCCAGTAGCCAGGGGTTTGACAGCATCCTTCAGGTTCCTTCTTTACCTGGCACAACAGGCCCCTCTGAAAGATATGACAAAAAAATCGTGACTGGCCATCAGCATGCAGAGCTGTCACCAAGCCAGCATTAGCTCTCTGCTGCCTAACACCAGGTGGGAGCTGGTTTTAAAACATATTTTTCTTTGTTTAATTTCCTGAGCCATCAAAATGGGATTTTGGGTGGGAAGTGGGATCATCCCAGCTCACCCACAGCCTTCTCAGTGGGAGTGTGAGAGCAATACAGGGTGCCAAGTTTGGCTCCAGAATGGTGCCAGACATCACAAAATAAACTATTGAAAAAAGATTATATTTTAGCCAGGCTTTTAAAAGAACCAAAAACCCCCAAATTACCGGAACTGTTGTTCAGTATTCTCTGTTTTCCTGGCAGGGCTGGGGGAGGTGAGAGGAAGCCTCTGGCTGTACAGATAGGGTGGGGGCTGTGGTTCCAACTCTCCTGGAAAATTTTAATCGGTCAAAAAGTGAAGAATATTTTTAGCATGCCGTCAATGTGCATGTGAAGACGTGTGTGCTGTGAGAGCGTGTGGTGCAGAGGCCACATCCCTGTGATTTATCAGCTACCCTCACCCTTGCAGGCAGACCTGGAGAGACCCACTCTGACCCCCTCCAGCACTGCAGAGGAACCTGTTGTTTGCAAGAGGATGTTCAGTTCACAACAACGGAGAGGTCGGTCCAAAAATGCTGCAGGGAGAGATGTTGGACACGTGTCTGCAGCTGGGACAGGCTGCCCTGTCATCTTCTGCATTGATAAGAGATGGTGAAATGCTGCTGCAGCAAACTGAAATGGAGTCACGAGTGACACCAGGGAGGGTCAGATGGTGAGTCATGAGCTGAGGAAGTTTTTTCGCAAGGGGACCCGTGAGTCCTCCTGCTCTGTACCTCAATGGCTGCATTTGGGGTCTTGCAAAACTTGGAGTGCAGGATGTCGAGGAGTTCCACCAAGGCGGGTGTCAGGAGCTCTGACTACAGAGACACAGCTTCCCCAGAGCTACTCAGGGATGAGACAGGGCTGGGATGGGTGGGGAGTCCCTCCTGCCCTCCCAAACGTGGACAAACCAGTCTCTCCAGCCACAGACACCACATTAGAGAGCTGTGGTCGCCCTCGTGTCTACCTGCCATCCTTTCCCTGCTCCAGGCAGGGAGCTCTGTCTCCTGCATCCAACCCAAGGTACCTCATGACCAGGGTCAGCCACTCCACCTGCTCTCACCTTGATTTTCCTCCACTTCAAATGGCAATAATCCATTTCTGGGGCACTCTGAAGCCAAGTTCATTAGTGCCTGGCTTTGTTAATTGCTTTGAGCAGGGCTGGACAGACAGAGACTCATTATGGCAATTGCCCTGTTACCTGTTCAGTGTTGGGGATGGAGGAAGTGAACATGATTGTGAGACTGGAAGCCAGTGCTGAGCTCAGTAGGGCCACAGGGCTTCTGAACTGGAGGAGAAATCTTCAACCCCTTCATATGCATGGCAAATTAATGGGGATGTTCTTAATTTCATCTGTTTGGTTAGGCCTAAAACAAAGAGGCCCAGAGAAAGTGCTGGATCTGAATGGATGCGCAAAGGTTGGGCTCAATTCAGGCTCTTGGTGTCAAGTAGAGCCTGTGGCACCTTCTCAAACTGCAGCATGATTGTGGGACTATATCAGTTCTCAGGTGGACTGCAGTCCTCCTGTCTACCTGTTCTAGACAAGAAGTGTGGGGGTAGCCAAATCCTTGGGTAATGGATGGGGAATTAGCAGCAGCAAAGGCTGGAGGAGATGGGAGACCACACATCTGGAACGGGCAGGGAAGAAGGTCTCTCTTCACCTATCCACCAGCTTTCTGGGCTTAAATCTTGTGTTTTATGGACAAGCCATGTGAAAGGATGGTGCTTCCAGCCACATTCCCTGCTGCAGGGGGGCAGTTGGGGTTATCTGGGCTTCCCCCAGGAGAGTGGTAGTGCTGGAAGAAAAAGGGATTTTTCATCAGCAGGGTTATGACACCTGGTCTGAGGCTTGGCCAGTACCTCCTGACCTGCCAAAATCCTGGTTTTACCCATTTTCCTCTTGGCTGATACCAGTCCAAGCTTCTGCCCAAACCAAACCTGGGCTTTTCAGCTACTCATGCTCCCTATTTTAGTTACATGTCTGGAAGACAAGACCCAGCTATCTGCCAAAGCCATCAGCCTGCAAGCACTCTCAGGAACTCGTGTGCTCTCCCTGCTGATCTTGCTGTTTTTTTAAGGAAAAGCAGTCCTGGCTGCAGAGGACGTCTCATGCTCACAGGAGGGACAAAGCAGATCCAAAACTGTAGGTAAGGAGGTCACTTGATGGGGAAAATGGGAGAGGTGAGTGGTTTAAATGATCTTAAAACCAGCAGTGAGTGGAAGGAATGTGGCCAAGCCCTGTGGCACAATGGCAAGTGGGCAATGAGTGATGCTGCTTTGTGCTCTCTTCTTCCTTTCTGTTTTAACTCCCATGAGCAGGAAGCCCTGATGAAAGACAGCAGGTGCAGGCTGGAAGAGGTGACCAGTGATGCCAGAACATCCCTGTTGGTGTCCAGATGGTGGCCATGGTCCATGCATGGGCAGGAAAAATGGGAAAGAGTGAAGCACCTGGTGGGTGAGGGCTCAGGATAATACTCCTACTCCATTGTTGCATGGGGTGAATGGGAGCAGTATGGGGCTGGAATAGGACAATCCATGCTCCCAGGTGTTTTGAAGCCAGGGCTGTGCCCCACATCCTGCAGGCAAAACCCAATCCCTGTGTAAATGGCTTGGAGCCGCTTCCCACATCCCTCATCTCATCATCCTGTGCCTGGGGCAGTTGCCTCTGGGCTTTCCCAACAGCTCTGCACTGTTCTTGGCCTTCACTGACATCTCCACCAATGACAAAATATGCCAAAAATAACCCCTGCTCTCCGGCAGGAAGGTGGGATATAAACACACTGACTATTTGTTAGTGTTAGTGCTTGCCAGGCTTTCAAACCAGACTGAGTTTGGGGGGGATCACTTCCTGCTCCACAGTCTTGACCTCCCACTGCCTCCTTACTCTGTCTAAGCATGGGAGCTCCCCAAAACACCTCTGCTCTGTGCATGCCACTTTGAGAAAGTGAAACTGCAGCCCCAGAGGTGCTGGAGGGATTTTTCTGGGTGAGTTTAAGGTAAGGCAGCAACTCTGGGTGCATTGCAGCTACCAGATTTCCTGTATGCAATGCAGCATTGAGGTCCTCCTGGAGCTGCTGGGATATATTAAAAATATTATATATTTATATATATATATATATATATATGATAATATCCTCAGAACCTGATTTTGTTTGCCGTGCCAAGAAACAAACCCTCAGAGAAGTGTAATCTGGCACCTGAAGCACTGATGATCCCTGGTAATATGATCCTGCTTTGTGCTCTGTTGGTCTCAGGGCCATCCTTGGCCGTCCTGATTCTGATCCCTACCTGCCACCCTGCATGGTTCCTGAGCACAAAGGGACCTGAAATTTTGGGGTCTAGTGGCTTGTACAGCAAGCAACCATGGAGTTTGTCTGAAACTATGTTCTTTCTGATTTGGATGAGCATGTGAAGAACACCGAGAGGGAGCAGAAGGGGTTAAATCAATAGTTACATTTAAATCTGATTTATGCTCCTGTCCCAGTGGATATCCTGATTTGAGGGTGCAGACCTCAGTGGCTCATTCTGAGCACCATTTCTGTGCTGAACATGGATTTTGACAGACATGCTGCAGGATTTGGCTTGTTTGTTGTTTTTTGTTGAGAAGAAGGGAAAATTAAACAACTTGACCATGGCTGTGGTCTATGCACCTAACCCGCTGGTGAGACCAGCTCCCCAAAATTTGATGTAAAAATGTGTATCAACAGTTGTTTCTCACCTCTGGGTTTGTCTGTGGATGCTGATGGCCAAATTCCTGCTGCTGGTGCTTGGGTCCCTGCAGGAGGAGGCTGGAAAAATCTTCTTTCTTGGATCAGGACTTCAGGGTGATGCTTTCCCTGAAGATGCCTTGTGCAGTGGCTGTGGAAACGAGCTGAGTCTCGATGTGAGCAGGGAGGGGGTGAGATTTACAGCTGTGCCCTGGTTTTCATGGTGATTCATGAGGTAGGATTGGATCAAGTGAATTCTGTAAAGATTTACAGCAAGTAAACCCTTTCACATGCAGGGCTTATTGCATTGGCCCGTTGTGTCTGAGACAGATTCTGGAGGTGCTGCCCATGGCTGAGCAGCCAGTGTGAAACATTTACCTGTGATGGAGTTTTCCTCCTGGCATGGATTCATTCCTCATCAGCCTGGCAGTGAGGTGGTACTGACACCACGAGCGCTTTGCATCCCTCTCCCAGCACTGTGGCCACCTCCCAGCCTCTCCAGTGGGGCCAAGAGCTTGGTGACCAACTGCCCAGCTCTCAGCTGTGCCAGTGTCCCACCTTAGCACAGACCCGTGGATGGAACAAGCTGTGGGGTGCAGAAGGTCTGACTGAGAGCATGTGGGAAATACTTCCTTTCTAAAATTTCAAAATGTAATGAATGTCAGTTATAACTATTATTAGCCTGAGTGAGGTGAGGAGAGGGGCTCAGACTCTGACAGCCACAGCCTTTGCAACAATGCCTGATTTGGCAGCCTGATGTGGTACCGGCTCCTTGCTGCCTCCACTCTGCCTCCCAAATCCTCTCCGCTTCCAGCATCCCAGCCCTACCGCCCTCATCCCTGCCCCATCCCTCCCTCCAGCCTTTCCCTACAGCCCCTCTCAGCCCATCCCGTCAGTCCCCCGCCGCCCGAGCCCCCTCTGCTCCCCGGGCAGCAGCAGCAGAGCCCAGCCCGAGCCCCGGCACGGCCCTTCCTCCTGCCCTTCCTCCTCCCCGCGGCGTGGTGCCATCCCCACCTAGTGCCGGCCCTGCGCACCGGCCGCGGGCAGCCTTGGCTCTCCCCGGGCTCCGGGGACCCTGGAGTCTCCTCTACGTCCCCTGCTGAACCCGGACACCCGTGGAACGGCTCTGCGAGGGGTTTTCGTGCCCTGGCCCCGAGGGATGGGCCGGGATAAGGAACGGTGGGAGGAAATGAGCTGATGCAGCCTTTGTGCTGCTCCAGGTAGGAAGAGGCCACAACAGATCCCACGTCTGCTGGGGCTGTTGGCCTCCTCATGCCCCATCCCATGGCCAAGGAAAACGGGATTCTCCGCTTTCCAGGAGGGGGAACCCAGCTGGGGACGAGGGAAAGAGCCACATCCCATCTGCAGTCACCGACCTTGTCCCATCACCAGGGCTGGACCTCTTTGGGTATCACTCTGGGGATGCTCCTTCCTGCACATCACAGGTTTGGAGTTCTTAGTGGCATTTCCCAAGGACACATCACCACGGACCTCACAAATCTGAGTGCCTGGGGAGCATCACCTCCCTCACCCCCGTCCAGACCCTGTAAGCACCAGCTGTAGATGTTTAGGGCAGAGTAAGAAGCCAGGAAATGCCTTGAGCAGTGCCCCCCTGTACCAGGTCTGCTCTTGTCCCCCTCTAGCCCATCAGAGACTCCCAGAGCCACAATATCTTTAGGTTTTCCTCCCTCTCCTTCACCCTGTTACATCTCAGATCCACACACAGCTTCTTACCAGCCCTGTCCCTTTGTCCAAAGGCTGTTTTCTCTGCCCAGGTGCTGTCCAAGCCAGCCAAGGCACCCAGAGGTGTCTTCTCCTCACCTGGAACAAGGAGATGAGCAGTCATGCTCTGCTCAACCACACCAGCTTCCCTGGTCTTGCTACATCCTTCATCCAGTATAATTTTGGTTGGATGGATCCTCTACATGTTGCTGCACCCAGTTCCTGGAAGGAAGTGGCTCTTTGCACTGACATTTTCTGAAATTTTGCTCTTTTTTTTGTGCTTTCCTATCTTTTGTCTGACTCCACCCTCTCCGGCCATAGGGACTATGGAGGGTTTCATGGGTGCTTTCCTCAGCTCCCTTGGGTGCTGTGGCTTTCCTGTCCCAGCCCCAAGGACAACCCATGGCTCCCAACCCCTGGAGTTTCCCCATGGCTCAGGGTTATTCAGGGGGAGGATGCTCTGCAGAGGAATGCTCCTGCTTGCCCATGGCATCCTATGGAAATCTGGGAATATGCTAAGAAATTTCTGAAAACCACAGGAAAGATGAACTGCAGGATGGGAGAGGAGGCAGGAAGAAAAGAAGATTAAGGGGCAATGTGGCCTCCTTCATATTTCCTGATGAAACAAGGAAAAAGGCCAACACTGCCCCTATTTTTTCTCGGAAAACCCCTTGCAGCTCAGCCCTGAAAGCAGGATTCAGCAGCTTGGCACAACTCAAACGTTTCCTCTGCTACTTTAAAGAAAATGTTGAAACAGAGCGGGCTTAAAGCCTGCTGAAGAGGCCCATTTATCTGGGAACTAAAAGAAAATATTGGGATAATATTTGGAAAAGCCTGTGAATGGGCATGGCTCAGCATGTGCTGGGCAGCAGCAACCTGTGAGCTGCGGGGGGAGAAGCCACCCTCTGCGTGTGGTTAATTTTCCCCTTTTCCCTCATTTCCTTCCCATTTCCTTCCCAGCTCTGAAAGGTTTTGCCGTGCCTAGGTGGGTCCTTGGGATGTGTTTCCCCCAGGAGAGTTGGTAGTGCTGGAAGAAAAAGGGATTTTTTCATCAGCAGGGTGGGCACAAACCCTGCCCAGTCTGATTATCCAGGGGGGCTGATGGGGAGAAGGTGTTTCTTTCCCCTGGTTAACAACTGAGGCTGATCTGCAGGATGCACTTAATCAGATATCACTAAAAACAGGGTTGATTCCTGACTAATTGGTCAGTAATAACCATTTAATTGGCAAAGCTGCAGTGAAGCTCCAGCCCTCCCTTCCCTGAGCCATTAGCAGCATCTATTTTAACATTTGGAGCCTGGCTGGGATTCAATAAATGGGTTTTTGTTGTTTTTTTTCACATTTAAAACATTAATGTGTGTTCAGAATTCAGTTGGACATCTCATTTGGCTTTGAAGCATAATTATGCTTGATGAGGACTAATAAGCAGCTTTCAAATCGAGACCAGGTTAGCATCTCTCCTGCTGTCTCCTGCAGGGAAGCCGATATTCCACAACAGCTGATTTTTATGGGATTAATCCAGATATGTCCAGGGCTCCACAGAACCCTGCTTTGTCTTTGGGTGGCTTTAAAAAAAAAAAAAAAAAAAAAAAAAAAAAAAAAAAAAAAAAAGTTTTTTTTCCCCCTAGGATGAGTTTTTGTTGTGGAGTTTTGCTCCATGTGGGATTTCCATCCACTGTGGGTCTCAGGGTGCTTTTGCAGGATGCAAAGGGTGATTTGCTGAAAACAGCCTTTTTTACCCCCCAGCCTCATTAAGAAAGAAAATAAACATTGGAGAGGATTTTTTTTTTCAATGTGACTAAGGGAAACTCTAAATTCTCAGCCCCAAATTGATCCCAAGCCTTGAGAGCCTGATGTTGGCTCAAAGCCTGGCTGCAGGCTGAAGCAGATGTTGCCCATCCCTGGCACAGATGAGGCTGATGGGTGATGGTTGAACTGGTGTCGAGGTCGGCCCTGCTCCAGCACCAGCGCCCGCCCTAAGGTGGAGCTGCTTCTCTTTCAGCATCGTGGCCGCCCAGAGAACACTGGATCCAGTCTGGTCACCCAAATACCGCCTCCCTGCAGCTTCTGAGCAGGGCTCAGACAAAAGAAAAAACCCATCCAAACTGTGGGTTTATGTTTGTTTTCCACGCTCCGCCGTTGAAATTCCATATCAAAGGTGAACTCGCTTGGAGAATAGGCTTTGGCAAGTCTTGCTGTGCTGCTGAAACCTCCAGAAATGCTCTTGGTGAGCCTCAAGCATGCTCTGCCCTGTGATGGGGAGTGAGTCCTGGTCCCCACTTGCAGAGGATGAAGGGACACAAATCCATGGGACATTCCCTTCTCCACCAAAATCTGTCCCTTCCCAATGGGGGCCCTCCTGTCCTTTACCAGCAGAGCCTCTCCACTGTCCCATGGGGCTGCTCTCACCCATCACACCCACAGCTAGAAAACCTAGAAAACCCCAAAGCTGCTACTCTAAACCCGCCAGAATCCCAGCTGAGTCAAAATAATCCCAAAATCTAAAGGTGGCAAAGGAGAAAACCCTTCCTGTCCTTTTCTGTCATGGCTCTGGGGGCTGGTAGGGGGGTTAATGGCCAGCAGCCAAAGGCTGTGGAGGAAAGACCTTCAGTTGTGAGCCCTTGGTACTTGGGCAGCTCTCCTGCATTTTTTTCTAAGACATTTTTCAGCAATTAAAAAGCTGCAGGTAAATGCCAAACCCCAAATCCTGGCAAAGGTGCCAACTGCTCTGCAGTCAGGACAGACCCAGCCACTGACTCCGGGCTGACCATGTTCCAGCCTTAAATAGCTGCTTTTCAGGGACAGGTGTGTCACGGGAAACTTTATTTTTCTGGAAACAGCAAGCACATTGTGCAGGGCAGGCTTTCCAAGGATGCTCCCCACACCCTTTTCAGGAAATACCACGCAGCTCTCCTTCGTGCCATGCCAGCTTTTTTTTTTTTTTTTTTTTTTTTTTTTTTTTTTTTTTTTTTCTAATTGGCATAAATGATAGCCTCAGCAAGAACACACCGTGTTTTCCCTGGGCTGTTGGATTTTATTTTGAAATCGCTGCTGGTTTGATCTTTGCATCTCTCCACCCTCAGGCTCATTGCTCTCCTCTTGTGTTTCTGCTCCTGGCGCTTGCTCCAGTGCAGTGGGGTTTGCAGGGAAGTGAAAATGCAGTGGGGAGGTTCATCCTGTGCCAGGTCCTTGGTGTATCATCCCACCTGAGAGCGAAATAGAGAAGTTGTGTTTGATCTGACAAAGCCACCATAGAGAGCAGACAGCAGCTGTCCCTTCCTGGTGACCCCCAGCCCCTTCTAGGAGTCCAGCTTTTGATCCCAAGTCTAGCCCTGGAGCCATCATTCCAACAGCAATAGCCTTGCTTCCTTTGGGGGAAGCTGAAATAGCCTCCCCTGCCTGGTGACAACACATCCCCCACGTGGCACTGGTGTAACCGGCTTTTCCAAGACCTGCTCTCCCAGGGGTGGGGTTGGGTTGGCTTTGTTTATTACCAGCACCCTCTTGACTCTGATGCTTCTCCCTGGTACAGTGCTCTCAGATGAAGTGGGATGGTGGGAGCAACCAGGAGAGGTGGAAGAGGGATTCCTATTTCACATGTGGGATGGGTGCCACCAGGACACATCCTTGTGGTCCCCTCCCTGTCCCAGCACCCTCTCCAGGTGAAGCATCTCCCCACTGAACCACCCCTTGCTTAGGCTTTTCCTTCCTTGCTCTAATTTCCAAAATAACAGTAAACCCTAAACCTATTTGAGATGGGTGAAAAGGCTTGGGTTTGTTTCCTTTTAGTTCAAGACCAGCACACAGTCAGTTATCTTTGATTGATTTCCCCACCCTATGAATGTGTGTGCTGGGCCCAGCAGTCCCCACAATGCCCTTTGGCCACTGAGCTTCAATTATTTCTAAACTTCAGGATCCATCTTTTGGATATTTTTTCAGGCCTGAGTCCATAATGGGCCCTTTCTCTTTTTTTTTTTTTTTTTTTTTTATTACTAGCATTTTTACTAGGATGACATTTGGACGAGGCAGGGAAATCATCTTGCCTGCTTCACCAGTACCTGACAATCAAGATTTAATCTTTCTGGAGAGGAAGAGCACATCAGATGAAAAAAAAAAATCTGATATCTGTGAAATTGCAGAAAAGCAGAGCAGGAGGAGCCTGTGGGAAATCTCCAGCCCAGCCTGGAGCAACACAGCGACTGCGCAAGCCTTGACCATCGCCGGACAGATGTTGGTCTAATTACAGCTAAAACCTCTGGCGCTGGGGATGCTCTGCTCCCTGTACCCTGAGTGTATCATTGCAGCCAGGCAGCCTCTCTAATCCCAATTTAAATCCCTTTGGCTGCTGCCTTCAGTGCTTGGAAGAGGTGCTGGATGGCAGAAAACCATAGGCACATCCTCCTTGGTGATGCCTGTGGTTCTGAGCTCTTCCACCCTGGCAGGAGCGTTTTTTCCCCTGTAGTTTTTCCCATTTCTCACTGAGAGATGCCAGGGATCAGAGGTTTATAAAATGGGTGTTTCAAAAATTTGGAAATTAATTTCCCTGTACCTGCAGTGTTGTGACCAGGGCTGGGCACCAACACAGAGCTGCCACTTGTCCACATCTCCTTGGGCCTTGCTCCACCTCATCCTCTCCTTCCTCACCATCACATCTGATGTCACCTCCTCAGACTGAAAGCTTAATCCAGATTTAGAAAGGGAAGGAAAAAGGCAGGGCCAGGATTTTTCCAGTGAGCATGAATCTCCTGGGAATTCACCCAGGGCTTTCCCAGCTGCACAGCTGGTGGCTGCTGCACGCTGACAGCAGTGATGGCATTGCCAGAGCCCAAGTGCTGCTGTGACACATCAGCCGTGGGGATGAAGCTCCAAGGAGGCTCCAGATCTTATTTTCCACTGGCAAGTTTCACTGGCAGCTCACTTGTGTGCAGGATTTTACCATTGATATCCCCAAAAAACATCTGGCCACTAGTGAGTCTGGGGTTATTTTAACACCTAAAAGGGCAAGCAGAGAAAAAAAAAACAACAGATATTGTTTGAGATGAGTGAATATAAATGTGTAGTGATTTAACACAGTAAGAAAAGGAAGAATACTGATTTCTCCTGCAGATTTACAAGTCCCTGGAGGGGAGCAGGGACTGCAGCCGAGAGCCCTGTGCTTTGCCATCGCTGCTGAGCGCTGGAGTGAGCCGGGACAGCTGCCGGAGGATGGAGGACGCTGGAGGCATCGTGCTGCCGGACAGGTTTGAAGGCTGGTGTTAATGAACTGGCGTTAATGGGCTGGTGTTAATGGGCACCCTGATGGTGAGAAGTCAGCACTGGAGCTGTGCAGGGGCTGGAGCTGGGGGTTCTTCCACGTGGAGAGTGAAGAGTCAAGCTGCAGTAACTCCCCGGTGCAAAGATCCTGAACCACATCGCTTTAATTACACCAGCAAATTTCATTCATTTGGTTAAGCCTGGGAGCTACAGAAAGAGCTATTTCCAGGTGTGCTGGTTTAATTATTGCATGCCCTGGATTACCCACCGCGTGCAGCTGCATGGCCGGGGTTTGTCGGGCTCTCCTGCAGAGCGGGACAAGTTTGTAGCCACCAGCACCCACTCACGCCTCTGCACAGCCCAGCACACGGCTCTGCTTGGGTCAGATAAATGGGTTTTAACCTGATTTGTGCTGTAATCTCCATGTCGACAGGCTCTCATCACGCACAGGATAAAAGCCCAGCTCCTGTGGCCGGGGCCCTGTGGGGTTTCACTGGGCAGCTTCTGCCAGCAAGGCTGGCCCATGACTCCAAGCCTTGTGGCTTCCCTGTCCTGGCAT
Organism: Zosterops lateralis; assembly: GCF_965231275.1. Classification (NCBI taxonomy): domain Eukaryota; kingdom Metazoa; phylum Chordata; class Aves; order Passeriformes; family Zosteropidae; genus Zosterops; species Zosterops lateralis. The sequence continues at coordinate 17,826,838 of NC_139773.1, read as the reverse complement.
CCCAGGGACACCTCTGCACCGTGGGTGTTTGCAAAACGGCTTTTGTTTGCTTAACTCCTTGCACTGGAGCAGGCAGGGGCACAGCTCCCACTGTCCTGTCCCTCCTCCACAGGCAGGAACAGGGTGACCATCCTGCTGCCCTGGGCAGGCAGCTCAGTGCCAGCCCTGCCATCCCACCCTTGGAAAAAATAGCACCTTCTGGGTGCCTTATTTGTACTTTCCTTTTCTGAACGTGCCTTAAAAAGAAAGGCTTGGTTTTCAAAGGAACAGCATTTAAATTACATTCTTCCCTGCTCGTCCAGTGCTTCGCTGTAATACTGTTGCTGTACAGAGCAAGGAGTGTGTGTGGGACGTGGTGGGATTTTAACTGTAATTCATGGACAGATATAAAATGTCAGGGTTATTATGAATTTTATTCAGGAGAGTTTAAATGTTACTGGTTCAGTAGTGCCTCTTTCCATGCTTCCTTTGCAGCAGCTTCTGTTTAACCTCTCAGCTCACAAAATTTATTGTATTGTTGGTGGCTCGCTGTAATTCTCCAGGTTTTTCAAATAATCCCAGGAAAAGAGTTGACTGGAACCTCTGCCTTAGCCTATATCCACTGTAAAGCATGTGGAGCCAAAGTCTGTTTTTCCTGACACCCCTGGTAAATCCCTTGGGTTCATCTGGGAAAACTGCCACTCTGAATTTCAAAATCATGTCAGTGGGAGACAGGTCAGGAGCCGTGCAGGGACCAGGGAGCACCAAAACCTGGGTGCCAACATTGCAGTCAGCATTAGGGCAAGGTTCTCACCCAGCTTACATGATCTTGCAGGCTGAGCTGGCACCACTGGACCCACAGCAGGGCACAGGGTTTTACTGGTACCAGTAACTATTCCCCAGACAGATACACTGGGAGTTGTGGTAAATGGTCTTGGGATGGAAGGTCTGTGATGTAGCTTGGAGGTAGGTTTTGATGGCCCTGATGATCACTGATAACCATTGCAGTGGGAGTCAGAGCACTCCCAGATGTGGATTCAGCCTGATTCTCCTGGGATTTGTCCATTTTTCGTCACTTAACAGCGACACAATGAGGTTTTGCACACACATCCCCACAAAGGTAACACCTTTCCTGTCTTCACCCACTTCTGAAGAGCTTCAGAAAGCTTTTCCCACTGCCATAACCGAAACCCTCCCTGCTGCTGCCAGAGCTCATTCACCCTTTTCTGCTCCCTGTGGAGACACTTTGCCCCTCCTTTGCATCCCCTGCTGACATTCCTCAGACCTTCCCCAGCAGAGCGAGATGAGGTGGATGTTTTGAAACCAAAGGCTTTTCTTTCATCTGTTCCCACCTCTCCTCTGGCTCTGCCCCGCTGCATCTCCCTGGATGTGCATCGCACATGTAGCACACCCAGCCCTGCTCATCCATCTCACACACCTTAATCAATGGGAAACTTGAGGAAAAGCCCATAAACCGGATGGGAAGTGAGGATTGGATTTGCAATGTGCTGGGGCTAATGGAAACCATCTTTCACTGCATAATCAGAAGGAATGGCCGTACAAAACCCATCGTTTCTGGCCAGGGTGCTCACAGGGCAGCCCTGTGAGGACATGGGGGGTGATAAGCCCTGGGGGCTCCAGTGTCCCCACAATAATAACCCACAGTGATTTCCATGAGCAACATCTTATGGTGAGCTCAGAGTTACCAAACTCCCCATCGCCTGCAAACAGTGGCAGCAAATTGTCACATCCCTAATGCCAGCACAACACTGCACACAGAAACCTTCCAAATCCCCATTTTGCTGATATTTGTAATTTCCCAGGATAAGCCTGCTTGTAGCAGAGGGACTCACCTCCGTCTGGCCCCTCCGTGTATTTGCTGCCTGCAAATGGGTCAAAGCCAGCCCAGCACAGGAGCTGCCAGAGGATTTTGGCCTTGTCTGATGCAGGACAGGCTCACTATAAATTTCCCTTGGATTAATCTCATGGCTGAGCTGGGAGTACTTCCCTATTTTCTCAGGCTGTCACTAGCTCACCTGCCCAGTGGCAGGGCTGGTACAAGTGGGTGGCACCAGACTGTTATTTTCCCCTGCAGCTCCAGTGATGGGAGGGTTGTACTTACTGCTCCTTGGACGCCCTCTCAGCCTCTCACACACAGGTGGGTTTTGCAAATCTGTTTGGGGCTCAGGAAGATGTTTGTGTTCAGATGGATGGGGTGTGGGGCTGGTGCCCCAACCAGTCAAATCTGATCAGGGTCTGGAAAACAGACCCTGAGACCATCTCTGCTGGACCCTGTGGATGCAGCTGCTCATTGTCAGGGCCCTGGGAGCCCCGGGCACATTTCTGAAGCTCGGACAGGATTCATGTAAGCTCTGGTGTGATGTGAGTGAATGCAATGCCACTGAAACATCCTTTCATTTCGGGCAGCCATCAGCTCCCTGCCGGTCTCGGCCTGCATTGGCAAGGAGAGGTGTGGAACAGTGCATCCCTGGCCCGCTCTGAGCCCGGCCTTGGTATGTGCAGCCACCTTCTCCAAACAAAGCCCAGTTTCTAATATCCCACGAGGTCTCTGCTGTTCCCTGAATGACACCCGTGGGAGGCAGAGTCAGCACTCCAGCCCGTCAGTCCCAGCCCGTGGCTTATGGTGATGCCCCTTGGGTATCCTCGGGTTTATCCTCAGTTCTGTCCCCAGACCCTCTGCACCAGCCGGTTCCTCCTGGCCTTTCCCCAGCCCACGAGGAGCTGGCTGGGGTTTGCCTGGGGGTGCCAGGGGTATGGGGGTGCTGGGGGTGGAAGTGAGATGCCCAAGGAATGTCGGGGCAGTGCTGGAGGGATGCAGGGGGAAGGTGCAGTGGGATGTGCTTGCGGGGGTAGTACAGAGGTGAGGAAGATGCCTGGGGGGATGCAGGGGGAATGGGGTGGGGGGAGATGCCTGGGGGGATGCAGGGGGAATGGGGTGGGGGGAGATGCTGGCAGTGCCAACACATTCCAGGGAGACAGAGGGGGCGGGGGGGCTCAGACTGGCTGCCCTGGGGGATGCAGGGGGAATATGGGGAGTGGAGCCAGGGAATGCATGATGGGCTGGCTGAGGGAATGTGGGGAGTCTCTCCACGGGGTTCGGGGTTTATCCTGATCTGGGAGGATGCATGGAGGGCTTCCCAGGGAGAATACAGATGCACAAAAGAAGATGCAGTGCCGGGGCACGCAGGGGGATGCGGGGGCGATGCGGGGGCTCTCTCTGAAGGGTGCCATGGGTTACCTGAGGAGCAGAGCTAGGAGGATGCACGGGGGATGTCTACGGGGGGAAGTGATTTCAGGGAATCGGGAATGGGGAGCACAAAGCACCATGGAGTGAGGGCGCGGGGGGAAACCCGGAGGGCAGCGCTGGGGCGTGCAGAGGGATGCGGGCGGGCGCGGGGGGATGCAGGTGGCTGTTGGCGGAGCAGCACCGGGGCGCGCAGGGGAGGATGCCGCGGGTACAGGGGATTGTCCGGTCACTTGGAGGGGGAGGCACGGGGGGCTCCGGGGAACAGCAGCGGGTCTGTTCGGGGGACGTGTAGGGGGGATGCCGGGGGGGCACAGAGAGTTGTCCGGACACAGGCGGGGAAGGGACACAGAGCCACGCACTGAGAGGTCCGGAGAGCTGCCCAGAGCCGGGCAGCGGGGCTGCAGAGGTGTGCGGGGGGGTTTCCGGGGAGCAGCGCCGGGCACACAGCGGGGCTGCCCGGCGGTGGGGGGGGCAGTGCCGGGGGCCGCCCCGTCCGCCCGCTCTCCCGGGCCCTCCCCGCCTCCCCCCGAGCATCCCCCCGCCCCCGCGGGCTGCGGGGCCGGTTAAAAGGCGCAGCGCCCCGCTCCGCCCAGCCCGGCCCGGCCCCGCACCATGCCCGCCGCCGGCCCCGGCGCGGGGAGCGCGGCCGCCCCGCCGCCCGCCCGCCTCTGCCTGCTGGCCCTGGCGCTGCCGCTGGCGCTGCCCGGGCGCGGGGCCGCCGCCGAGCCCGCCCGCACCGTCTACACCAACCACTGGGCCGTGCGGGTGCGGGGGGGCCCCGCCGAGGCCGCCCGCCTCGCCGCCGCCTACGGGTACATCAGCCTGGGGCAGGTAAGGGCGGCGGGGGGCTCCGGGCAGGTGATGGGGATGCGGGGCTGGGGGGTCGCACCGGGACCGGCGGGGGGAACCGGGAGCTGCCGGGGGTTCTGGCACCGCCAGCCCGCGGGGGATCGGGGACATGCCGGGGGTCTCACCCCGGGGAGAGGAGAGGAGCCGGGGGATCCGGGAAGGTACCGGGGGTCCCGGGATCGGAAAGGCGGAGCGGGCTCGGGAAACTGCCGGGGATTCCGGAGCCTGCGGCAGATCCCTGGAGCGGGGAGCTCGGCGCTGGGAGCTGCCCGAGGTCTCGCAATGGGACTCCCGGTACTGGCAAACTGACGATGGGGAAGCGTCGGGGGTCCCGCGGAATTGCCGGCACTCCCGGGATCGGAACAGGATCCCAGGAGCGGGGGATGGACCCCGAGATCTCCCCGCTGGCGGAGGTCTCACTGATCTGCCCGGTGTCCCCGGACCAAGCCGGTGCCGGGGGTCCCAGCAGCGGGATTGAGCCCCCGGAGCGGTGGGGATGAGAGTGGGGACCATGGGGATGCTGTCGGGGATGCCCCTCCCCGGGTGCCCTCGCCCCGCACCGCTGGGGGGTTGCACAAGTTCCTCCCACCCCGGAAAAGTTGTATTTGTGGGTTTAACAAACTTTGGACTCTCTGGCCCGGGTTTATCGGAGATCTTGGGAACACAGAGAACTTTTGCTTTCAAACCCCCGCAGAACGCTGGTGTCTTAAAAGCGATTTTCCGCACAGTAGCTCGTTTTCCCCTCGATTTCTTCATCCTCTGCAATCCCAGATGCGGGCTGGTGTCCTCGGAGTTTGTTCCAGCTTATTGCCATGGCGCTGCCCGGTGCTTTTTTGGCTGGGTGACACTTCACGCTGTCCTCCTGCCCAAGGTGTCTCCCGGACTACAAATTATAACCTTGCTTTATATCGCTACCCTGCTTTTAACTATAATTAAAGCCACGGGGTGCTGCATAAACAATTTTTTTGGGGGGGGGGGAGGCTGAATTGGGCACATTGTCCCCTGCACCCGTGGCTGTGACCTCCCCTCACATCCCACCCTCAGTCTCCTACCTGCCTGCTCAGCTTCCATCCCACCAAGGAGAAAATCTCATGTATTGTTCAGTTGCTTCTATCACAGGGTTGGGCGAAGGTGGTTGTGCAACCCAAAGGGCTTTTCAGTGTTTATCCCTCTTCAGCCAGAGAATATCTTGATTGAACTTCCCACTCTCCCAAGTTGCATCAGCCTAACGTCAGCTCCTGCTCTGGGGTTTTGCTGTGTCCCTTCCCTGCTGGAGCATCTGTCACCCCTCCCTCCTTCCCCTGCATCCCGCTTATGTGAGCTCATCCCAATAATGCTGGAGCCATTTGGCCCATGGGCACAATGTGGCTCCACTGGAGCATCCATCCTTCCTCCCCGAGCCCTTTCCCTGGGGCAGCTCCATGCAGGCTGGAGAGCAAGGGAAATACTTCTGTGGTTGCATCAGGGTGTTCCTGGCTCCCGCCTTTCCCGTGGATACTGGGAAAAAGGGATACTGGGAGCTGGTGCACCACTGGGGCTTCCCCAGCTGCTCTCAACGCCCTGCCTTAATCTCTCCATCTCTCCAAGCTCTTCCCACTGAGTTTTGGGCTTTTTCCACTGAGTCCCGTCCAGAGTCAAACCTTGAGGAGCTGCTTTCCCTGCACGTGTGCTCATGTGTGACATTTGCAGCGTTGTGCTCAAGGTTTGTGTTGTGTTGAGCCTCGTGGGGACCTGAGTGTCCCTCTCTTCTCCTCCTGCATCATCAGCTTGTGGAGCTGCTGGTGATTGCACTGTCCCCAGTGAGATGTGCCCTCCCGGGGACCTGATTCTGGACAAAACCTGCTGGAAAACTCTGCCAAGGATGTTATCACCTCGAGAAGATGTTTGAGTGGAGTCCAAAGAGGTGAGGGAGGAGGAGAGGTGATGGTCGCTGGAAGACCCAGCTGGTGCAAGGAGGCTCAGCCCTGCCTTGGTGGCCGGTGACCTCTTTTCCTCTGCGATGCAATCCTGGAGGCTCCTGACCTGGTGCTGCTCGGGAAAGGCACTGCTGAGGTTGGCACACACAGCTCTGAGCTCTCCTATCATTTTCCCGTGCCCAAACCAAGAGCCAGGACACTCTAAACCCTTCTGGGTCATGGCAGAGTGACATTTCCCTTGGGGAATCACTTGCGTCAACTTCTATTTAAGTGAAGCAAACAACTAAACAAAAGAAACGGCTTTTACACCCTCGAACGCCTGCTCATTCCTCGCCTGCTCGTTCCTCCCCGCCGGGCCGGTTGTGCCTGGACGAGCCGGGACAGGCCCTGGCCGAGGGTGATGGTGAGCCCCTTCCTATCCTGGCTGCAGGATTTATATGAATTTTTCTATGTGTGGTGTCCAGCACTTAAGTTTTGGAAGAGCTGGCACATCCTCAGTGGTCTCACCTGCAGTGCAGGAGAGGGATGGGATTGATTTTGGGCTGTATTTGGAGCTTTCCTGGATTCCTCTCATTTTGCAGCTCTTGGCTCGATCCCTACAGAGCTGAACACATCCGTGATCATTTGAGAATTACATTCCTGAAGGCAGGAGTTCAGCAACTGGACCCCTTGTCCCTGATGGGAATGGGTGGTATCCTCAGGAGGGGAGTGCTCACTGCCTTCCTATTTGGATCCACCCTTCTGGAAGGCACCAGTGCTGGTGTAGCTGCACTTTGCACAGATGAAATGGTTTGGGTGAGATGGGGTTGCACTGCAGAGCCCTTACTGTGCTAACTGACCACAAGGAGGACAACAAATCCTTTTTCATTTAAAAGAAAAATGACATTTACAAGTTTTTCTCCTTAGAATATCTTGGGTAGAACAGGACATTTGGAGGTCTACCAGGTTGGTCCACTGGGATCAACCTCTGCTCAGACTTTCAAGGTATTCCCAGCATAGGAAGGTTTTTCTTATTTTTTCACCCACGAATCCCAGGAGGATAAAGAAGTGGGGCACAGAGTTCTTTTCCTGCTGCTCTGGCTGTGTATCCCCAGAGCCTGTGATGAGGTCATTACCTTCCCCGTGCTCTTGTTGCTTTGCATTGCATGGTAATTTTGCATTTATTTGTGAAAAGGAAGGAAGAAATTCTTTGCCTAGGAAGGAATTGTTTACTGTGGGCATGGTGAGCCGCTGGCACAGGTTGCCCAGAGAAGCTGTGGATGCCCCATCCCTATTTCAGGCCAGTCTGGATAAAGTTTGGAGCACGCTGGTCTAGTGGAAGGTGGTTCTGCCCATGGCAGGGAGTTGGAACTGGATGTCTTTAAGATCCCTTCCAACTCAAACCATTGCAGGATTTTATGGTAAGCCCTGTACTCTGATTTCCAGGCAGAGTGAACAAGAGGCAGGGTGGCCTTGTCAAGGTTTCCCTAAAATATGGAGAGGTTGAAGCACCCTCCTTCTCCTTTTTAAATGCAAATGGATTTGAAGAATGGGTTTAAAAGGCAAATGCAGATTGCAATGAGCAACCTCTTTATGTAGATGTTAAAAAAAATGCCCAGCTATGCTGTACTGTGAATGGGGAAGAGGGAGGGTTTAAATGAATTTGAGTGGAAATAAATTATAAAAATCTCACTAACAGCAGTAAAGTTGGTGAAATGACATCCTGGCACAAAAGGCAGAGCAAGACTAATTAAATATTTAATGCTTGTAAGAGACACTGACAGATCTCAAGGTATCAAGTGTGATAAAGATGTAAGTAGTTGTCATCTGCCTTAGCATCTGATCCAGACAAACCTGTTTGTCCCCCGCTGGTCTGGCCTAAGGAATGTCACCCTGGCCCCTGGGTCACACATGGTCTTAAAGATGTTGCCTGTGGGTTGCAGATGGATGCTTGGAGGATGGCCCTTTCTGGTCCTGTGAGCAAAACACAGGGAATGTCACTGGCTCCCAACATCCAGCTCCTGACATGGAATGTGGGGTTTTTTCAGCAGGAGGGAAAAAAAAGAAAACCAAACTCAGGCAAAAGTGAATTTATAGCACAGTCCCAATTTGTACCCAAATTATGTGATCTGGGAGCCACATACCAGTGACTGCAGCTTTTGGGTCATTCCCGTTCCTCTGGCTGTGAATCCCCGTGGGATGTTTCACATGCGGTGTCTGGCTGAGATCCCTCGATTCATTGCATAGCCCCAGGACTTTATCCTATCCGTGCTTTTCGGATGAAAAAAGAGGAGTTGTGGTGTCTCCAGATGCCAGGATGAGAGGGCCGGAGGCAGCGCAGCCACCCCAGGGCTTGGCAGGGTGGTGTGGCTGGCATCGTGTTTTCCTGCAAATGCTGCCATCCCTCACTCCAGGCTATGCACATTTATATCCCACGCTTCCCAGGAGCATCCCAGGGTGAGCAGGGATGGCATCACCTTTCCTTATGTGCAGCCGGGGCGAGAAGCCGGAGCGTCGGGCGGAGAAGGCAGGAGGATGAGGCACAGCTCCCCTGGCTGCGCCGCAGCTGCTGAGCTCATTTTTAGCTCATTATTTCTGCTTGGGAGCTGATGAAAGGCACTTTTCAAAGATGCATTTAATGGGTGAAAATTCATAAAAATGTTTTCCGGGCTCTGTTGTGCCAGTGCAGCGTCCGACCACCAACGCTGTTTGTCACAGCGGTGGCACCGGGGCTCGTGCCAGCATCCTGCATCCTCCCCAGCCCTGGGAGCTCTGTTGTGAGTGAGGGATTTGGGGTGCAGGGCACGGCTGCTCTGATGCTGCCAGTACAAAATGGGGGGGCACCCACAGGAAAACAGACTTCAAAAAAAAAAAACCAACCCAAACAACCTCTTTTTTTTTTTTTCAGATTGGAAGCTTGGAAAACTATTACCACTTTCACCACAGCAAGACGTTTAAGCGCTCCACGCTGAGCAGTCGAGGACCGCACAACTTCCTCCGCATGGACCCCAAGGTATGGGGCTGGGCACTCTGGGGTCCCCCACCTGTCCTTGGAGGAGGCTGTTGGCTTGATCTGGGTCAAGTGTGAGCTGGAGCATCTTGGGATGACATGTAACCCTTGAGCCACAGCCCTGTGCACACGAGTGACTCATTGGACACGGGTACGGAGAGCGGTGGTGAAAAATACGTAAAAGTGACTAAACACTAACATCTGCCTGAAAGCCGGGAGGAAGAAAAGAGGGAAAAGCTTTCCAGGACAGAAAGGCTGTTGCATGCTCGGGGTGTTGATCCAGTTGCCACAACACTTGCTGCCTCAATGGTTGCTATGTGTGAAATCCTTGGCAATAGCTCTGCATTGCTTTTTTCCTAGAGCAAGCATCCAAAGGGATTTTCAGCGCAGCTGAATTGACAAAAGTAGTGAGGAGTGGGGGGAAAGAGGCAAGGAGGGACCTGGATGAGCTGGGTTTGGGATGATGGGAAAGGGTTGGAGCTCCCCTTTGGTTGTCCTCCTCCCCCAGCTCCCTCTGAACACTCTGAGATGTGACTTGTGCAGAGCAGGGGAAGGGTTAATGGTGGGGAGGGTTTTTTTTTGGAGAGTGGGACATAAAAGCAGAAAAAGCCAGTTTGGTGAAGGTACCCATGCTGTAGCAAGCTACTGATGCCTGCAGTGATGTCTGGCCATCCCTGGGGTGCTCAGACACCCTTGGGATGCTCTTTCCCAAGAATTTCCAACCCGCTCTGCACCACATGTCCCATCCACATCTCTTCAGACACACACAGCAGCCCTGCCCTCCCCAGGCTTTCCGGAGAGATTTGCTGTTAAATATTTGGACAAGGTCTGTAGCACATTTTTGAGGAGGAGGCGAACGCGTGGCTGCATTGCCAGCGGGGGAAACCTCTGCGAGGGGAGCCTGGTGCCCTGGAAGTGTGCTGGGCTTTAATTAAAGCTGTTTGCCCTCAGGGGGGTGCATAGGAATCCCAGCAAACGATGAATTCTCTGCATTTGAAATATCCCCATTTAAATGAGTCTGGTTATAATGCAAACTGAATCAATTGGCTTTTAGTCATATTAACCTTTACCTTACCTTGCTCTCTGGGCTCCGAGCTGGAGCAATTAACTCCTGCTCTCTTAATCCTTCCTTATCAGTACAAAACCTGTTGGCATGCCTTGTCTCTCCCCCTCTCCCATCTACATTTACAAATCGTTTAGGCGATACATTTGGATGGCACCAGCTTTGCATGCATGCGGGAAAACATCACCTCGAGGCAGGAGGACGGGAGCTGAAGTAGGAAAGATGGAAACAAATCTTGCAGAAATCCTGATGAACCAGCCAATCCGGTTGTTTGCAGATGTTGGGTGGTTCCATGCCTTCCAGGGGCTATTGTTTCCAGTGCTGTTTTTTGTTTGTTGTGGGGGTCGGTGGCATGAGCTGGGCAGGAGGACCACAGCCAAGCTCTTCACCCCCAGGAGAAGTCTGGGAAAGGGGAGACTCCAGGACACACAGGGAAGCAGCTGGGGCCCTGATCCTTGTGTGACCACACTGCTGCTGAGCTGCCCCATTGCCCCAGGAGACCTTGCAGCTTGCTGCTCCTTCTGAGGCTGGCATGAGCCAAGAGATATGGCAGGTGATGGAAAGGGAGGGAGGAAGCCAGCAATTTTGGAGACAGGTTGTGGTGGGGAGGGACAGTGGGATGCAGAGTGGGGTCACACCATGCTGTGCCACCCCTCTTAGGGCTCCACTTGGAGCTCTTATTGCCGTAAACTTTCTTTGCTCACTGGAATGCTCGTGTTGGTCCTTGCAGTGCTGGACCCTCCATCCTCGCTGCTCCAGTCTCTTCATCCTCATCAGGGGATGCCATGGCCTTGTCCCTGTGCCTCTGGCCATGCACCATGGCAAAATCAACCCCATCTGAATTGTTTGCTGTGCTTTATGGCAAACGTGTGTTGGAACCATCTTGTTAATCCTGGATCTCCACTTTAACTTCTGCACACCCACTGGAATAAGTCAGACTGTCACTTTTCTGGAGCTGCAAAGGGAATTGCACTCTCATGTGCTGGTTATTGTGTTTGGTGGAACTTCCCAGGCTGGCCAGATTGGGGCCTCATCCACTGAAAATCTCAGAGTGAGGGGAAATATGAAAAACTCCTGCTCTGTTTCCAGGTGAAGGGTCCAGCTGGGGGCTGCCTGTGCTGCCTCCTCATGGGGTCCTTTGGTGCCACTCACAGTCACCTCCTTATTGCTAATTGCTGCCAGTACCTTAGGGAGCTCCAGGAGAGCTGGAGAGGGACTTTGGATGAGGGCCTGGACTGTCAGGACAAGGGAGAATGGCTTCACAGTGACAGAGGGCACAGTAAGATGAGATACTAGGAAGAAATTCTTGGCTGCAAAGGTTGTGAGGCCCTGGCACAGATTACCCAATGAAGCTGTGGCTGTCCCATCCCTGGAATTGTTCAAGGCCAGGTTAGATGGGGCTTGGAGCAACCTGGTCTGGTGGAAGGTGTCCCTGTCCATGGCAAAAGATTTGGCATGAGATAAGCTTTAAGGTCCCCTCCAACCCAAACCAGTCTGTGATTCTGCAATAATTAGGGTTTGCAGGGGTAGAGCAGGGGCCCTGTGACTCAGGACTATTAACAGTTTGGGCCATTTCTAGTAGTATAAAGGCTTTCTTTTCCTTTTCTTTTTATATTTCCAAGAAGATTTCCTCCACCCTGGATCAGCAATGGAAGTCGATCTGAGTTTCATGAGGTGCAGGAGCTGTTGCAGGGATGCCCCAGACTCCTTCCTGCTTACCCATTTTCCCATGCCAGCCACACTGATTTATCAACTCTTCCTTGAAATCAATGTCCTTAAACTGCTGATTTCTCTGTGTCCACACATGATGTCTCCATTGACTCCTGGCTGGCAGCACTGGGGTCGATCAGGAGCCTGATTGAGATGAAGACATCCCTGTGAGGCAGCTCCTGGCAAAACCCCCCAAAATCCCACACCTTACCATCATTCCTGCATCCTGCAAAGCAAAAAAGTGCTAGCTGTATCTTGGGCAGTGAGACTCATGGAAATGCTGCCAGGGAGTGGTGCTTTAAGGAAAAAAAACCCTGTTATTTGGGCCATAACCTCTATTTATTGTATTTTTTATTTTTTTTTAACTAGACCATGAAGTTATATTTTTGCTTCCAGTGTTTAAATCCATCACTGTGTAAGCTAAGCAGTGTGCTCTCAGCAGCCAAGGCAGCATGGAAAATCATTTTTCTATGAAATACATTTTTTTTTCCCCCCTTTCAACAGTGTTTTTTTCTTTATAATATATATATGTGTTTAAAACCCAGGCTCTAGGCTGGAAGCTGTCGGGTTTCTGACATCCACTTCCATCTGAGGCACAAAGCAATAAACTGTGCAAGAACTCAGTTCAGCTGACAGTTTTACATAAATGAGCTCAACAAAAGTTGCACTTGGTATTTTTATTCCTTTTGTTAAAAAACCTTAGTCACAACAATAGAGACACTCCCATGAGCAGCTCCCAAAAGACCCAGAGCCATCAGGAAAAAAGTGTCCAGCAAGGAGGGATGTGCCACACAGCCCTCACAGTTCATTGGCTGGTGCCTCCTTTCTCCCCCAGCATGAACATCTGTAAAGATTTGGTCTATAAATTACCTTTTTTCACTAAACTTGTGTTTCACCTCCATGCTGAAGGCAGGAAAGACCTTTGTGTGGCAATAAAGGGTCTGAGGGGTTGTTAATGCTTTGTAGGGGTGGGATGTGACTGGCTGTTTCCAAAGCAGCACCTTAGGCAGCTCCCGTCACAGCACTGTGGGCAAACACCAGCATTTCCCAATCATGGCCTTTTCCAGATCATTTCCCGTTTGATCTCTCTGCGTGTCATGCCCTGCTGGAATGCAAACAAATGTCAGAGTGGTCAGCTCCAAGGCCACCTCACACGCAGCCACTGCCAAAAATATTTGTGTGGAGCCAGCCACGTCCCCTGAGATCTGCCACAGCCGTGTGTGGCCATCACATAGTTTTGGGAAATGAGTGTTGTTATGCTTGGGTAAAGCCCCCAGATTTTATTGTTTTATCAGGAGGAAGGAGCTCGAAGGATGAGCAGCCCCAGAGCCAGGTGGAACAGCTTCAGGGCTGAGCTGCTGCCTCCCAGCCGGCAGGAAGGATCAGCCCAAAAACTAAGCCAAGCACCTGAGTCTTCTCCAAAAGTTTGACTAAACACTGAAATATGTGGTCTGTCTCCAGCGGGACTCCAGAGCATGCTTCTGGGCTTGGCTAAACCGGGGGGGTTCAGGCACGCGCTCGGAGGCGACGGAATTTGTGCTCCAGGGTTTTGCTGCACCGGCAGAGGAATCTGGTCTGGCTTAGACAGCACAATGAGCTGAGCTCACCCTGTCTGTCTGTCCGTCCATCCTGTCTCCTTCCAAACGGAGCTGCTGTCTCCACACAGCAGCTCTGGCCACGGAGATGGGGGTTTGCCAGAGCATGAGGTGATGCTGGGATGGGTTCAGACTGAGGCTGGCATTGCTTCTGCACCCCACATCCCATTTCAGTGGGCAATGCCAGGCTCAGTGCCCATGGGTGATGCTGACCCAGGTCTCTGCTTGCAGGTGGACTGGCTGCAGCAGCAGGAGGTGAAGAGGAGGGTGAAGAGGCAGGTCCGAGGGGAGCCGCCTGCCCTGCCCTTCAACGACCCAGTGTGGCCCAACATGTGGTACCTGGTGGGTGTCTCCCTGTCACTGCTTTATGGGGGGTCATTTATTTCTAAGCAAATGCGTCATCAATCTTTGATCAGCCCAGCCATATAATTTATGATGATATAATAGCATCAAATGTGCTTGGCAGCAGGATTTTAAAATAGTGAATTAATACACTGAGAGTCTGCTTTGAAGTGTTTCACCCTTGTTAACAGCCCCTCATCATGGTCTGCACAGCGAAGGCTTGGGAGCAGCACGGCTGTATTTTACCCATCCCAGAGCTGCAGCCATCTATTTGTAATATAATTTTTCTCCTGCCTGCTTCATCGATCTATATTTGACAGGGAAATTCATTGAAAATTAAGGGCGGAAAGGAAGTGAGCACTTCAAAACCCAAGGGCCCATAGTACTAGAAATGGAAGAGGAAAAGAGTAATAGGGAGATAGCATTGCCTGGATTAACTGCTGCTGGATGGGTTTGATCTGTGGAGTAAAGTTATAACAAATCTGCAAGTTATATGTCAGGGGGTGGGCTGTAAATATATTTTCTGGTTGATTAAATGGGCTCCCAGCCTGGCTGTTTGCTTAGATGGGCTGGAATGGGGTTGCAGCCCTTTTGCAGCTGTGTTTGTCCCCACAGCACTGCGGTGATAAAAACAGTCGGTGCAGGTCTGAGATGAACATCCTGGCAGCCTGGCAGAGGGGCTACACGGGCAAGAACGTGGTGGTCACCATCCTTGACGACGGCATTGAGAGGAACCACCCTGACCTCCTGCAAAACTATGTGAGCTGGGGGGTGGATGGGATGGACTGGGGCTGATCCTTGCCATGAATTGATTTATGGAGAATTTCAGTGTGTAAACACAGCTGAAGTCTGTGCATTGGCATATTTAGAGGAAAGTTTAAAAAAAAAAAAAAGGCTTGAGATGTTTTTAAGAAGGAAATGAGGTTTTTAGATAAGGAGGTTTGGGGGAAACTCCCTTTGCAGCTGCCTGGGAAGCAGCCTCCTCCCTGTGCTCACCAGGGCAGAGCCAAAAACCTGCATGAACCCATTCAGCCCCAGCTCAAACCCCACATAGCCACAGTGGGAGGGAGGGGGATGCTGAACCCAGCAGGATTTGGGGTTCAGAGGAGCAGTTCCTAAGATAGCAGGATATTTCTCCTGGGAAACATGCAGGACTGCAGCCTAAAACTATTTATTCTGAGCAAACAGTCAGAAACTAAGGGGAAAATGTAATTTTCTGCCCTGCTTGTCTGCACTGGCCACCACAAACGCCTAGTAGGTTGAATCTAATGGTGAATCTGATATTTTCAGGACCCTCTTGCAAGCTATGATGTTAATGGGAATGACCATGACCCAACTCCACGCTATGATGCCAGCAATGAGAACAAGTATGTGATGATAATTGTAATGGAACAAGGGGTCTGGGGATGTCCCTGAGACTGGGTCTCCCCTCCAGGGTGTCTTCCAGGTCCTTTTTCCCATTCCCAGTGCTGCGGAGGAGGCTGTGTTAAGGGCTTTGCACAGACTCCTTGTGTTTAATGCAAATTCGGCTGGTGCCAACCACACCAATTGCTAATGAATACAGCACCAGGGAGTTCCTTGCCCTGATTGGGGATTGAACCACATGAGTCAGAGTGGGTGACTGAGATGGCAAGGCCTGGGTGCATTTTTTGGGCTTCAGTTAAAGTGTGATGATTACAGGTGCAAAGACCAACCTGCATAGAGGCGCAAGATGCAAAGAGGAAGTTGCATTTAGGTGTAAAATGCAAAGAGGGAGTTGCATCAAGGTGTAAAATGCAAACAGCAGATTGGATTTAGGTGCCAAATGCAAACAGCAAATTGCTTCCAGTATTAGTTTCCTACACCCGCTTGGTGTATGTTTTGGGTAAGGGCAGATTTTTCCTCAGCTGCAGGCTTGGGGCTGGTTTTGGGTGCTGGGTGGGGTGTTGCTGGAGGGATCCTCTGCCATGGCCATCAGCTGATGGGGTTTCTCCTTGCAGGCACGGCACGCGCTGCGCTGGGGAGGTGGCGGCGGCGGCGAACAACTCCTACTGCATCGTGGGCATCGCCTACAATGCCCGCATTGGAGGTGAGCCTGGGGTCTCCAGGGCTCCCCTGCCCTTCACCATCCCCCTGAGGGACCATGGCCACCTTGCTCACACCAAAAGGCTCCTGGGGGAGAGGTGGGATGCTGCTCCCTCGGGAGAGAGTCTCCTGCTTGGTGCTTTGGCTGCAGGGAGCCCCAGGGGTGTTGGGGGAGGATGGGTGATATGGCAAGCAGGGGATTCTGGCTCTATGTATTTAGGGTGGAAACTTTCTGTTTGGGCTGCATCCTTGCCATGAGGGTGCATGTGGATTAGGGATGTGGTGTTTTCACCCCAGAAGTCCATAACTGCTCTTGGGGAGGGTCTGTCTTTGGGGTGGGTGTGTTTGCTGTGGTCAGTGGTGCTGCTGAGATTCAGAGCTGATGTCACTCATTTGTGGGGTCAAGGGAGCCACTCAGAGCAGTGGGCCTGGGGACAACCACAAAAATACCCTCAGGAGGAAGAAACACCAAGAAGGTGGTGGGGCAGAAATACTTACAGGGAGGGGATCTTCTGCACAGCCCCTCAAATAACACGAAGTGTGGAGAGCAAATGAATTTCTATCACTAAATTGGATCCTAGTGCTAATTAGCATTGCTGAGTTAATTTGCATTAGCCGAGCTGGTTTGAGCTGAGGCAGTTCTGGCCAACCCAGGCAACCCTGGGGAGATGAGGGTCTTAGCAGGGGTGGGAGTGTGGTGTCCTATCTACATGGCTGATGGAACCGTGTAGGGGACAAATGCCTGGAGCTGGGTTCTTTCAGCCTTCAGCCCCATCCCTGGCATGGTTGGAACAGGAGAGAGGCTTTTCCCGCAGCCCCTCCTACCACCCCAGTGCTGGGAGAAGTGACTATCAGCAGCATTGGACCCAAGTGCCCAGGGGTGGATTTGGGGTTTGATTCCTTCTTTTGGCTTATTCATCCTGGTTGTGCAGGAAACAGCTTTTTTTAGGGCTGTGTCTGCATGGGAGCAGACACAAGTACCTCCCATGGTTGTCTGTGCTGGGAAGGGAGGGAAGAAATAAATAACCCCAGGGAAGGTGAAGAGTGGACTGGTAGGGCTGTAACAGCTATGGCACATCATCCCATCCCATCTCCTGTGCCCCCTACATGTGTGATGGCTTCTTGCTTCTTTAGAGCCTTCTTGCCTCTAAAAATCCATTTCCAAGCACACAGCAAGCAGCAAAGCTCATAGTGGGATTTATTGGATCCTGCAGGATCAGACCATTCCCTTCATGCTCCTTTCCCTACAGCAGCTGTGGAGACGAGCTTTCCTTGTTGACTTTATGACGACCTCTGGGTCTCATTTTAATTTGCTCCCTTTAACGAGTGCCTTGCCTCAGGGGTGTGCTGGGGAGGTGTTGAGTGAGACAAGGCACCTGGCAGAGAGCTGGAGGCCAGGGGCTTCCCACAACGTGAGCAGGCAAAGGGGAAAAATAGAGTCTGAGCCGTATCAAGTTTAGGATCATGGAGGAAAATACACTATAGCTGCAGCGAGAGTGATTTTAGATGGATTACACAAATAAAGCAGCGATTAATGAGCACAACTTGTTGGGGAAGCCTATTTGTCACACTTGGAGAGCTCCCATCTAATTTTACTGGCTGCTCTTCCGTGCTCTTGCATTGCTTTTCATATGCCCTGGGCAAAACACATCACTGCTCAAGGAAAGGGCTCCTGCCATTCCTCCTCCTCTTCTCTCTCCTCGAACTCTCGCTTTGGAGGTTGGTGTTGCTCCCTGTGTGACACAAAGCTCATTTATTTTGCAGCACCCACCTCTGCTACCTCCTGTTCCCCATTATTTGACCAGGGAGTCCCTCATTGTGGGTGGCTGTCTCTGGGCAGGCTTTGGGTTGACTTTAGGCTGATTTGGGGCTTGCTGATGAAAACAGCCACATACAGCAAGCACAAACCCCATTCCTCAGCTGGCTTTCCTTGCCGGGTGCAGCTCAGACATTGGGCTTGGCTTTCCTCCCCTTCTCCTTGTGTTTTCTTGTTGACAAAGAGGAATTTTTTGGGAGCAGCTCTGCTCCCTGATTTTACATTTCTAAGCTTGGTTTTGGCTGGTTGGGGACAGCGTCAGAAGGAGATATTTGAGCTGACTGGTGTCCAGAGCACAGCTGCAGCTGGAATGACATCTGCCTGCATTTGTTTGCTTTAAGACAAAATACATGTGGAAGGGGAAATGCGTTTTTATAAACCAGACTCTCCCTGGCTGACAAAATACGATGCTGAAATTTCCAGCATTGCTTTTCCTGCAAGAGCTGTTTCTGGGCAGCCTGTTGGGGTGCCTGGCACCCTCTACCCGCTGTGTGGAGAAGAAATCCAGCAGGGAAAGGGTGATAGAGAGCAGAGGGGGTTGTGCTCTCATATTGCAGCAGTTGGAGGTTGGGGGTGTACAGCAATCCCCCATCCCATCTCATCATGGCTGGTGGGCTCTGCCTGTGAGCATCCTGGCTGGTACCTGCTGGCATTCCCAGCTGGAAGTGAGAGTTATCCCAAGTGGCATTGTTATCCCACCATGCGTTGGGGTCCTGGCTCTGATTTTGGCCATACAAACCACAGCCTGTGTTTTTTTCCTGGGGCTTCTCCCTCTCCAGGGAACCACTGGCATCAGTTGGGCAGTGATTGGGTTTGGGGACAGTCACAGTCATTCCCGCTCATTTCCCAACACACCAGTGTGCCTGAAGCTGGAGGGTATGAGTGTTCAGGAAACACCAAAACCTTCTAGGTAGAGAAATATGCTAGCTAAGGAATCAAAAGGGGAGAAAAATGGATTTTAGTGGGGGTTTGTCACTGGGGAGTGCAGTACCACTACCACCACCCATTCCCCACCGATAGAGGGGAAATTAATTTTGACACCCCCTTCTCCATCACCTGCCATGAAGCCAGCAACACAGAAAACTTCCCCTGTAGCTCCCCAGCATCCTGCTGCCAGGCTCGTTGGCATGCGGGGCCACGGGTTGAAGCTATTCCAGGCGCGCCTGAGCCGTGTGGTTTCCGCCACCGTTAACAAAGCCCTTTGATTGCAATCCTCACACTGTCATCCACGCCATGAAGCCCTAATGTCTGATGTTTTTGTGCTTTTAGGCATTCGTATGTTAGATGGAGATGTAACAGATGTTGTTGAAGCGAAGTCGCTTGGCATCAGACCCGATTACATTGACATTTACAGCGCGAGCTGGGGGCCAGATGATGATGGGAAGACAGTTGATGGACCTGGTCTATTGGCCAAACAGGCTTTTGAGCAAGGCATTAAAAAGGTGTGGATCCCACAGCGCCCAGATGCGCTCGCCCTCCTCCTCCTGTCCCTTGGGAAGGGCCACAGCTGGCCCAGGGTCTGGCGTGGGGATGGGCAGCTCAGCCCCCTGAGGGAATGCCAGCACTAGGGCTGGGGCGGGGGGGAGCCAATCATCTCTAATTTTTCCTAGTCTTCCCTGGCATCCCTAAGAGCTCCGGTGGATTTGGTG
Organism: Zosterops lateralis; assembly: GCF_965231275.1. NCBI lineage: Eukaryota > Metazoa > Chordata > Aves > Passeriformes > Zosteropidae > Zosterops > Zosterops lateralis. The sequence continues at coordinate 17,807,598 of NC_139773.1, read as the reverse complement.
GCCGAGGGTGGTGACGGCGGGAGGTGCCTGGTGCTGGTGGGACCCCTCGGCGCAGCCTTGGCAGAGCAGGGAGGCCCCAGGTTGTGTTGAGAAGCTCTGCCGGGATGAGAAACCCAAAGCGGTCCTTGGGGGGGTAACTTTGCACCCCAAAATGTCCCCTCCAGATGCTGGCGTGAATGGAAACAGCAGCATCCCAAACTCCAGTATGTCCAACCCTCTCCCTCATGCTCCTTGGACTCCTGGTATCCTCTCCTCTGTCACGTTAAGTGTTCCCCTGGTTTTCCACCCAGAGCAAGCAGCTGTGTCATGGCTGGGGAGGGACATGGGTGTTGCCACAGGATCTGACAATGGACTGCTCTCCTTGTGATCCTCCACTAAGAAAGTTCAGCCAACATCACATATGATTGACAGCTGTCAATCCCTGCTGGGGATGCCCTGGCCTTCCTGTGCCCCTTCCCTTTTTGGTTACTTTTTAAAAATGCCCAATATTTTCTAAAAGCATTGAGAAAAAGGGCTTTTTGGCAGCTTGGTGGGTGCTGTGGATAAGTGTCACAGTGGCTCAGGGCTCCACAGTGGTTGTTCCCTGGGTGCTCCAGAGAATCTGGGGGTGGTGTTCCATTGCCAGCAGCCCCAGGCTGGGCTGTGAAGCCCCCACTTCAACCCCTGCCACCACTCCTTCCTCTGCTGCCTCTTCCCGCAGCATGCTGGGAGTTGGGGTGGCCTCTTATCTAAAAATAGGGTGGAGCGTTTTTCCCACTGTTTACTTGATTTCCTGCTGGGGCGGTGAGCCTGCCCAGGAATCCATTGAAGTGCCGGGGAGTTCACGCCGTGTAAATACGGGGGAACAAGCTGCTTTTTAGACCTTATTTTTCCATGCAGGAGCAAACAGGCAGCAGCAGGGTATTTGCCTAGCACAGCCCCACTGTCTTAGGATGCTTGTTTTTGCCTCGCAGAGGACACCCTGCTCACCCCACTGCCACCTCGTGTTTGCAGCACCCACTCTCCCACATGCACAGCTCATTATTGCCAACTCCATCTCCTTAAATAACGAGGAAAGCTGCAAGCAGATAGTTAACCGCCACCTTTAGCCCGAGCAAACAGCTGTAACTGAGTTATAAATCCTTAAAATTGAGTTTTTAATGGAAACATTAAAATAACCTTTATCTATTAGTGATAGGACTGCGCTGAGGTAATTTATCATCTTGTTTCTTGTTCCTCCAGCCACACTTTATTAGTTCCCAAGCTAACGAGGGGATATTTATCCTGGTCATTCATGGAGTGCTGTTGGGCAAATACCCAGGCCCTGCAGTGCTGTGGAAGCAGGAGATGCTGTGCGTCCCACAGTCAACCCATGAGCTGCTGGGGTGAGCTGGATCAGCCCCAGCTTGGCTAGTCAGGGATTCCCTGGTCTAAATGATGCCCAGATTCAGGATTTATAGCAGCCAGGAGCCCCTCACCGACACTGCATTAGCTTAGGAGGATGGCAAATTAAGAAGCTGGATGTTTGGGGTCTGCTTACAGAAATCTTGATTGTTCCTTGTTTGAGAGCAAAGGGAAAGAATGGATTTTTCCAATCTGAAGGAATTGCAATATGTGGGTGAGCTCTTGCTCTGCCAGGAAACGCTGTCAGGTGTTAGTTGTGCATTTTTGTAGTGTCATTCATGCGCCTGTTCATGTCCTCATGTGCCCATGCTGTCTCCAAACCCACTTTCCCCCAGTGCAGCCCTGCCTGGGCAGCGTGGGGATGTGGGTTTGGAGCAGGTCTGAGCCTTTCTTGGGTCCCGTGGGTGCAACGCTCGGGATGAGGGATGAAAGGGAGGTCTGGGCTCCCAGTCTTCTGATCCTAATCAAATTCATTGCTACATCTCCAGATGCTTGGCCAATTACGTCTGGTTTTATTCCTCTGATTAGTGATTTGGGAAAGCTTGGCTTGCATGCAGTGGGACCCATCCTTGGAGGTGTTTTGACTGGTGTGGGCGAGCTGGATGGACACTGTCTGTGCCAAGTGTGTGGGCTGGGATGCTGCCTCTTTGCAGATCCAGGAAACCCTGGAAAGTGGGATGGGAGATGCCAGCAGCAGGCTTGGTGGGCTGGCAAGCTGGGTCGAGCTCTCTGTGATGCGGAGCAGGGCAGTAATTCCCTTGGCAATTGCACTTTTTCTTGCAGAGCTCCAGACAGCTCTATTAATCTTTGCTAGGGAAATACCCACCCAGTTTGGCTGGGAGGCAGCCCAGATAATGAAAACTTTCATAAAGTAAGGAAAGAGCCTGACTTAGACTGTGTATCCAGAGGCAGGGTCAGCTCAGAAAGCCTCTGCCCCAGGAGGGAGGCGAGACAGGTAATAAACCATCCCGCTCCCCCCGGGCGCCTAAAGCCCACAATAAATCCCGGTGAATTCCTCCAGAGCAAAGCTGCTTTATTATTATTACTATTATTGTTATTATTATTTTTTGTGGAGGAAGCTGCCACGGAGCAGTGGGAGGGAGGTAAACACCAGATCTGCCCAGGCGAGCGCCGAAATCTCTCCATGGCAGGAGCAGCCACGGGGAGGATGGGGCTGCTCCACCACTTCCATCGCCTGCCAAGCCCGGCAGCACTCCATCCTCCCTGGAGAGCCCTGCCTTACAGGGCACGGAAGAGAACCAGCCACTTCATTTCCTGCCCCTAACCCTTTTGGATCACCAAAAATCCTCCTTTTTGGGATGTCGGCACCTTGCTTGTGAACCCGCGCAGGGCTGGGTTATTCCTGGGTGTCCTGGCAGTGGGTTGGATGAAGGAGTGAGTGAGGCTCATTCCTGTGGTGTTGGCTTCTTTAGGGGCCCCTCTTTGGTACCATGGCTGCTGCTGCCAGGTGGGATTTTCTCCTGGCTCCAGGGAGGTCTGGGCAGCAGGCACACCCCTCAGTTCCCAGTGGGATCCCACAGCTGTACCCAGTGGGGATGGCTCCATCTGAGGTTCCAGCCAAGTGATGGGAAGGGGAGAAAAGGGTGGGATTTAAAAAATAAAGGACAAGCAAAAGAAACCTAAAGGATAGGCTGGGAGAAGGTTTCTGGTGGTTTGGGTGGTTCGTGAGGGGCTTTGTGGGCTTGAGAGATTTGGGGTTTGGGGGTTCCCTGCCAATTCTTCCTGCAGGACCATCCCTAAAAGCATCATGCTGTGTGTTAGCACCTGGTCCAGGGATTTTGAGTACCCAAGATGTTTTCCCCCATGGAAAATGCCAAAATTCTGTTGCTGAAGGCTCTCCTATCCTTTTTGGGGAGTCACTGCCTGTAAACTGGGAGTGACTGAGCCAAGGAACACGTGTGGGGACTGGTGCAGGGGGCTGAGTGCTGGGCAGGGTGGGACCCATCCTTCCACCTTAACCAAACACCCAAAAATCAGACTTACCCCCTCCTCCCTGTGCCAGAATGGCCTCTGATCCTGGGCAAACACCTCCTCTAACCCTTCATCCCCTCTGTGCCCACAGGGTCGCAAGGGACTGGGATCCATTTTCGTCTGGGCTTCGGGGAACGGCGGCAGAGAGGGTGATTACTGCTCCTGTGACGGCTACACCAACAGCATCTACACCATCTCCATCAGCAGCACCACCGAGAATGGCTACAAGCCCTGGTACCTGGAGGAATGTGCCTCCACCCTCGCCACCACCTACAGCAGCGGGGCGTTTTATGAGCGGAAAATTGTGAGTTTTATCCCAACATTGAGTGGGGCAGCATCCCCTGGGTGTTTTCTGTGTGGCTGGGCTGGGTGATGGCTCAGCTGGGAGAGCTAGGCGTTGTCCTTAGCTCTGCAGTAGGTTTTGCTCTGGATTTTGCTCAGGGATGTCATGTTTTCCCTGGTAAATGGGTGAAAGGGCTGGAGGTTTGCAAAAATACCTGTGTAAATATTTACCTGTTCCCCAAAGTACTTGCTTACTGTATCTTGTTTTTTTTCAAAAATAGTGAATTTTGAGGATTTTTAGCTTGAGAGAGAAAAAAGGGGAGGGATGGAAGATTTTAACAGGGGTGGGGCAGCCCCAAACTGGGAGCTGAGACTTTCTGGAGCTGAAAATGGCTTTTTCCCCCCCGCCATGCAAATGGCAATTCTTGTCCAAGACCAGGAGCTGGAGGCTTTAAAGAAAGTGTTTAATATGGCCCAGCTCAACATGCACCCCTGGACGTGTACCCACACCAGCTCACACTGCTTCATCCACATTTTCCTCCAGCTGATTTTTTTCCCCCCTTCAAACAGTTTTTTCACCTTTGAGCAAAGGAAAATACGAGTACAGGGGTGTTTTCTCATGCACCAAATGTATCTGCAGCCCAGTTTTGGGGCTCTGTGCTCCCGACAGCATTGGAGTCGTGGCAGGGGCTGGGTACCAGCAGGCTCATCTCCTCTCTGGCAGCATCCCAAGCAAATCTGGGGTGCTGGATGGGGTAGTGCCCATGCTGGGAGGATTTTGGGGGCTGCAGCTCCTCTCTCCATAGGTCACCACGGATCTCCGGCATCGCTGCACCGACGGCCACACTGGCACCTCCGTGTCCGCCCCGATGGTCGCGGGCATCATCGCCTTGGCTTTGGAGGCAAAGTAAGTGTAACCTCCTCAGGAGAAATGTTCCCACATTTAGCACCTGGTGAGCAAAACCTGAAAGAAACAAGGCTGTTCTGTTTCCTCTGGAACGACCAAAATGACACAAAGTTATTTTAAATCGCTCCTTTCTGGTTGGCGGTGTTGTTTCGAATCTGATCTTCCCACAGGTGTTTTATTGATTTAATTTTTCACTTGTTGCCGTCTGTTGAAAAGTTTGGGGTTGGTAACATCAGTCAGGCTTTTCAGTAGGTGCACTGAAACTGCTGACAGGCAGCTCCAATGGGAGTTTTATAAATACTTCCTGGAAAGAAAAAAAAGTCAGAAAACATCACAGACATTGGGAAATGTCAGCAGAAGTGATGGTTTTCAGCAAGTGTTGCATTTCTGGGAGAAAAGGACTACTTTTTCATAATGTCAAAAACTCACAGGACTTTATTGCCAGCGACACACTCCAGGTTCAAACAAGCTGCTCTTCTTCTCTTGTCCCCATCCCGGTCCCATCCTGGTTCCATCATGGTCCCCCAGCCCAGGAACAGCCCTTGGGCACCCCTGTGTTGCTTCATGGAGTGCCTTCTCATGAGCTGATTATTATTTTTATGGAGTGAAAATAAAATTAAGGCTGGGAATAAGAATAAGCCTCAGGGCAGCGCTGCACTCTCATCCAGGGATGGTGATTGTGGCTCCATTCCTCCTCCTCTGGTTTAATCCCAACACCCAGGTCGGGCGAGAGCATTTCCGGAGATGCCGTTTTCATTACAAATATATTAAAAGCTTTAGATGTAATTTTTGAATTGTTTAGCTGGGCCATAAACCGCAACATTAACTACCAGAGCTTGGTGCTCAGGCATTCCATTGTGACAAGAGAAAATAAATTGAATTTCTTTCTTTAAATGTTGCTCAAGAGCAATATAAATCCCAGCTTGAGATGCTGAACAACTGGCTGTAAGTAAAGCAGGGAAAATTCTCCAGCAATATCCCTGAGCTGGGGTCGTGAAGGGGCTCAGAAGCACAGAGCACTCAGTGTCCAGCACTCTGAACACACAAACCCAGTCCGGGGAGGTACAGGCAATTTGGGTTTAATTTTTCTGTTTAATGAACAACACAGGTTTTATTTCCAGCAATTTTTTTGCTGTTATTCCTATAAAGGGAAGGTTTGCTCAGCATTGTGTATCAGCAAACTGCTGAGCTCACTATCCTGCCTCAGGATGTGCTTTGCTCCCTGTCTCCTACAAAAAAATGGGGAAAACCTTCCTAATTTGCTTCATTTCTACCCTAGAGACTGAGAGCTAAATAGCCTTATCCAGGAGTAAATCCTGCAATTCCCCTGGGCGTGTGACATCCCTTCCTGGGGCACACCACTCTGCTGGGACACCTCAAATGGTGGCAGGGTGTCAGCATTTAAATCAGCAATTCTTGCTTTTTTTTCTAACAGGAAAGAGGGGTGCTGGTGTGGCTTTTTTTTTCTTTTCTTTTTTTTTTTTTTTTTTAACTCAGTGGGGTACCTGCTGCTGCTGGGAGGACTGGGAACAGCAGAGCCACTCCATGAGCCATATGTCATTGCAGCCCCCTGCTCACCTGGAGGGACGTCCAGCATCTGTTGGTGAAAACCTCAAGGCCGGGACACCTGCGAGCGCCCGACTGGAAAACCAACGGAGCAGGGCATAAAGGTGAGAGGCCGTGGGGATGGCAGGGCAAGAACGGCCAACCAAGGGAAAATAAAGGTCTCCAGAGCTTCACTTATGGGGACAATTCACCGTGGGTGGCCACTATCAAGTTAATTGTGGGTTCCTAACTTGACGCTGTTAAGTGGAGGGAGGAGGGAGCGGTTATTCATGGGATGAGATGCTTGGAACTCTTGCTTGGTGGAGATTTGAAAGCTTGTTTGGTGGAGACTCTTGAGCTGTAGTTTCTTGCTGTTTTCCTTGCGCTGCTCCCAGCAGTGGGTTTTCCATGGTGCCAGTGTGGATTTAGGGTGTAACTTGGACAGGGTGGTGAGCTCCATGTGCTGAAACACCTCATACCCCAATGGGGTCAACTCCACACCTTCCCTGATGGTTGGAGGGTGCTCCACCAAGCACTGAGGAGGAGCTCCTGATCCCTGCTGGGAAGGCTGAAGGTTTCTGAGTCTTCTTTCTTTCCAGTTAGCCATCTATATGGCTTTGGGCTGGTGGATGCTGACGCTATTGTGGTAGAAGCCAAGAAGTGGAAGATGGTTCCTCCCCAGCACGTCTGCGTGGGAAGCCTGGACAGAGTGCCCAAGTGAGTGTTGTGGGGTCTGTACCTATGGCTTGATGAAGTGCAGGTCCCATTGGGGCTCTTCAGGGCCAGCTTTGCTTGTGGGTGATATTTTTTTTTTCCCTTTTGCAAGATTTTGCTTCCCAGACAAGTGATCAGCAGGGAATTCTTGAGTGAGAGACCAAACCCACCTTGCCTGCTGAGTCCTATGTGAGCAGTGATGTGCTGGAAGACACCAAAAACTGGTGATTTGTTGCAAAGATTACCAAATTTCCAGTGTCTTGGTTCTCTTTGAATTTCAATTCAGTCCAAGTTCACATCTCATCCTTGATAGGTCAATCCCTCCTAGGTGAAGAGGGGCATCAGGGATCTGACCAAGTGGACACTCCTCATTTACCAATGCCTGGCTGTAGAGCAAGAGAGTTGTTAATCAGAAAAGTCTTTTAGAGACTTGCATATGCAAAACAGGAATGAGTGCAGAGCCAAGTGTGTTCATGAAGCTATTTATCTGATACAGACACTAATTACAGCCCAAAGAGGAGCGCTGCACTCGTAATTATAATAAAGCAGCGCCCTTGCAGCCCATAAGGCATAGATCTTCGAAACACTTCAAACTCATCTCGTTACCATCCAGCAATTCAGCAAATTCCCGTGCTAGGACACTGGGAACTGCAGTGGCAGATAAGATAATTTTTGCTGTGAAGCAGCAGGAGACCGGGTTCAAATCTTAACAGGACATGCATGCCTGGGAGCCAGGGGCACTCTGTCCTGACGCTGTGCCCTGTCTCTGGCAGGTACATCCGAGCTGACCATGTGCTGCGTGCCAGCACCCTGAGCAATGCCTGTGCTGAGCAGCGGGACCAGCATGTCCTGTACCTGGAGCATGTTGTGGTGAGGCTCAGCATCGCCCACCCTCGCCGGGGGGACCTCCAGATCAGCCTCATCTCTCCAGCCGGGACACGGTCACAGCTCCTCGCCAGGAGGTGAGAGCAGCCAGGGCATGTCTGGGCTGGGCAGCATCCTCTTTTAAGGGGTTGCTGTAAGTTTCCTTGGGTTTTGGGGGGAAAGTGGAGAGCATGCGCAGGTTTCAGCTGCAGGAGGGCTTGGTGCAAAGGTGTCTGCGTGCAAGAATCCGTAAAATCCTCAATTCTACCTTTCCTGATAAAATAAGACGTTCAAAGTCACATTTCTTGGTGGCATTACCATTGCAGGGTGTTTGACAACTCCAATGAAGGTTTCAAGGGCTGGGAGTTCATGACTGTCCACTGCTGGGGGGAGCGGGCGGCGGGGGAGTGGACCCTGGAGATCCACGACACACCGTCCCAAGTGCGCAACCCCGCCGTGCAAGGTAAGGATCCCCCAGTGCCCACCAGTCAGTCCCTCTTGCTCCCAAAACCCTTTGTAGGCTGCTTCATTTGGCTGTAAATTTTGCTGTGAGTTTTATGGTCTCCAGCAAAACTATATTGCCCAGATTTTTAAAAATGAGAATGAAATGTCAGCTCTGAATGCAGGAAGCTGCTGGTCTGGCTGAGCTGGAAGCTGGTTTTCTCTCAGAAGCAGCAGCAGTAAACTGGCTGCACCCGAGCGCCAGGTTTCCAAAATTAAACTTGTAATGAGTCAAAATGAGGAAACCCAAGAGCTGTAATTGTTGTTTGTTTGTTTTGCTTCACTGCTGGGACATCTGGCATGTGGGCTGGTTGTGCAACGGCGCAAGGGGATGATGCCCCTTGGGCTGTAGACGGATGGACAACCTCCCTGAACTGCCACCACGCTGGTGGGGGGTGGCTGGGCTCAGCCTGGCCCCCTGCATGTCCCCAACCCTGCTGTGTCCCCCCTCCCCAGCTTGGCCCCCTGCTCCCTGACCCCTTCCCAGCACAGGAGCCATGTGGGCAGGATCTGGCCCCGCCGGGAAGCGGCGGCCGCCTCGCTGGCTGGGGGCAGCGGGATGTGAAGCATCCTGCCTGGGGCTGGCGTGTGTTGTGGGGGTGTTAAATCCACACAATCATTGATAGGAAGCCAGGAGTATATTAAAAATTTCTCCCACGCTACTTTCTGGCGGGAGGTGCACGTGGGGGTGCGTTGCACAGAGAGTGTTTCTGTTTTGCTGCCTTCACCCCAAATCTTTTGAACTCTGAGAGCAGCAGCAAAGCGCCCACAGAGCTGCTTTTGCCCCTGTATTTACAGTTTGTGGCAGGTGTTTCTGAGCCCCCGATGGGCATCAGGGGTTGGCAAAACAGAATGAAAATGAGTGCATTAAGTCATCCCCTCAAAAAAGTCTGCACTGGGTTTGAAGCAGAGAGGGCACAGCGAGAGGAAAAAGAGGGAAGATGCTCCCAGCTCATAGCAGAAATGGGTATTTAGTACCACTAAATTTGTTAATTTAATATCAATTTAATACTATGAGTGTCATGTCACTGGTACTGCTGCACCCCCACATCAGCCCTGTGCAGACTGGGCTTTCCTCACACGGGATATTTTATATTTAAAGCAAATTCTATTGGCAAAGGCGCTCCCCCAGCTGATGCTGCCAGGACTTGACCCTTTGCAGGCTCCACACCAGCCTTGCTCAGTGCAGCAGGTGTGTCCTCTCATGCCTTTGGGAGAGCCAAGGGATTTGGGTATTGCAAATTTTAAGCCCTTCCTGGAAACACAGGGATTAGGAGTTAAAGCCGAGCACGCTGCAGGCATGAAGTGACTCGCATCAATGGGGAATTGGAAGAAAAACAGCATTGGAAAGAAGCAGCAGCATTTTTGGACTCTCTCCCCAAAGCCATGTGGCTTGGGGAGGGTGTTGGTGTGGGTGTAAGGCCTTGGGGGAGTCTCACCAGGTGCACTAAAGTGTTTTGGGGGATGCCAAGCTCAGACCTCTGTTGTGTCAGGCAAAGAGATGGCTGGAGCAACAGCAGCAAGAAATAATCCAGTGTGTGCCGGGTGGCTTTTGTCAGACAGAAATAATCCTCTATTGTGGAGCTTTTAAAATTACTGGTTCTCTCCAGCGTTGGACTCGGAGACTGTGGTGATGCTGCGGTTCCTCAGATGAGTTATGGAATTAAAAATCCCTTGTAAGTGCTTTAAACAGCTGCATTTGTGTGGGCTGGAAGCTGAGGAGCTCATGAACATTTCTGGGGGTGTTCACTGTTTGCTTCTGCATTGCTGTGCCAGTGGTGACACCCTGATGGTCCAGTCCATCCTCCTCCTGCTTCCCCCAAAACTTGGGTCCCCCAGAGATGGGCGAGACAGGGAGCAGGCTGGGTGACATTGTGTCTGCCCCACAGGGAAGCTGAAGGAATGGAGCGTCATCTTCTATGGGACAGGGGAACACCCCTACACTGCCCTGAGTGGGCCCCAGTCCCGGGGGAGGTCACTGGAAGTGCCAACATCAGAGATGGAGCCATCGAGAGCTGCCTTCCTGCAGAGCCAGGTGGAGGTGGTGGAGGAGGAGGAGGAGTACGCAGGTAAGTGCTGCCTGAGCTGCCACGTTGTTCCCCCCAGGGTGTACCCAGGGAAATGAAAACCCTGATAAAAACTGGGGGAGCCACGAGGCCTGATCCTGCCTGGGGCTGAGGCGGGCTGGGAGGAGCAGTGCCTGTGGCCAGCACGGGGCAGCAGGATGGTGAAATTAGAAGGCAGGAAAATGCCCCGTCCCGGCCACAAATTGGTGGTGCAGCTCTCTGAGGGGTAAAAAAAGCTCCTCTGCCCACCTTCCCTCCTCCAGCACGGGCAGGGGCGGGTGTCTCTGCTGCTCCCTGAGGAGCAGGTCCCTCTTTCAAAGCTGCTCCTGCACCAGTGTTCAGCCAGAGGATGGCTGGGTGGGATTCATTCTGGGAAGGATGAGCTGCAGGAAAGACAAGCACCCAAAGCCATGCAGTTCCAGAAGATAGATAGGATAAAATTTAAAATATAATAGATATAGGACATAGAATAAGATGAGGGAAGGGTCCAGGTTTCCACTGATTCAGGGAAAGTGTGCTCAGGGCATCCTGGCAGTGGTGCCTGGAGGGTGCTCAGCTTCTCCCACACTGAGCTGGTCTCTCCCTCCTCAGGTCCGTGCCATCCTGAGTGTGGTGACCAGGGCTGCGATGGCCCCAACGCCGACCAGTGCTTGAACTGCATCCACTACAGCCTGGGCAGCATGAAAACTGGCAGGTGAGGGGTGGTGGGGTGTCCCCATGGGGTCCCCAGGCAACAGCAGCACCTTTCCTCAGGTCTCACAGGTTACTGTGGGTGGTAGGTATTTGCACAGAAAAAGAAGTATATGAGAAATTAAAGGGGTGGAGGAGGAGGGGTGAGGATCCCTGTCCTGAATTAGGGTACAGTGGGGTGAGGGGCATGGAGCTGGAGAGTCCTGGAGGATCTTGGCCACATAATCATGTTGGAGAAGAAGCTTTAGCTCCACTGGCTGGGGTCACCCACATGAAAGGGACAGCCACCTGAGCTGGCAAATCACTTCAGGAACTAGGTTTTCCACTCCTCAGTCTCTTGGGATGGCATGGGGAAACTTTATCTACAGCTGGGACAAGAGAGTCCCCATCTCTGACTTAGAGTTAGGCTTCCAAGACACTCTAAATCACAAGAAGCAAACGAGCTCAAAGTGCAGCCAAGGCTGGGGACGCCCCAAACGCTGCAGGCAAGGGGACAGTGGTGGGTGCTTGAGGCAGGAGGTGACCAGAGCTGGCACCAAAGCCCAGGCACTGCCTGTTCCCTCCCCAGGATGTGTGTGAGCTCGTGCCCTGCCGGGTTTTTCGGTGACAACGGCGCCCGGAGGTGCCGGCGGTGCCACAAGGGCTGCGAGCGCTGCGTGGGGAGGGGACCCAGCCAGTGCACAGCCTGCAAGAGGAACCTTTACCACCACCCCGAGATGGGCACCTGTGTGCTGCTGTGCCCAGCTGGGTTCTACGCCGAGGAACGTAAGGATTGTTTATCACCTGCAAGTTGCAGCATGAGGATGTGCAGGGGTTGCTTCTATTTTAAGTGCCATGGGTGGAGAACGCACCTTGATCCTTGAGTATTGGCTTTGAATTTCCCTCTTGACACACTTTGCACAGTGAAGGGAGGAGGGAAACCTCTGGGTGTTCGGAGGGTTGTGCAAAGCAGAGGTGCTCAACTCAAAGCTCTTAATTAGAAGGCTGTAATTAATGATCCTGGCTGCTTGCAAAGCATATTTCTTTTTAGCAAGCGGTGACAGATAAGGTCACCTGCAATAGCAGGGATCTGTTGGGGAGGGATGTGCCTTTCCCCCCTGGGGAGGTGGTGCTGGGGTGCAGTGGGGCTTTGTGGCTCTGACTGCTGCTTGCAAATCACTGTCCGGATTTTATTCTCCCTGCTTTGCTTTGTTTTTTGAAAGGTCAGAAACGCTGTCTGAAATGTCATCAAAGCTGTAAAAAATGTGTCGGCGAAGCAGACAAATGTACTGCATGCAAAGAGGGATTCAGGTAAAACACCAGCACAGGAGGAGTTTATACCTGCAGCACTCATACCTGTGGTTTAAATTTGGGAAAACTGATGGGAAATTGGACAGTGAATTAAGTTCAAGACCAGAGATCCTGCTTCCATAGTGCTGCAGCTGTGGTGCAGTGTGCTGGAGGTCTGGGAATTTAAAGGTGGTGATTAGCGTCCCTTTCTTAGCTGAAAACTGTGATTTAAATTTAAATTCATTTTCCCCAGCTCTTTCCAGGGTGGTGGGTAAATGCTGTGTAGAGCTGGTACCAGCCTGAGCTGCTCCAAGCAGCTGAGAATCCCCCTGCAAATGCAGAAACCCTTTCCTCAGATTCATCCATGCTGAAAATTTTATTTGATGTACCTGTTGAGGGGAGCTAGTACAGGACAGTGATTTTTCCAGCACCGCAGGTGCAGGCAGGGCAGCCCTGACCCTGTAAGGACCACTGGATGCTACTGCTGCTGGCCCTGCAGTATCTGTGGGACACAGAGCCCAGTGTCAGCACTAGGGAGAAGCTGTTTTCCATCCCCAGTTGCTCATGGAAGCAAAATCCCATAGCAGTCTGCAGTATTCAGGCACTGTGAGCGAGTCAGAGCCACGGTGTAGCAGTGGGGCTTGCTCAGACAAAGAAATTCCCGCTGCCAAAAGATTATCTACTCCCTCAGAAAAGCACAAGTGGAGGCACTTGTCAGACATAATCCACACAGTGCTTGTTTTTTATTGTCCAATATCCTTTTAAGCCAGGACTTCAAATCATCCCTGCCACGGTGAAGCAGCACCGGCCCAGCCACGGTGCTGAACCAATTTCCTTTTATTCTGGGGAGCCTCAGTGGTGCAAAAGGTCTTCAGGAGAGCCTGGCTGGCTGCCCATGGGAAAAAAAATAATTTTATTTCCTCCTGGATACTTAATTAAGAAACCTGCAGCTGTCCCTTTGGTCCAGGCAGGATTTTAATTTCTCCTAAAATGCTGGCTGGCTTTCCAACACCTCCTGTGCTGCAGGCTGAGGATGCCATAGGGCACTGGGGCATGAGGAGATGGGAATGGGCTGTGTTGAGTCCCCATATCCCATAGCTCTGGGTGCAAATGTTCTCTGCTTTCCTGGCAGCCTGGCAGGGGAGAGCTGTGTGCCAGAGTGCCAGCCTGCCATGTACCTCAGCCGGGAGCCCCGACGGTGTGAGACCTGCCCCGCCAGCACAGGTATGTCCTTGGCCCCACAGCATCCCATGCAAAACCCCAAACTCCTCGTGCATTAGATGCCAATCCCCACTTTACCCACCCTGAGCTGAGGCAGAGCTGGAGGGAAAGCAATCCCAAGTCTCCAGCACGTCCCGTGAGGTATATGTTCATGCTGGAAAGGTTTTTAGGGGAGTTTTTACATTTTTATTAGAGCCATTTTTTATTTCTCGATCTCCCCGAAGCCAGGTGCTTTAGTTTAATAAGGTTGCGGGGGAGGCTGTAAAACCCTCTTGGAGTGATGGAAGGTGGCTTTGCAGCGGATAAAAATGTCAGGCAGCTGAGGTGTGTTATCCTGTGTTATCCCATGTTATCCCAGCCGCCCCACGGTCCTGGGCTGGCCACTCCCAGCTTCCCCCAGATGCCTCAAGTTGCTCAGCATTCCCTTTAAATCCTGCCTTTCTTGCTTCCTACAAGTCCAATTATTTTCTATTGTTAATGTTTGTGTCTGCCCTTGAAATCATCATGGATCTGATGATAATATGATCTCTAGACAATCCATGTTCAGTGGCATGAACCTCTTCTATCATACATGGGCAATTGCCTTAGTCTAAATCCAAAATATTTATTGATCTTGTTGGCAAACCTGGAAGGGAATGGGCTCTTAACCCCTGAAGAAAATTATTTCCCTTCTAATTCTTATTCCAGTCAGTGTGAATGTACTCCACCACAATTATTTTTCCAGCCTTTTCTCGTCTCCTTTTCCTGCATAACCATTTCTCAAGCTTGGTGCGTGGAAGCCCTTTAATGATATCACCTCCATCACTGAGCTTTGCTGTCCAGCCATAACATACAGGCATTGGAGAGGGGCCCTCTGCTTTCCCAGCTCCTCTTAGGAACACTTTCCTCCTCCAGCTCCTCCTTGGCCCAGTTCAGCATCTTTTTTTCCACCCTGGGGAAATCCAAATCCTGGTGCATGCTTAGGAGTTATGGCTGATGGTCCAGAGGGAATTTTGATGTGCTGTTCCTCACTGAGCCCTGGTAGCTAGCTCTTGGCTCTGCAGAGGGACAGATACTGGGTCCCAGCTGGGGTTTTTGGGATGGGAGCTGAGTTTTTTGGGGTGGGAGCCAAGCACATGCACGGGACCCTGTGGCACAACAAGCATCTTGTTCATGAGCAAGACAAAGCCAAGCTGGTGCCCCCACCCTGTACAGTGCTGTGGCCACACTTGCACTGTCTCCAAAACCACCCAGGTGCCATTTTGCTCTTTTCCCTGTCCCCACAGGGCCAGGAGAGGACGACTGCAGCCCCTGCACCCCCGAGGGCCCTGCACCCCACTGGCGCTGTGTCCCTGCCTGCCGTGAGGGTTTCTATCCCGCCGACAGCCACGGGCTGCCCAACAAAGTCTGCAAGAGGTACAGAACCACCAGAGCAAAGCCAGGGCCAATGGAGAGCACTGCCAGCCATGACAGGATAATGCTGGAAACATCTCACAGCTTGATAGAAATTCAAATAGAGATGAGGGAGCCAGGGCAGCTGTGGGGCTGGACCCCACACACCCCTGCCCTGTGGATTTCAGAGCAATGGGGCCGGATGCTCTCCCACCAGAGCCAGCCAAGGTGTCTTAGGGCTACGGTGGAAGGGGCTCAGCCTCAGCCTCGGGCTCTCTGGAGGAGGTGTGGGAGGAACAGCAGTGTTTAGGTAAATATTCCAGCTTTCAATTAAACCTGCCCTGTTTGCCCTGTGGCCATGTTGGAGGAGTGCTCCCCACTCCTTGGCCCAGCATGGGGCTGTGTGCGGGAGACAGGGAGATGCCGGGAGGCAACAATTTGCTCCCACTCTCTCCGGAGCTCTGTGCTTTAAGTGGGGAGTAGGAGTGGATTCAGCCTCATGAAAGCAAACACAAGAGGCAAGGATTAAAGTTGACTTGGGAACACACAACGCCATCCTGGCCTGCTGGGGTTTCACTCACCTGCACTGTTTGTTCAGAAGGGAGGAACAAGGGACCAGCATCCCTCCCCAGGGATTTCAGGCACAGTGTCCACAAACCACTGTCCCCAGGCAGGAAGAACAGTGGTGAGCTCTTACTTTGAGCAAATGGATGGGAGCAGCACAGGTTCCCTTTGCAGCTGTTTTTCTAGCTGGGATGGCTGGGAGGTGAGGTGCATATCCCACTGAATCTTCCCATAAGGCAAGAGCTTTTGGGATGTCACTAGCTGTCACTGGGCATTAAGCTGACCTCACCAAAACCAAGGCTTCAATAATGTTTCAAGCGTTGAATTTGCCACTTTTCACACCCTCTGGTTTGGTCTGTCTGTCACAGTGCCAGCAGATGTCTTTTGGCTGACAGCCCACTTAGGGTGGCCTGACTAGGGTGTTGGTGCTGGCTCAGACCACAACAAGGTCTCTGTCCCCAGGTGTGATGACCACTGCTCAGCCTGTGAGGGCTCCAGTGGAAACTGCCTCAGGTGTAGGGAAGGTTACAGCCTCCTCGGTGGCTCCTGTGTGACAAATGAAACGTGTACCAATGGTAAGTGGCAGAACTGCTAGCACAGTAGTGCTCTCCTGGTGGCAAAAATGGGAGGTTTGGGGGATTCCCTTCACCATTTAAAGCTAGAAGTGCTGGAGCTCTTGGGCTTGCTGAGGCATGGCTGCAGCGGGCTGGGCTCCGGCTGTGGGGGGCAGGTGGCTCACCTGGCATTGCTTCTGGATATCTGCCTGTTGCTCAAACACATCCAAGCATTTGTATTTCGTTATAGTTTAGTCTTGGGGCTAATTCTCCCACTCACTGTGCAAAGCTCCTTTATTCCTTCATTAAAACCATGTGAAAGATGCCCTTAAAAAGCGACTCCTTTTCAATTCTGTCTCCCCCAACACTGGCACAGTTGCTGCGCCTGTTACGTGCAATGTTTGTTTATTTAAAATGTTAATCTGCTCTCATTTTCTCTTGTTACTCACCCCTGCCTTCCAGCTGACAAGACTTTCTGTGAGATGGTGAAATCAAACAAGCTCTGTGAAAAGAAGCTGTTTGTGCAGTTCTGCTGTCAGACGTGTCTTATGGCCGGGTAAAGTTCAGCGGCTGCATCCATCCAGGACTTCCACTGACTGCCAGCCCAGTTTTGCCAAATGTTTAGGACAAAAGTTTATTTTTTCAGCTTTGGGAGAGTTTACATGGTGCTGTCAAGCATTTGCTCGTAAGTTTGATAGCTTTAATATCACTGTCGGCGCGTTTCTATAGCAATATGTTAAGCAGAGATTGGAGCGTACCCTGAATGATCAAGGCCTGGAAGCAGCAGACAAGTGGTGATATTAACACTCTCAAACACTCCTGGTGAGCAGGGACCAATGCATGATCCATGTACACACACTTGGTTCTTCGCAGAAATCCTACTGATCCGCCCGCTCCGAGCAGCCGACGGGAGCCCTTGCCACAAGGGATGCAGGACTTCACACACCTGCGAGGAAAGAGCAGATTCTGGCTCGTTTTTGGTACCCTTTTGTGCCAGGTGCCAGCTGATGTAAAGCTGCATTGCCAGCACTGTGCTCTGTACAAAGGTAAAACGATGAACCAGGCGGCTCCGGAGCGGGGCCCCACGCCCAACTCCGGCACTCCTGTTCGGATTCGCTCGGTCACTGCTTCCCTCTTGCCGTGGCAATAACTGGAGGTTTGAGGACCAAAGCCAGAGCTGCCCCACGTGGCTCTGCAGGTGTGTCAGCCCAGCAGGGCTTTGCCCTGCAGGTAACTGCAGCCAGGCAAAACCCGTGTGCCTACCAAGGAGTCGTAGGGTTTTGGGGGGAGGGGGTTGTCCACACGGACCAGCCTTACCACGAAATGTATTTCCCTCCTGGAACTGCTTGTACATTGCTGATTAAGTCAGTTCTGGAACAAGCTAAATCCTTCCTCTAAACGAGATGTTGTCCCAATTAATCTTTCTTGGCATTTTGCGTTACGATCCTCCCCCTGTTTCGCTGGGTACACCCCTCTCTCTCCCACAAAATCCTCCTGTTCATGGCAGTGATTTTTCTTGGGCATCCATTTCCCAAATGAGACATTCCAGGGATCCAGCCAGGAAACTTAATTCTACAAACCCTTTCCCTGAAACAAACCTTTTCATGCTCTCTCTTAATAGTAAGTCATGTGGTGTTTATATAATTGTGTTTAAAATATCCTTGGCTATGTTGTTTTACAGATTTTTAAAAAATAACTTATACAATCCTTGTTTTTTTCTCTGTGGACTATTTTTTATATGGGAGTGGGGTATCTTTTTGTGTCTTATTCCTTCTCCTTTTGTCCTCTCTGACCCTGCAAAGCCACTCTTTGCACCAGACGTATGTAAACACTCTTTCCTACGCTGCATGTTCTGATTCTCATTGTTAATAGTTTTAATGAGTTAAACCTTTCACCAGTGAAATTCCCAGTACGAATTGTCACCAGCTCCACACAGAGCTGGGATAATCCCTGCTTGGTTTTGGCTGCAACAACACCTGCCCTGCCTGGGCTTGCCCACGAGAGCTCACCCCAGCCAGGTGAGGAGGGGAAAGCCACACTGTCTCCAGCCCTCACCTGCCTGGACCAAATCCAAGGAAAGATGGAGCTTTGGTGAACTGATCTTTAAGTTAATAAACTATTGATCTCCCCTGACGAATGAATCTGTGCTTTTTCCAAATTCATGCAGCCCTGACTGGAGGCACTGCATGTCCTTACTTTGCTGGACAAAGCAGCTCCCCTGGCTCCTGCTCGGCTCAGAGCACCTGTGGGAGAAATGCTCAGGAACAGAGGAGCTGCATCTGCAAAAACTTCACTATTGCTGTTATAAAGGTCTTTGACTTCCAGAAGAAACTCAAATCCTGAATACCTGCCCTGTGCCAAGCTGGGCTGGTGCACCCAGGGCCATCTTACTGGGGTTTGGGGCTGTCCTGGGTGGGTGTATTCTCCTGTGTGGGGGATCCTGGATGAGCTGGCAGAAGGGCTTGCTCCTCTTTCCCACTCATACAAGGAGCATCCTGAGCCCCCCAGTTCCCCACTGCAGTTTCAAGCAGCTGGGAACCACGGGGCCTCTGTTCCCTGTTGGGTGCCTGGGAAGGAGAGGAGCTGCTGGTGTGGTTGGGGAATGGAGGAATTGTGGAACTCTTTGTTGTGTTGGTTTTGCAACAACCATGGGCCAAGTGCCCAGGGTAGTGCCTGGATATCTGGAACTGAGCTTTTTAAGTGGGGAAAAAAAGAAAAGAATTGAGCCCTCCCACAAGGGAAGATGCTTTCTCAGAGATGTGCAGCTCTGGGCTCTTGCATTTCGTTGGTCTTCACATTCATCAGATGATAAATGTGAATTAATCACACATAGTGATTCCTTCTCTTGCTGCAGGATTTCCCCTTCAGTCTCAGGCCAAACCAGAGGTCAGAACTGGGCTGACACACTCCTGGCTTCTGCCCTTTTGGTTGGAAAATACCAAACTTCATTTCTCCTGCTGTGTTAGTGAAAAAACAGGAGCTGTGAATCAGGAATATTGTGCCAACCTTCCAGTTCTCTGGCTCACAGCAGCCTGCTTCTAAATACTGCTCCCTGATATATTTAGATGTACTGAAAATGCTACAAAAAAAGGAAAATGCTTACTCTTACACCTTGACATAACTTACATAACTTAAAATACACACTGGGGAAGGCAATGCAATTTAAGATGACCAGTCCCCAGCTCTATTCTGCTTTCTGCTGCCTTCCAGCCTGCCAGGGAAAGAAAAACAAATTCTGCACATGGAATTCATGCAACAACATCAGCTTCCAGCGTTTCCCTCAGAAATCATTCTTGTAAAGTAATAAAATTCAGATTATTTCTCCAAGCTGTTGCAATACTTGCTTGGAGCTATTAAAGTCTGACTGGTATGCTCAGAGGATCAAAGTGGCTGTGTCTTCAAGATAAATGCATATTTAGGCAATTTATTAAAGCTCATTTCTCTGTTGTCTCTTGGCACCAAAGCCAAATTTATAATAGCTGTTTTCTGGAAAATCTTAGCACAGCCTGACTCCTCGTTTGCAGTTTGGCCGTGGGGCTGCAGCCACGGCCATCTGCCATTGTGCTGTTGGCAGGTGGGGAACACAGATCTTAAAAATCATTGCTTTGAGTTTCCATTGCAAAGAAAGGACTGTCGAGAGCTTGTGTGCAGCGTCTGAGACCCAGAATCCATCTGCTTGCAATTATAATTCTATTGTGGCTGTAGAGCTGAGGCAAACAGATGTATTGTGCTAAGGGAGACAGGTCCACGTTTTATTTGGCCTTGTCAGAGGCAGGATCTCCTCTCCAGGAGCCTGGAAAGAGTCTCCTCTTAAGAACTGCCTGAAATGACTAAAGTCTCTGTTGTCTTTAACGCTGCATGATGCCTGAGTCACGTACAACAGTGTTGCTAATTCTTGGGGTTTTTTTCTCGTGACAGCTCCCTCTTGTTCTTGCTCCCTCCTATGTTATAAAACAAATGTAGCTGTTATAAAAACCCGAGTCTGTGCTTTACCACACAGCTTTAGTGAGGGAGTTTTCACAGCAGGGAGCACAGGAGCTGCCTGAGCCTGGCTGATCCCTGGCAGGGCCAGCTCTGACACTGCAGTCCTGGGGACTGAGCCAGGCGTCGTGCCCAGGGGGTGATGTCTTGAGAAGCTCCTAAAAGAAAAGCAAGAGCCATCCCTGTGCAGTGCCAAGCGTGGCTGCAGCGTTTAGCCTGTTATCCCAGAACATCCTCTGGGTTCACAGAAATGTCATGGCTCACAAAAAATATCCTTCCCTCGATAGCAGTGGAGAGAGAAATCATCCTTCCTCATCCCCTCTGAAGGCTGGGGAAGGATTTCCCCAGCAGTAGTGGCTTGGTGGCATTCAGGAGGTTTTGGGGGTCTGGGGGTGTCCCTTTACATGTCACTTTCAGTCCAGTCACTGAAACCACTGCACTGTGGTTCACCCACCAGCTGAGCCCTTGCCAGTGGTGCCAGGCAGTGCCCAGCCTCAGACCCAGGGACCTGAGAGGGAATTCCTGGCCAGACACAGCAGCCAGAGCCACCTCAGCTCCCCCAGCACTGCTCCCGGCTCTTCCTTGCTGTTCCCCAAATTCCTAAAGCCAGTTATTCCCCAAATTCCTAAAGCCAGTT
The DNA here is from genome assembly GCF_965231275.1 of Zosterops lateralis. NCBI lineage: Eukaryota > Metazoa > Chordata > Aves > Passeriformes > Zosteropidae > Zosterops > Zosterops lateralis. The sequence continues at coordinate 17,787,057 of NC_139773.1, read as the reverse complement.
AGGGGGGATGTAGTGACATTTGCAAGCACGTTTTTGTCTCACAGATAAAGGGTGTGTGTCCTGTGGAGATGTTCCCAGCCCATCACAGCACCTCTGAGACCAGGAATAGGAGTGACAAAGAAAACTGCCCCAAATGCTGCAGGGGGAAGGTGCTTATGGGCAACAACGTCCAGGAACAAAGGCTGAGCTGCTGCTGGGATGGATGGATGGATGGATGGATGGATGGATGGATGGATGGATGGATGGAAAGCATCAAGAGCTGTGGTGGTTGTAGAAGCCCTGGCTCTGCATCAGGAGGGGAGCAGCAAGTGCTGGAACACAGCTCTGTCCAAAGGGATGAAAAGTGAGTTCCTGCTCTACCCGGGCTTCTGCCCAGATAAATCTGTGCCCGGAAACACCAGAAGCTGGGAGGGAAACCTCTGGTGGCATCTGTGCTGCTTTTGGGGCACTACTGAGGGCAAAGCCAAGTCCCTTCGGAGTTTGTGAGCCACGGCCCAGACGTGGGGCTTGGAGCGGGCCCGGGGAGGAGGGGAAGGCAGGGATGGGGTGTCGGGGGGCCTGTATCAGCCCAGGAGGGAAGGAAATGCCCGGGATGGGGTGTTAGGGGGCTGTACCGATCCCTGAGGGGAGGAATGCAGGGATGGGGTGTCGGGGAATGCAGGGATGGAATGTTGAGGGGCTGTACTGGCCCCTGAAGAGGAGAATGCAGGGATGGGGTGTTGTGGGGGAGCTGTACCGATCCCTGAGGAGGGAAATACAGGGTTGGGATGTTGAGGGGCTGTATAAGTCCAGGAGGGAAGAAAATGCCCGGGATGGGGTGTTGGGGGGCTGTACCGACCCCTGAGGGGGGGAATGTAGGGATGGGACATCGGGGAATGCAGGGATGGGGTGCTGGGGGGGGCTGTACCGGCCCCTGAGGAGCGGAATGCAGGGATGGGGTGTTGGGGGGGCTGTTTTAGCCCAGGAAGGAAAGAAAGGCCCGGGATGGGGTGTTGGGGGCCTGTACCGGCTCCTGAGGAGGAAAATGCAGGGATGGGGTGTTGAGGGGTTGTATCGGCCCCTGAGGAGGGGAATGCAGGGATGGGGTGTCGGGGAACGCAGGGATGGGATGCTGGGGGGGCTGTATAAGCCCAGGAAGGAAGGAAATGCCCGGGATGGGGTGCTGGGAGCACTGCCCGATCCCTGAGGAGCGGAACGCCGGGGCGGGCCGGGGCGGGCCGGGGCGGGCCGGGGCGGGCCGGGGCGGGGCGGGCCCTGCCGCTCGCTGTCTCGGCGCTCGGCTGCGCGGGCCGAACGCGCTCGGGGCTCGGCGCGGTGTCCTGCGGCGGCGCGGCGCGGCCTGGCGGGGCCTGGCGCGGGGTGTCCTGCCGTGCCAAGCTGTATCGCGCTGTTTTGTGCTGTGTCGCGGTTTGTCGCCGATTGCCGCCATGGTGAAGCTCACGGCGGAGCTGATCGAGCAGGCGGCACAGTACACCAACGCCGTCCGCGACCGGGAGCTCGACCTGCGCGGTGCGCGGGCCCCGCGGGGCGAGAGGGGCCGTGCGGGGAAGGGGCGGGCGAGGGCGGAGGGCTGAGGGCAGGATGTGTGTGTGTGTGTGTGTGATGGAGCCTGGGGAAAGACTGTGTTAGACCCTGGAGGAGAGGCTGTGATGGGGCTTGGAGGGTCTGTGATGGAGCTTGCAATGAGGCCTGGCGCCTTCCGTGGCCGGGAGGGCTGAATTTGGACGGGGAAGCCGCGGGGAGGATGTTGGAGGAGCTGCAGTGGCCGGGGCTGGGGATGAAGAGCGCTTAAAGAGGCTTCGGAACCTGCGGGGGATGTGAGGGGGTGAATCACAGCGTGGTAGAATGGTTTAGGTTGGCAGGGAGCATAAAAATTATCTCGTCCCAACCATCAAGAAGGGGAAATTGGGGGAAATGTGCTGTGGTGAGGGTGGGATGTGTCCTCAGCACGAGGGATGTACCAGAAAAGTGGTTTTGCTGAGGAGGAGGAAGAAAGATTGAAAAACCCGCGAGGGTTGTTGGGTTTGAGGGGGAGAGTTTGGTCTGGGCGTGGGTGGAGGAAAGTCGGTCCCGAGGTGTTTTGTCTGAGACTTATCAGCATCCTCGGTCCATCCAGATTTGACCCCACACACTCTGCTTTGCTTTGGTCTGCTCTGCTGTGGGCACATCTAATCCCCCCTGCCTTGCACTCTCTCTCCAGGCTATAAAATCCCCGTTATTGAGAATCTGGGTGCCACTCTAGACCAGTTTGATGCCATCGATTTCTCTGACAACGAGATCCGAAAACTGGACGGGTTTCCCCTGCTGCGGAGGCTGAAAACGCTCCTCATGAATAACAACAGGATTTGGTAAGGGGCTGATGGGACCCTGGGGCAGAGGAAAATGCTCTTGGGGCAGAGGTGTGTGTGTCTTTCCTTTCTGGAGAGGTGCAGGAGTGTTTGTTTCAGCCAATAAAATCAGCACTGAGCACTGTGTGGATCTTCTTTCAGTTTCCTTCCTTGTTCAGTGCACAAGTCAGTGTTTGTTTCTCAGCCAGGACAGTGAGATGCAGAGTTTGGGATTTGCCCGGGTCTTTGGATTGCAATAATCAGCTCCATAAAGAGACAAAAAAGAGATAACTGCAGGGGAATGGATTTAAATTTCACATTACATCTGATATTCTTGCAGTGATTTATCACCAGCTTTATTAGAAAAGTGTTTTGGATGCTCACCCAAATTTCTGCCAGTGTCAGACTGGGCTGTTCACAGGGAGATCCTCTGTGTTATTGTGTTTCTCTGTGTATTTCCACCATTGCTAATTCCTGCCCTAATTTAAACCTCTGTTTTCTGTTCTTCTTCAGTCGGATTGGTGAGAACCTGGAACAGGCTCTGCCCAGCCTCACAGAGCTCATCCTGACCAACAACAACATTGCTGAACTGGTAAGCTGTGAGGCAGCATAAAGCTAAATAAGCTTACAATTTGTGGTTTTCATCTCTCTTAATTAACCATTTTCCTGAGAGTAGTGCCATATGCTTTTGGTAATAGTTGGTTCTTTCTTTTTAGATTAATATCCTACAGTTTTGGCAGTAGTTAATGGTGAACATGATTTGCATCATGCAGTGGAACAGCAGTCACAAAGCTTAGTGGTTTTCCTATTAAAATAACAGGAAATTTAATTAATTTAATTTCCTATTAATTAATTAACAGGAATATAATTAATTATTCATTAGGAAATTAATTAATATATTACCATATTATAGCAGTAATTTAATTAATCTCTAACATAGATATGAGTTCAGGAACTTTGTTTTCAAAATATTTGATTTTTTTTTGCTAAAGGGGCTTAAAATTTCTTGCTGTGCTCCCTTTCCCCAGGGTGAACTGGACCCGTTATCAAGTATTAAATCATTGACTTACCTGAGGTATGTAAACCCAAAAAGAAAAGCTTCTCTTTCTCTGGTGTTTGAGCTCTGCTGCTGGCCCTTTGCTTTGGTCTGGAATGCTCTGCTTTTTCTGAGCTGTGACAGATCCTTTATGTCTAAAAAATGAATTGATAAACAGTGTTTCCTCTATTCTTCATAAGCATCTGGTAATTAATGTCTGAGGTTTCATATCACTGACAGACTGTTGGGTTAATGAGACGTAACATCTGTATAAACCAATACACAAGTGCTGAAGTGAACTTAAAAACCTAAACCTAAAAGGTTTAATCTGTTGATTAAAAAAAAATAGTTTAAAATATATGTAAACAAGGACTTGTCAACAATATTACATTTGCTGTAAGGGACAGAAAGAAACACAGTTTGTCCTTTGTTCTTTCAGTTGATCAGTGTCCAGAGAGGAAAAGTGATGTTTCAGTTATTTTGGGGGAGTATTATGATTATTTTGAGGTTGTTCTTTATGTCACCCTTCAGTTAAATCTACTGAGTTGTTAAAGTGCAAGTTTTTACTGTAGTTTCCATATTATCAAAGAACTGTCCCTAGGCTTATTTCACAATGTTATCTGTTATCTGTCACAGCAGGAAGTACATGAATGCATTTCAAGTATATTAATATATTTCAACACAAGTGTATTTTAAAATATTTTGTATTAAGAGCCTCTTTATAACCTTTACTTACTTCACAGCGTTCTAAGGAATCCTGTAACAAATAAGAAGCATTACAGATTATATCTAATTCATAAAGTTCCCCAGGTCAGAGTGCTGGATTTTCAAAAAGTGAAGCTCAAAGTAAGTCTGGTTGCTTTTGATTTAGGTTTGGGGGAGTTTGGTTTTGTTTTGGGTTTTTTTGCATTCTTGAAAATTCACCACTAACAGTGATTTTGTTGCTATAGTTGTAAATTTTATTGAAACTCTGTAAGTGGCTCTGCAACACTCATTGTTCTCTTTCATGGTTTCATTCTGTTAAGGATATAATCTGTTTAATTATGTTTAATTAAATTTTAGTGCCTTTGTTCAGTGTTACTCTTTTCTGTCTCTCTGGTGTTGGTAGGAGACACCACTGGAGAAAGAAATGAGCAAACACCACAACCCTCAGCTCTGGGGGGTGGGGGATGAGTGTGGGAAACAGCTCTTAATTTTAAGAGCATGAGGTTGATACATCTTTGAGTGTTTGGGCAATGTTTATCTGCTTGTTCTCACATCTGGTCTCCATGTACCAATTTCACTGATGAAGATGAGCCAGAGTGTCTCTCTTGGCCAAGACAAAAGCTTTGCAAACTGTGATGTTCTCAAATTAACTTTGTGTGTGTGTGTGGTATCGCTGTAGGAGCGACAGGAGGCAGAGAAAATGTTCAAGGGCAAACGGGGTGCACAGCTTGCAAAGGATATTGCCAGGAGAGCAAAAACGTAAGATAAAACAAACAAATTTACACTGGCAGCCTCCTTCAGAAACACCACTTCCTTTGTGTGCAGTATCAGGCAGAAAAACTGAAATATCAGCTGCTGGCAGGATGCCTCAAAAGCTTGGGGAGCCACAAGTGCCTTGTCCAAGCACCCCGAGTTTTGGATGGTGGTGAATACATCTCAGAAATATTTCTGAAAGAGAGAACCTGGTCAAGGTGGATTCATTGAAGTCAACAAGCAGCAAACCTTAATTTTATTTTTGTTATTTCATTGCAGAGAGGTGCCCATTGTTTAATTTGTGTTTGGTGGGGTTTTTCTCCTACATGATTGGTAACTTAATTATTTTGTTTTGCCAGGGAATAAAATGCAAAATCTGCTGTAGTTAGGAGAAGAAATACAAATGAAAATCTTTAATTAAGCTATTACTTTAAAAAAATCTATAATAAGCTATTACAGTATATGTTTATTTAGTTTAATTGTTCAGTGGTGCATGATATGTTTTGATGAACCTATTTGGTAGTAAGAATTCACATCATGTGTGGCAACAGCAATTCCAAATTCATGGTTAAATAGAAAAATGTCTTGAATTTATTTAGCACTTAAAGCTCTAATAGATGGATTTGAGCTTGAGTTTGTGAGTGGAAAGGGATTCATGTCTGTGACAGTTTTAGAATAAGCAAGTGACTATCTTAAAGCAGCAGCAGTTACCTTTTTAAGATGAATTCCAGTTTAGTGTAGGCTTTACTTTAGGCTGTTGTAATATCACATTGGACACATGGGAAAAGAAAACCCATTTTCAGTTACTCTTTGTTTATCCACCTTGCTTTTGTAATGGCACCAGACCAGCTGAGTGTTCAACAACATCCAAATCCAAGAGCTTTTGTCAACTGCCTGATTAATAAAATTAAGTTCTGCCTCTGAGCAGATGAAAAGGTGGGGGGGAATGGGACAGTGAGGAGAAGTTTCTGGTGTTTCTGAAGGAGGCAATTCTTCACTGTATCAGTTTGTTAACAAAGATAAGATACTACACTTGATGGAATGAAATGCTTTCAAACCTAGTTTGGAAGCATTTCAAGTTAAGAGAAGCAGCTACTCTTCAAAAAGTGTAACAGGTCTTTTTTTTTTTTCCTTTTGAAGCTTCAATCCAGGGGCTGGTCTGCCAACAGACAAAAAGAAAACTGGGCCCTCCCCAGGGGACGTGGAGGCAATTAAGGTAAATATGTCAGGGGAACAGAGGAGGAGAAAAGCTGTCATGGATCCAAATGGAACAAACCTTTCCTTTGTGCTGTTCAGACAAATAGATCAGCGTGTCCTAACTCTAGTTTAGATTCTTTTGCTGTAAGTTTTCTTCTGACCTACCTGTATTTTGAAAACTTAAATGAAATGTTAACCTGATCTTAGAGTTCATCCAAGGGAAGGGCCAGATCACGATTTGTTGTTTGTAGAATTTTCTAGAACTAGAATTTAGTAGAACTTTCATAAGTTGTCAAGTGTCACTTAAGTGCTGGAAATCTGAGTTTTGTGTTTATTCTGAGCAGACTAACAGGGTGTGGGGATTGACTGAGTTCTCTGTTCCTCAGACTGCCATTGCCAACGCCTCGACCTTGGCGGAGGTGGAGCGGCTGAAGGGTTTGCTGCAGGCGGGACAGATCCCCGGCAGGGAGCGCAAACCAGGTCACCACCCTCTGCTTCTGCTGCTCTTCTCTAGCACAATCCACCTCTCTTCCCTGCTGCCTGATGCTTTGTGTGATCTCTGTAGGGAGCTGGGTGGGAAAAGTGTGAGTTTGTCATCTCTAGGGCACATCCCTGGCTCTGTGTGACCTGCCTGGCCTTGAGTGCAGCTCAGGGCTGTCACCTGCACTCCTTCCAGAGCAAGGGGCCAAACAAGGTGCTTTGCTGCATTCCATGACTCCAAATTATTTAAGAAAAAATCATTCCAATTATTTAAGAAAATTATGAATTTGAGATGAATTACAGAGTCTCTCTGGACCTGTGCTGAGCATCACTGTCTCGGGTGTGGGTACAGCAGTGAGTCTGGGAGCTCTGCAGAGCTGGCCACAGCATCAGTTTCCTGTACATTGGGGCTACTTGGATTTTCCTTTCTGTAGAGTTTTTAAACGTTCCCATGATTACTCCTCTGCAGAGGGGTGGGAAAAGAACAGTGACGTCTGCAGCAGCTGCCCTAAAGCACTGACGTGTCTTTTCAGGCCCTTCGGAGGACGGCGAAGAGGAAATGGAAGAGGACACAGTGCCGAACGGATCGTAGCCCGGGCCGTGCCCTCCCCCGGAGCCCGTTCCTGTCCCGTGCCGTACCGGTGTTCCCGTCCTCGTGCATTTCGCTGTTCAATAAACGAACGATCCCTTTTTTTCTCCCGGTGGTGCCGCGTCCGCTTTCCGCCCGGGGGCGGGACGGGGCGGGGAGGGAATTCTGTGCACCCTGATTGGCTGCCTTGCGCCTGGCCCCCTTCTCTCACTGGCTGGCGTAGCCGCACGTCACCCTCGGCCTTTTGCCAACGGCGTCGCGGCGCTTCCTGGCGGCGACGGACGGGGCGGTGATTGGCGGAGCGGGGCGGGCCCGGACGTGAGGGAGCAGCGGACGGGGCGGTGATTGGCGGAGCGGGGCGGGCCCGGACGTGAGGGAGCTGCGGACGGGGCGGTGATTGGCGGAGCGGGGCGGGCCCGGACGTGAGGCGGCGGCGGGCGATGGAGCTCGGCGGCCGCGGTGGCGCGGCGGGGCCCGGGCCGGCGCTGGGCCAGGGCGGCCTGGAGGCGCTGCAGCACACGGGTGAGGGGCCGGGGGCCGGGGCTGAGGGCGGGGGGCGGCGGGGCCGAGGCGCGGAGCCGGGGCCGCTCCCCCGCCCGGGTGGGCCCCGTGCCGTGCGGCCCGCGCTCACCCCCGGCCTGTCCCCGTCGCAGTGGGCTCGGTGCTGTCCAGCTATGGCTGGTACATGCTCCTGGCCGCGGTCGCCGTCTATTTCCTGGTGCAGAAGGTGTCCCGCAGCCTGGCCTGGAGCGGCGGCCGGCCCGGAGCGGCTGAGGCGGCGGAGGGTGAGTACAGAACGCGCTGCGGCCTCTCCGGAGCCGAGGTTGGGGCCGGGCCCGAGGGCTCGGACAGGGGTCGGCGGGTGGGAACAGCCCAGGACAGATCCCGTGGTGAGGGGGTTTAACGGAGGTTGATGCTCAGGAGAACTGCTCGGCCCGCAGGTCCTGAGCCTGAAGAGATCACCGGGAAAGGCTGGGCCGAGGGAAGGGTTTTTAAAAAGAAAAGCTGCGTGTCCACATAAGGTGTTGGGGAGTGAAGGAGTGGGACATCACAGACCAGGGGAAATCTGCTCTTTGGTGGTGCAGGAGCTGGGGAGGTGGAAGGAAAAAGCACATGTGGTCAGGTACCAACTTTTAGACTTACCAAACAAAACCAAAATGTCCAAATCTAAATCCTGGGGAAAATACTTCTATAAACATTCACTTTTTATTAATACTCATCATCCCCTTTCCAGTTATTCTTTCCCAGTTCCTGCTGTGGCAGGACTGTGTGCCTTTGGGGTGTGACAGTGTGTTATCTTTGGGAGTGTGGCACAGGTGGTAAATCTCACCAGTCACGATCCTGCTGAAAAGCACAGGCTGTTCTCATGGATCTGCCAAATCCACGAGTGCCTGGCACGGATCCCTTGGGCACATTGGCACGAAAGGACGTGGGGCCCCAGTAAAATCTTATTTGTGTGCCCTTATCCTTCTACTGGTCTTTTGTGATGATAATTAAATGGTGATTCAATTGCCCAAACTGCCTGTAAAATGAAATTATTGAAAGTACTGACATTTCTTTTTCATATTCATCACTGGATCGTAGCAAAAAATGAGGGAAACAAATGTGGAGATGCTTCAGCTGCTGGAAGAAAACAGAGCAACATTTGCCCTTTTTTAGGGGGTATAATTTTCTTTTTGACCTTCAAAGCCACTCATGAAGAGCAGTGGTGACTCAGTGTGGATTTTCTGAGACCTCCAGGTGTCTCTTGAGATGTGTGACATGTTTGTGAGTGATTTCTCTGCTGATGGAGGTGTTAAATCCACTGCTGCACTGACACCAGCAGGACCCACTGCCAGGAGGAGTAGGAGTGAATGTGGGCTGGTTGCCTCATCCTTCTGTGTAAAAGAAATTTTCTGGGTAAAAATGGTCCCTGCCAAGCCTGGGTGATATTTCTGAATTAATTTGTATCTTAACAAATCCTTCAGAAATAGAAGGACGTGTCCTTGAAGTGTGAGGTTTGAATTTTATGGTTAGGTACACTTGTGTCCTTATTAAAATCCTGTTAAAGAAATTGCTTTAAAACAATAAAACATGATGAAGTTTAATTCAGCATATAAATTGCTACAAAGAGTTAGCTAGAAACTAAACTGGAGATGTGATTTTTCTGCAAAACAGCTGCAGGGAGAGATGTGAGCCTTTTTTAATTACAGTTCTTTGAGGAGACAATCTAGAATTTACTTTGAGTAGCTTTACAAACCCTTTCCTGATTTCCTAGAACCTGATGTGGTGGTAAGAAGGCAGGAAGCTTTGGCAGCAGCTCGCCTCAGGATGCAAGAAGAATTGAATGCTCAAGCAGAAAAATACAAAGAAAAGCAAAGACAGGTAACCAGAAAGCATTTCTTCCTTTAACTCACAAATTTGTCATCAAGCACTTTGCTGCTGTAAAAGCTGCAAATTGTAATTGTGTCCCAGGGTCACTGGTGTTCATTTTTTACAGGTAAATCTGTACCTGCAAGAGCTTAGTTGTGTATGCAGGAGGGGTTTTCCTGGCATTTAAATTAACTGTACCACTGCACATGTGTATTTTCTGTATTAATGGCAAATATAAGTGTTAGAAATGTAGCTGAGCATTGCTGCACTTTAAGGGTCTGAATTACAGCTCAAGATCACAAGGAATAGCAAATTGCTGAGTGGGGCAGTGCAGAAAATGGGTGTGGATCAGCACAGCAGTAACACTGATCATCATCCCACCTCTTCTGGTTTTGTTTTTGCAGTCAGACACTCAGACCTCAGTTTATAGCTGGTGCTTCAAGTAACATTGGCAGTTAAAAACAAAGGAGAAATCCTTTCTTTCTTCTGTAAAACCCCACATTGTGCATTAAATTACTGTCATAGGCAATATTCTTTACTTATTACTTTTTATAAACTCAGGGTCTAAACTTGCTACTTGGTTCTGTTGTACTTTCAAAATCTTTTAAAGCATCAAGTGGCCAAAAGAAGCTGCAGACTCAGTCAGTTCATCCTCAGGAGGGGAAGAGATGTGGGTGTGTAAAAAGAGTAAATTCTTCCATAATCTCAGAGATGCTGCATCACATAAATACAGTTTGATGAGTCTGTTGTAGCTGTTTCTGGGGATTCTGTTAGCTCTGAAATCCTAGTTTTAAGATCAAACCTGTATCCTGGATTTGTTCTGCAGCTGGAGGAGGAGAGGCGAAGGCAGAAGATCGCCATGTGGGAGAGTATGCAAGAAGGAAAGAGCTACAAAGGAAACCTGAAACTGAATCAGGTAACAGCCACATGAACCAGGTCACAGTTGTGTTTATGTGATTAAGGGAGCTGAAATTCGTATTGAGTAACATTTTGCTTTTCTGAACAGCAAGAAGCAGAAGCTGGTGCCTCTGCCTCAGCAGTCCCGAAATCTAAACCAAACAAAAAGCCTTTGAGAGGAGGTGGTGAGTATGAAATCCTTCAGACACTCTGAGCTTGGGACAGGTCATTTATCCAGCTGTTTCTGCAGCCTCTGTACATACTTCTTGTCTTTTTCAAGGAGGAAACAAAACGTTCCTTACAAATGAGCTCTTTATCTCTGATCAGCTGGTCTGCTCTGCCCTTTGTGCAAATCCTGGCAGGAAGTTTTGGGAGGGCTTTTCCCTGGGGAAAAAAAAAAAAAAAAAAAGTTTCAAGTGTTTTGCAAAGATGCTTTGGCATAATTTACTGAGATTTTTGTCAGTCAGAATTACAGATTCTTGTAGTGTTTCTGGGATCCCTCCCCCATCATTCTGTAAGTTCAATAATTTAGTATCTAGTCTGTCTTTAAAGCACCTCTAGTACTGACTAAATGCAGGAAAAGGGAATTTTACTTTGTATTTATGTAGATGAATAAGATTAAAAAAATTATGTAAAACGTGATCTTATTTTTCATATACCACACTGCTAACCTATTGCATATATAAATCCTGTAGATGTATAAACTTATCAACATTTGAAAGAATTAGTGATTGAATTATCTTAGGTTGTTTCATATGGGGGCAGTGTGATGTCTGATGCTGTCAGGGATCTTTGATAGGTCTGTTATGGGATATTTACCTCCCTGAGGGATGAGAAATTCAGGGGTGAGCTGTGCTGAGAACCAGGATCAGGCCAGCTGGGTTTGGGCACCCTTCCAGCTGCTACCTGTCCTAGTTTAATCCTCAGCAAAGGCTTTGCTTAAGTAACTAATTACAGAATTAGAGGTCTCAGATCTTCTCCTGAGGTAGATCAGCATGAAGTGAAAGAACCATCTGTGCTGCTCAGCTGCTCAATTGAGCTGGAAAGCAAAACTTGGCTGGTATGAGAAAAACAAATATCGAAGATGAAGGTGATGCTGGGAGTTTCAGTGGAACAGGTTGCTTTGAAACCCCCCTGGTTAGCGGTGCTGCTAGGATTTGGGTTCTTTGCTTTGTGCAGAACAAATTGAAGATGTTTGCCAAGTTGTAACTTTCTGAGTCTGCTCTCCTGACATGAAGTTTGCCATGGTTACAGCATTAGGATGTTCAGCTAAAGTGTATTTGCCTTACTGCCTGTGCTTGCCTTTTCAAATGCTCTAAAAAAATACTTTGCAGTATTAATGAGTGGATTTACCTTTTGACCTTCAGAGTATTCCTTGCAGGACTGGAGTAAAGGATTATTTTAAGTCCCTGACTGTTGAGGCTCTTGGAGAGCAGATACATTCTGAATTTACTGTAAACAGAGTTTACTGTAAGAGCTGCTGTTACTGCTCTGTTTATCCTGCAGAGCAGCACTGCAGCTTTAGAAAAAATAAATAGCAATTCATTTCAATTTCATTTAACCCAAATTGATCAAATTAAAGCACAAGTGCTTTTGCAATGGCTTTTAAAGAAAGAAACCCTTTCCAGTCCGGGTATTTTCTGTGCTTTCATTTTCCCTAAAATGCTGCACATGTAAAGGATATGAGCAAGGTGTAAGTGTTACAAGATCTATTTTTGCTGTTCCTTGTGTGTTGGTGAAGGGCTGTGGAGGATGAAAATTAACAGGGTGGATTTCTCCTCTGTGTTCCAGGCTATAACCCCCTGTCTGGAGAAGGAGGAGGGACGTGCTCCTGGAGACCCGGCCGGCGGGGCCCGTCAGCAGGTGGATGAGGCTAACGTCCCTGGTGTCCCCTGGCACTGGCAGGCTTGATCTTACCCCCTGTCTCACTGCCTACAGCTGGCCTGTCACAGGGACTCCTTTGGGGCTGGTTTAGTGCACTTGTTAAACTTAAAACAGTTTTTTTTGTTTGTTTGATTTACGCCTTTTCCAAATTGTAACACATTTGTTACACAATGTAACGCATTTTCCTACACCAGAAAAATACCTGATCCTCATAGAGAAGAGAGAAGCAATTTCAGTATAATCAATTGATTTTCACTCTTCCGTAGGAAGGGAGCTTGTCTCCAGCCAAGGTGAAGCACCTGGGATTGTGAGATCTGGACTCTCTGGCAAATTTAGTTATCTATGCTCACTTTACCTCTGTAAGATGAGGGTATTTACCATCCTCAGATATGTTTACCTCCCAGCCAAACACAGCCATTTAGAGAGGAAAGGTATTATCCTTGGCAGACACCTTGAATTTAGGCAGAGGGACTTTCAGAAAAAGCACAGGTGATCTGACAAACGCCACAGATTTGCACTGAAGGCCAGTTATTGCAGAAGAATCCCTGTGACAAGCCAGCTTGAATGATGTTTTCCTTATAAATGGTAAACAAACCAGTGAGGATTACTGATGCTAGACAGCAGACAGGGGGGTTCTTGCTGTTCCTTTTATTTTCTTCTTTTCCCTTTTTTTTTATTTCAACTGCTTTGTAAAAAACAATACACTATTAATATTAAATATAATTGCAAACATCATAAATCTAGTGTTTACAATCTCGTGGTTTTCTACAGCATCTTTTTTTTATAGAAGGCTTTTGTTCTAGTGCAATAAATGTGTAGAAATCAAGGTGGGAGGTGAAGTGACCCTGCTGCAGCTTGTGCAGCACCAAAGCTGAGGGTGGTGAGTGCTGAGGAGGGCCCTGGGCAGTGGAAGTGTCACACTTTGAAAAGTGAAAATGAGGGGTGAAGACACGATGAAAATTGAGGGGTGCAAGGAGTGTGTGCTGTTCATCCTTCTGGTGTATGTCCAGCACTGAGGACAGAAAACAACTGGTCATCATAACCAAACTTTCCAAGCATCCCATCCCCTTGATTTTCTCTCTAAAATGCAACAGACAAATAAAATCCAGGTTGTCTTTGGAAAGGAATGAAATGATTCCTGTTGGCATAGGACAAGTGTCCCTGTGTCCAGTTGCTGTTCCTGAGCTGGTCTATGGGCATCAGGGTAAGGAGCAGTGGTTCCTTAGAGTTTAGGGCTGCTTGAGCACTTGCTTCTGAATATTTACTCTTGGAATACTTGTGCTTATCAATAGATACAAGTGTCAACATTTAGTACACTGTTCATATGCATGTTGATATTTCTCTTGACTAGAAATGCAACAGGAGATTGTTATTAGAGAGTTTTAAAGTTGGGAATGAAATTGAAAGGCCAAGAACCTTTTGTTTTAGACACAGCAAAGTGTTTATTTAAGTGTGTGTGGAAGGTGAAGTGAGGCTATTGATGTTCCTATGGAAATTAATTCAGAGACCAGTGTATGTAACTTCAGGTTTAAATCCTTAATAAGGCAAAAAGAAACGGAGATGGGGAAGGATATTTTCAAGATCTGAAAACTCTTCCTCAGGAGAGAGGACTAAGTTGTAATGCCTTAGGGAATATCTCCCTTGTGTTGGGGAAAGAAGCAACAGACTGAGTTGTTGTCTTCAGAAAAAACAAATGGGGGAGGTTGTTGTCTTAAAGAAGCAGAAATCCTCCTGTTGATAAAATCGTCAGGGATGTGTTTATTTAATTCAGTAAAAACATTTGCAAAATAAATAAGCAGGTCTTAAGTGAGCATATGCTGATCTTTCTCTGTGTCTCAAGACTTGCTTCTGGCTGGGACTAAGGATATGGCTTTTTGCCCAATTCTAAGGTTTAATAAGACATGTCAAGTGAAAATGAAATGATGTACGTATTTCTGGGAGCTTCAACCTAATTTCTCCTTTTTAATTTTTTTTTTAAATTTTAATCCTCAAGTTCCTGAATTTTTCTTAGTCAGACACTTCTAAGCTATTGAGCAGAGTGGGAGGATGAGCCTCAGTTCATAAAACTTTTCTTTTGGCTCACAACCTGCACCAGAGGGAAGGGTTTTTTTCCTCTGACTTCACATGGAAAGCTCTCCCCTGACCACAAACATTATGGAAAGGTGGTTGCTTGATGCTTTATAGCTCAGGAGTGAAGCATGCAGAAAGCATTAGGTGAAAGTGAACTATTTAATGCATCCATTGTTCCTGGTTTGGTATGAATTCCCAAGAACGTGAATTATGAAAGATCATATTAAAAAGCCTTCAGGAGATTTTTTTTTCCCCCCACTAGAGCAGTTATGCAAGAAGCCTCTTGCTTTACTCGTGCAGATGTTCTGGAAATACCTCTGTCTGGAAGAAGCTGGGTAATAAACTATTTAACTGCTGTATAATAATATTTAACCACTGAAGAATAATCTGATTTGGGTATTAAAAAATCCAAAAATCAAGCAAGTGTTCAGAGGCACAGAAAATTCCTGAAAATGTTGCTTGTATTAATTTTTTTTGTGGGGGGTGGTTTTTTTTTTTTTTTTTTTTTTTTTTGTTTTGTTTTTTTTTTTTTTTTTTTTTTTTTTTTTTTTTGTTTTTGTTTTTGTTTGCTTTTAGATGATTTATATCCTGGAGGAGCAGAGCTTTTTGTTTTCTTTAAATTACAGATGAGATCTGGTTTGTGCATAGTTCTCTTAACTATTCATCAGGAGATACTGAGCACTGGAGTTAAAACTGAACAAAACAACCCATGTTGTCAGACTCATAAAAATTATTTGGCTTTATTTATGCCTTTAAAAAACATTGTGAAATGAAGAAAAGATTTTAAGAGTGATATTGCCTACTTGGGCGTTTAAAAAAATATGTTTCTTATGCTGGAAATTTTTAATAACAAACAGAAGAGGGAGTTGGGGAAGTGAGGGCAGTGGGGGAATCTGTCAGCAGAGCTGTTCCCAGGTGTTCCAGAGTTATCTGTGTCTCAATCAAAGATCAATGTGAATGAAAATTATAATTGCACCTGCATCTGCAAAGAACTGCTGTCACTGCAAAATTTGAGTGCAGGTGTGAAATGCCAGTACTGACAAATCTCCTCTGCTGTGTTTTGTGCAGTTCTGTACTATTCTGACTCAAAACTCAAGGAGCTGGGCTGCTGTGCTCAGACTCTGCTGGTACTCAGCTCAGTGTTTTTTGGAATTTTTTTTTTTTTTTTTTTTTTTTTTTTTTGGATTTTTTTTTTTTTTTTGTTGGGGGGGAGTTGTATCTTATTCCCCTCCTTAGAAGATGATTCTGCATTCCAGAGCTCAGTGAAGGGGGATGGCATCCAGCCTGAGAGCCTCCTGTACGTTTTACCAGCAGCTCTGTTGTTATTTGCTGCATTTAAACCTCTCTAATGGCTGTTCTTTCTGCACCCTGCTCAGGCAAGGCAGCTCCCTTCTTGTGCAGGTGGGTCCTTGCAGGCCTGGCTGCACATCAGCACATATCTCAGCATCAGATCCACCTTCTGGATGAATTTTGCCCTTGTACAGGCTGAAAAGTGGCACCTTTTCAGGGATCAGTTTAGCCACAAGTGGGGCTCAGTGTGTTTCTGTCTGTGCTATACCTGAAGAGTGAAACTGCAATTTCCAGCTGCAAGAAAAGCTGGTCTAGACTTGGATGGGCTGAAGCTTTGGGTTTTTCTTCCTTTCTTTATTTTTTTTTTTTTCTTCCTCCTGTGTGGAATGAAAGCTTGGCTTTTGGAACAGCTCTGCAACCACAAAGGAAAAGCACAGGGCTGCTGGCTGGGTGGTGTCCTGGCCTGGCTGCACCATTGTAAGCTGATTTTGTGAGAGTTTCCAAGCCAGCCTGACACACACACCCTGCCCATATTCCCAGCTCCAGAGCCAGCAACTTCAAAAACTTCCATTGTTTATTTTATAAGAAACTGATGTCTTCAGTGGAATAGGTGCCCTCAGCTCAGCTCTGGTGGGGAAAATACACATTTCTTGTTGAAGGTTTCTGTGGCGAGGGAGGCAGGTGCTGTTCTCATGTATTTATTACTGTGGTTTTATTTTGAAGTGCACACCTGCTAAAAAGCACTTTCAGCACAGAGCAAGATCTTCACTGGTAAATTTAAAATTTCCCTCCTCCCTCTACCATAGATTCTTTCTGTGTGCTGGTTAATGAGCTGAGCTTCTGAGCTGGTTCTGTGGGTAACAGCCGTGGAGGGAGGCAGGAAAAAGAACTTAGAAAATTTTATTTAAAGGGAATGGAAAAGAAATTGATACCTTGAAGTACCTGGCATTTAAGTCTAGTTCTAGTACCCTGCATTAAAATGGGGAGTTACTGTTGGCTTGCCCTAAAAATGCACTTTGAAAAAACCAAAAAAAGCAGACTGTACACTTTATCATATACTGGGAGGGCACAACACTACCTGTGAATTCCATTTCTTAGGTAATGTAATTGCCACTTCTTTAGGTGTTCTGCTTTTTAGGTTATGACATACTGATGCTCCCTTTTAAAATACACATCCCTGGCTTTTCCAGCGCTTCCTTGACTCAGGTCTGGCTGCACCACGTTAAAAATGCATCATTCCCCTCCGCGGTGCAGAGCTGGAGTGCCGTGAGACCTGGAGGTGGAGCAGGAGGGTTTTCCGTGGCATCCCCACATATCCCAGTCTGCCGGGCGATGGCAATGTCGGGCCGGATTTAGGAGCGAGCAGCAGAGACAGCTCTGCACTGCCTGGAACGGGCATTTCTGAGTCATTGAGCTGAGGAAAGGCTGGGACTGGGCCGTGTGGCAGGACCAGAATAGGATGGGGAGGAAAAAAAAATTAAAAAAAAAAAAAAAGAAGTGGGTGCTGGAGCTGAGAAAGGAGTTTCTGCATCATTTGGGAAAATGCAGCGGTGCTGGAAATATTGTGACAGAGACAAATGCTACTGGTTGCCCAGTGAGATTTTTTCCACCGTGAGTCTGTTACATTGAATATATGAAGTATGCTCGTTTTTCCAGTGCCTGGGCAGTTTTTAAAGTATAAGTTTGAGTACTGGAACATTCATAATTAAATTTTCTTGGAGCATTTGGGGAGTAGTTACACTTCTGTAACTATTATTTTAAAATGTGGTAAAGAAAATGTCATATAGAAGGTATATCCTGGAGATCAAAATCAGTGAGAAAAAGAAGTGTAATAAAGCAAGATAGTCCTTCTTTCCTCTACAGGACAAAGTCTCCTATGTGGAAGAAACTTTTTTTCATTTGCTATTCAGGTTCTTTATTCCGAAAGGATGACATTTATTCTCTATGCACACACACACACTGGCAGCTCAAGGACTCGGCTTTTTCATTGTTTAAAAATAGGATTACTGTTTTGTTAATCTGATTATGAATCTAAACCATGTGGGCCTGTCAAGTGGGCTCTCACCGGCTGCTCCGGGTGCTAATCTTGCTGGAGGGAGTGGGATGGGAGCGAGGAGATGAGCACACACCATGTGCATCCTCTGCAGATTTTGGAGAGCCCTGGGAACACTTCCTCCAGCCATCCCACTAGGAATTGAAAACATGCTACATAAAAATGCCTTTATGCTTTGGAGACTGTGTTACCAAAGAAAAATATCACGTCTTTGGATATATAGTAACCATGATATATAGTGACAGCTATTGAGACCAAGAGCTGTATTAATAGGGAATGGCACTAAAATGTGATTATGCAGTATGACCTTTTGCTGCCATCCAGATTAAAAATACACTCTAGGCAGGTAGCAGTGGTACAATTCCACTGGAAGAACTAAGCCATGCTTTTCAAGTTTTCCCTAAATCTGCTTTTTTCCCTTTTTTTCCAGCAGCTGCTCTATGCAAGGACAGGGGAGGGGGCAGAAGCAGTAAAAGGGGCATGTGCCTGCCTAGCACTTTGGAACGTGATTTTGGCACAATAAATGACGTAAAGGGAGGCATGTGGATGTGCTGTGGGAGTGTGTGAGCATTGCAACATTCCCAGGTGGCACATTCTCTTCACAGCTGGACATCTCAGCCTTGCATTCAGGGATGTGATCTCCTATGAAATCTGACTGTGCCTCATCTCCAGGTCAAATCCTGGCACCAGGAAAGCTCCTCTTCCTTCTCCTGCCCCTTCTCTCTGACCACCCCTGCATGTGGTGAGCTCCAGGACCACAATTGCTCTGGAGGTGCAGCGAGGTGGGAACATGCCCAGGAGAGCTCTGGGCTGAGGAGACCCATCAGGGGAATGTTCTGTTCTGCTTCATCATTTCCATGTGTGCTGAAGTCGCACGGAGTTCTCAGTTCTGATGACTAACTTCTTTTCTTTGTGGGAAGAAGCCAACTGACAGCTCCTCAGCCCCAGTCCCAACCTTTCTCTTTTTTATTGCCTTTTTTACCACACTAGCTCTGCCTTTTCCTGTAATTCATAGGCCACGGTGGCTTTCCCTTGAATCAGGAGATTTTTTACAGCTGATTTGGAGCAGGCAGAGAGTAATCTCATCCCTGCTCATGGACTTGCCACATGTGCCTCTCTTGGAAAGGAGTGGCCTTGCTTTTTTTTGTAGCTTGAATGTCTCTTAGTGTCATGTATTTCAGGACCTGATGATCAGGCTTGTGGGGAGAGGAGAGAAGCAAAGTTTAATGAAGAACCTTTTAAAAGTGCAATAAAAGATCCACATGTGCAGAGTGGCACAGGCTGAGGATAACCCCTGGAAAGGACCAGTGCACCAGCAGATAGAAATAATTGTGAAGCACTGCAAACCCTGGGAAGTAGAAATGAATTAGAGTGGTGGCTGGGGAGGGGATGGAAAGGACAGTCCAGCTGACCTTTGCTGGGCAATGATGTTGCTGCCCTTCCTGGCTTTACCTGCCTTGTAAAGGCAGTTTGGACTGTTCTTCCTTTCTCTCTCTTTCACCATTTAGTTCTTCTCTTCCTCTTCACACAAGCACATCTCTCTCAATACATCTCTGTTCTGCCCATGGGCAAACAAAAGGAGATGTCCTGCTCTTCCTTCCTGCTCGCTGTTTGTATTTCTTATCTAGCTTCTATTTGTACTGAATTTTATTATCGTTTAATACCATAAATCCAGGTAGCACTTTCCTTGTGGTATTTGTGCTCCTGATATCACAGTTCATCCTGATATCAGTTCATCTGTGCTGACCTTGATATGAGGATTGCACCATCACAAGAGCAATAAACCCCAAACAAAAGCATTTTTTTCAAGACATATCATTGAGACCATTAGATAAGCACATTGTGTCATTACCTGCTCAATCCCAGAAGTGAGACAGTTATTTGTGATCATAAAAAAAAATCTGTCATGGATGTCTCTCTTTGACTTATTGCTGTAGAATATTAATGTGGTGCTACATCCTCTTTTGCAATGGTTCTTGCTCAAGAGGTTGCTGGTTACACCAAGACTTTCTGCTGCCCAGCTCATTGTGGATGACATCATGATATAAATAAAATTTGAAATGGAAAAGACTGGCAATTGGAAAGGCCGAAGTGGGCAGGAAATGGAAGAAACCACAATGATAAGCAGGAGGTCAGTGGGTGGTACTTGATAAGTTTCTTCTGTTGAGACTAGAAGGTTTTTTTTTTTCCTGTGAAATGTAGAGAAGTTTGTGGCTGCAGCATTTGAAGCTGAAGTGCTCTGTAGATGAAATGCACGTGGAGTTCAGTGTGGACAAAGGGAAAGGAAATCTTCACACAATACATAAAAAATCTTCAATCTGTTGAGCACTCACTAGAGCCTGCAGATGGAAACAGACTGACCTATTTCTGGTTGGTTTAATTAGCAAGGTGGGAAAAAAACAGAGAGTGCCTGTGCCTTGGCCCCCTGGCACCACAACTTGTGCTGCACAAATGCACCAGTGCCAGGCAAACAGGGCTGGAGGGCAGCTCCTCACTGCCTGCATTCCCTCGGTCTCTGTGTGCTGTGGGGCAGAGCTGGGGCTCAGGCAGCAGAGACCCGACCTGGTGCTCATCCTGGATCTGTGTCCCAGTGTGTTTCCATCCCAGTCTGCAGGGCCGGGCCCCCTGAGCCAGGGTTCTGCCATGGGGACTTAGTGCAGGGTAGTGGGATGCCTATCCTGGGGTTATGTCCAGGTTCTCAGTCCCTGAGCTGAGCATCCACATTCTCTCCACCTCCTGCCCCTCTTGCCTGGACAGCTGGGCTGGTGTCACAGCTCTGAGGTCCCAGTGAGGGATGCTGAGCCAGGTTCCCTGTCCCCTGTGTGGGATGCTTGGTTAAGGTGCCTGTCCCTGTCACAGAACCACTGACCGGTTCGGGTTGGAAAGGCCCTTAACCCTCACCTCATCCCACCCCCTGCCCTGGTCAGCGGGGACACCATCCCACAGCCCAGACTGCTCCGGGAGCCTCATCCAACCTGGCCTGGAACATTCCTAGAGCTGGGGCGGGACACCCAGCGGTGCCTGTGCCGGGAGGTGCTCGGGGAGCCGCCTCCCATCGCCAAGGGCCGGGTCCCGGAGCCCCGAGCGGGGCGGGGGCTGCACCGGGGGATGCACCGGGGGCTGTACCGGGGGATGCACCGGGGGCTGTACCGGGGGCTGTACCGGGGGCTGCACCGGGGGATGCACCGGGGGATGCACCGGGGGATGCACCGGGGGCTGTACCGGGGGCTGCACCGGGGGCTGCACCGGGGGCCGCACGGAGGCGGCTCCTCCAGAACCAGGCGGGGCCAGGGGCAGCGCGCTGGGGCCGCACACGGCGCCTGTGCCGAGGGGCAGGGCCGGGGAGGCGGGCGGCCCCCCGTTCCCCTCCCTCCCTGCGCTTCCCGTCCCTGCCCCTTCCCCCATGGCGGCGCTGGGCGCCTCGGCGCGGCTGGCGGCGGCGGCGGCGCTGTGAGCAGCGGGGCCGGGCGGGCATGGCGGGCCGCGGCCGCCGCGCCTGGCTCAGCGTCCTGCTGGGGCTGGTGCTGGGCTTCGTGCTCGCATCGCGCCTCGTCCTGCCCCGCGCCTCCGAGCTGGCGGCGGCGGCGCGGCCCCACCGAGCCCGCCCGCAGGGCTGCCGCCCGCCGCCCGCCGCCGCCGCCGCCGCCCCGCCGCGCCGCGCCGGGCCCCCGGCACAGAGCTTCCTCTTCGTGGGGGTCATGACGGCGCAGAAGTACCTGCGGAGCCGCGCCGTGGCCGCGCACCGGTGAGCGCGGGGGGCCGGCGGGGATGGGGGTGCGGTGGGCAGCCTCGGGATGGGGTTTGGGGTGGGTTCGGGCTCGGTTCGGGTGGGCTCGGCTTGTCTCAGTTCGGTTGAACTGAGCTGTGCTTGGCTCGGTTCGGTCCCATTCAGCCGAGCTGGGCTTGGCTCGGTTCGGTCCCATTCAGCTGCACTCGGGCCAGTTCGCTCTCCCCGGGGTAAAACCGCCCTTACAGCCGGGATGCCCTTATAGCCGGGATGCCCTTACAGCCGGGATGCCCTTACAGCCGGGATGCCCTTACAGCCGGCCCCGGGCACCGCTGGCCCTTCCCCGGGGCAGGTGTGAGCGAGTCTCGGGGCGCGCTCATCCCCAGCGCTCCTCGCCCCCATCGGGGCGCACGGGGGAGCCCCGGGGCGCTCTCGGCCCGGGGAGGAGCGGGAGGTGCCCGGGGCGCTCTCAGCCCGGGGCGGCTGCAGGAGGAGCGGGGGGTGCCCCGAGCCCCGCTCCGCTGCCCCGAGCGCTCCTCCGCTGCCCCGAGCGCTCCTCCGCTGCCCCGGCAGCTCCGCACAGACGCGAGGGGTCCATTGAGGGTCTGGCTCAGCCCGGCTCCACCTGGCAGGTGGCCCCAGTGACCTTGCCTGAGGGTCAGGGCAGCTTTGCCCATGCGAGGGGACGCTGACTGCCCGTCACCGGCATCACAGTGTGTCCCTCAGTGCCTCTGCCCTGGGCGCAGCTGCGCCACGCTGGTCCCATCCTTGGCTGCTGCCTGTGACAGCCCGATGGTAACAGAAATAAAGTTTGGAGGCTGCTGTAATCCCCTGGATAGGGATAGGGAAGCAAAAACCGCTGTGCCAAGCCGAAAGCGTGTGCTTGGGAATGAGACCCAGAAAAGGCATCTGGGAACAAAGAGGAAAAGCCACCTCGGCTCCCCGCAGCCAGGTAGAGGAACAGCTCGGATGAGGAGAGTCAGCTCGGGTGAAACACTCATCAGACTGGTTGAGCTAATGCAGAACCAGGGTCTCCAAGCCTTGGTTTTGTTACCTGAGCACACCTAATTTCAGAGCAGGAACAGTCTTGGTGCTTTGCACTGTGTGCTGCTCGTCGTGGTCCCCAGGTGTAGCTGGGAATTCTCTCCAAAGCCTCAACAGCATCAGGATAATCATCTCTTCTGTGAGAGATGCGTGTGTGGCTTTGGTGAAACTCTGCTCTGCTGAAATGTGCTGGGATGTGCTCATTGCTCTGGTGTCTGTCTGCAGGCAGTGCTGGGAGCCTGCAGGGGAAGCTGCCTCGGGAAAATCTGAAAGAGTTAAGAGCTAAAATGTCAGCTCGGGTGTACCCCAGCTCTGGCTGAGCCAGCACCCTCAGAGGGGCAGCCAGGAGCTCTGGGGCAGATCTTTAATAAAACATCCCATTTAGTTTTGTGCTAGAGCAAACCCTTCTCCATGTCCTACGTGCCCGGGCTGAAAAGTACTTGATCCTATTGACCAGTAAGAACAGGATGGCAAAACTATGTATTGACTTATTAAAAAGTCACTGTGATGGGCCATCATACCATCATTCTCAGCTCAGCTCTGGTTTCAGGAAATCTGTCTTTATATCAGCATCAAATGCAGTAAAATTGCTTTATTTGGGCAATCTGAGGCACATTGTCCACCAGCGATGGTTTTAATGGAAACTTAATTCCTTCTTCCAGCAGTAGACCTGTAATTAAGTTACAGGGAGAGCATGATTGATGCTTTGAAATGGGTGAAGGAATCTGTTTCTTCGGGGTTTTGTTCCTCACCATGTGGGATGGAGCATTTTGGATTGCAAATCTCACGGGCTGTGTAATTTAGATTTACATCCAGAGAGGCTGGAGTCGTGTTGGGACATCACGGAGCAGGTTTTATGGCGGAATAGTTTGTCTGCCATCCGTCAGATTTTGCATCAAGAATTCGGAAAAGGGGAAATTTAGGAAATTTATCACTCTGTTGTCCAGAGTGTTCTTTGGGGAGGAATTCACTTTGCTGGGAGGGGAAGGATTCTTGTCCCTGGTTTTGCCTGTGCTTGCAGAACAGAGCTGGGTTTAGAGAACAACATCTGCAACATCTCGCAGCTCGCACAAAACAATGGCTAAAGACACAACTTAACAAATTCAGCGGATGGATTCGGGCTCCTTCAGCCCTTAGATGGAGATCTGAGCATCGCTTTTTACTACACTGCTATTTTGGTTTAACCTCTAGAGATGATGTCTGCTCTTGGAAGAGACAGATAAAGAGACTCTTAGTAGGGCTAAATGCGTTTTTTCTCACCTCCGCTGGTGAAAGAAATGAGCTAATGTCCTGGTGACAGGAAGACATCTTTGGGGGAAGATGGGGAGGGAGCGGGGGGGAAGAGGAAGACAAACCTGAAATCTTAAATGGCTTTTGATTGCCATGAAGTACTCAAGCAGACAATTGCTGGGATTACTACATTGACAAAGCATCCTGGTGAGCTGAATCGCTGGCACAGGCAGTGAAATGGGAAGCTGCTAGCAAGGCATTCCCGGGGTGGCAGCGTGTGCAGAGCCTTGATACCACGCTGAAAGGAATTAGGGATTCAGAGGCTGAATACCTCCAAATTACTGTGGCTCAAAGGCCATTTACAGACAAGGCTAAAAGGGGCCGGGAGCGGAAAGCATTTGCTGATCCTGGCTGCTGTGAATCCAGATAGGGTCTAACAAGAGGGGAAGCAATCCACTTCCTGCACATCAATCATGAGCAAAATGACCACTCTGCAAGGCAAAAACAGGCCTGCTGGATTTTTGGGAGCCGCCGGCTCTTTGTAACAGTCGTGCTTTTGTAGTCTGCGAGGCAGAGAAATGAGCTTTTAGATCCACAGGTTTTTCGGAGGGCGGATTTGCAGCCTCAGCAGTGATTGCATCTGACAGGCAGGTTAGCAGAGCTCCCCTTCCAGGAGGCCGGTGAAGTGCAGCAGCAGGAGCCACCGTGTCAACTTGGAAGGACAAAGAATAGTCAGGAAAAGAGCTGAGCATGAAGGAGTTAAAGGCATGGCTGGGGTTCAGGGAAAGTGCAACAATATGTGCTAATGGTTTTGCAGTCCAGGGGAGTTGTCCTAAAAGAGCTGCAGGAAGGAGAGGATGAGAATAAGCAGTCTCCCAGAAGATTTAAGTCTGCTGTCTCAAGGAACAGAAATATCAGGCAGTTAATCCATTTTTTTTTCTTTCCGTTTGCGTAGCAACTAGATTTCCTGGGAAACGTGGCAGGAGAGTGGTGTGAATGCAGTTAATGGCGAGATGTCAGCGGCTGGCCTTTGGCAGCATCTCTGCAGGAGCACAGCTGCAGCACTGCTCGGTTTGGGACAGTCCCCACGGCACCATCAAGTGCCACGAGGACCATGAGTGATGCCCAGGGCTGGTGCTAAAGCCACCCCTGTTCCTGTGCCAGAAAGATGACCTTTGGAGGCTCCATTTCAAACTGCTCTGTTGGTGGTGGCTTCCAGGAGGCTGCTGTGCACTGGGATCCAAATACCTGAGTGCTCGGAAGAGCTTAAGTGAAAGGCAGCCAGAAGGATTTGGGTGGGGTGTAAGGGAGTTTGTGTTATCTGTCTAAGCCTGCACTTACACGTTGTTGTGCTGCTCGTAAATTCAGATCTGGATCTGTTGGGTGGTTTGGCCCGTTCTGGTTGCTGGTGAAGGGATGTGATGGATTGTGGAGGGGGCCCTGTGAAGTGACTTTGAATGTTGTGCCAGCACAGTACGTGTTTTATTTCATGTGTGAATCCCACCACAGTATTGCAGGAGTGAGAACTCGGTGTCCTGCTCAGGTATCCTCCACCAGGAACATGATGTACTTGGGATTTCTGACCAGTGACCTGAAATTTGTGAGGATGTTTAAGGAACGGTATGAAAGAAAAACAGAGAGAGCAGCAGTCATTGATACAGGGAGCATAAGTAAAACAAAGTCACCTACACCCCCCAAAATAACCCAAAATTGGCCCAAAATTCAGACACTTGGGCATTGATCTTAGCCTGACCCACTGACTGTCTGTGTGCCCGTGGGTGATGGATCCATTTCTGTCCCTGTGTCCACAGGGAATGTGGATGGATATGTGTGGACAGAAAACTGGCGTCACTTAAAATTGGAGGAGTTTAGCTCCAAGCACTCAAAGAGCTGTTGAAGCTACTTAAAGCAATCCTGCAAAAACCTGAAAGGAACTTTTCCTCAAAATTCAAATTCTTTAATGCAGATCCTAGTGACAGAGATCAGGAAATTAAAAAAAAAAACAGCTTTTTTTGGTGACCTCCCACGCTGGTTATCTACAGTACCACGTGCAGGAGCAGCATACTGGTTTCCATGCTCAGTTCTCCTGCCTAAGCTGTGGTTTATTCCTTCCCCTGTAGCAAATGTTGTTGGAAGAATGGGACCTTGAAGAACAGTTATGCCAAACTAGCCCAAATTCAACATGGAATTTAGCTGCATTCAAGACATCAGTCTTTTATGTCTGTTGTCTTGCTGAGTTCTTCACAAATTATGATTTTCTTCAGCGTAATTATACAAGATGACTATTTCTCAAAACTTTAAATGATTTCTCTCATCTCCTCTGAGGGAACTTCCTGAGCTGCAGACAAAAACCAAATACATTTTTTTGTCATAGTCTTCAGCTTGGGCCTCTACAAAGGGAGCACTGTCTGCATAAAGCCACTGACTGTGCTTCTGCCGAGTCTGCAGAGCTGATAACAAAGCAAGATAGTACAAATAAATAATAAATACTGGAAAGTGAAGATAAAACATTCCAGATCTGTGCTTCTCCTGCTGCAAGCTGTGCTTTTAAGCTTCTTTTTAAATGAAGAAATAACTTCTGGCAACATTTCATGACTATAGTTGTGGTCACTTTTTAGAAAATGCTGGGTTTTTTAGCACTTCTGGTGTGCACCAAGTTCTCTGTATTTCATGAGTACCTGGGAGCCAGCTGGGATAAAATCTTTTCACTCAGTTTGCTTGTGACTTGCTTAGCCTAATGTACACATAGGATATCCAATGTGCAGAACTGGGTGAGGGAGGGATGGTAAAATTGATTTGCTAGCCACCAATACTGGAGCATTACTGGACTCATGTTCTCTGCTTAGAGCTTTTGTTCCTGAGGAAGCATTACTCATTTTGTTTGTGTTTGTTTAATTTTCATTTTTATTTCCTTGTCAACACAGCCTTCTGGTTTGTGGAGTTCTGTGCCCTGTGCACTGAGAGAAACCAGGTCACACAGCATCGTGCAGGTTTTTTACCTCCTGGGGAGAGTAATAGAGAGCCTTGCTGTCCTGATTCATGCACATCCTCCTGCTTAAGCAGCAGATTCAGATTACACAGGGGAGATAAGGTTGGGATCTGTCAGGGTTTTTAAATGACCACTTCAGTACAGTATCAGTTGTATTCACAAGCTGATATTTCTCTCTGGACAGAGTTGAAATGACTTTGACTGAAGCCCTCAGTGATTGATCAGTGCAGCCCAGGTGGTCCCTGCAGGTGCAGATACAGGAGTCTGGTGGCAGAAATGTTGTGTCAATGTGTCCTTTAAACAGCTCAGGGTGACAGGGTGGTGGGGAAGAAGGAGAGTGTCAAATTTCAATAAAAGTGTTTTTCTTTTTTTTTTTTTTTTTTTTTATTATTGAACATGCAATTCTTTTGCAGATAGAACATGCAGGTCTTATTTTGATAAAGTGAAAGTGAGGAAAGTGATGTCAGCTGCTGGAAGGGGATGTTGGTGGGGCCACAGAGGTGGGGAGATGGTGAGACAAGAGCTCTGTGCTCAGGAGATGAAGGGTCAGGTTGCTGCCCATAACCTGAGAGCAGACAAGGTAAACTACAGTGGAGGTGGGAGGACTGGCAAGAAATGTAGGCTTTACATGCTAAACTACAGAACTGCTGGTGACAGAGCCAGGTCTGATTATTTGCAACATTGGATTAAAAAAAAAAAAGTTAAAAGCAGCTTTGATCAGAATTCATCCCCGCATTAATCAGTCCTTAGATCTGCTGATAACTGGGGTCAGAAAAACCTACTAACAGTTCACCACACTCTCTGTGGTTTGGCTTCTTTGGCTGAGTACAACGTGTTTCCTGAGCAAACTGTTCTCCCTGTATTCTGTCCCCAGAAAGGGCCACAGCTCCCTGTGGCTTCGACGTGAGGAGCAGCCCGTGGTGACTCCATTGTCTCAGTGCTGACACAGACACTCAGGCTGTTTTTCCGTGTGGGAGCCTTTCGTCCCTTCGGGTTCAGACAATTGCTCAAAGCCACGGTCACAAATAGCACGTTGAGTTGTCTCATCCTAGAGATTGTGTTGTTGCAGGAGGTGAACAAAGGCTCAGTCAAGCTGTGCTGGTGCACGGTCGATGTGGTTGACATGAGATCCCAAGGCTGGAGTAATGTTGTGGTGCTGACCCAGGTCACACAGAGCTCCTTGGGATGGGGATATTGTTAGGGCATGGTCTTTCTGTCCCTATTGTGCTCTTCATACATGCAGGAATGTCTCTGTTTTACTCCTGGTCTAATGTGACACCTAAATATAGTTCATATGGAAAGATGGGCTCAAACTGGCTTTGAGATGAGGGGTTTAGTGCAGTAAGAAGGCTGGGAAGCAAGCATGCCAGGGTTTATGGATGTGCATGCATTTTGTTCCCTTTCTGTTGAATGGGAGCTCTTCTCTTGATAATAATTAGTGGTTCTTGAGGGAAGGATACCTATTTGGAGAGCAGGGAGTAAATTTAAACTGGGAGTCAACAGAAGGGCTTGGTGACTTCCACAGAGGAGCTGAAGCTTGGAGTGATAGAAGACATCCTGGGTTGCCCATAAATTATAGATGTGAAAAAGGCAGATCTTTCAGGATATGAAGAGTAAGTCTGAAAAGACATAGTTTGCTTTTGAATAAAAAGGTAAACAAACAAATTTCCATAAGGCTGTAGTTTATATCTTCAGCCTGGTGGTTGTCTGCAAAATGTTCTGGGTCCACCCAAAGCTGTGTCTTAGTGGATGAGATGAGCTGCATTTCTCAGTAACTCCTTCTGTCCTTTTTTTCTGTGACACTAAAATTTAAATGCATCTTTAGTGAAGAAAAGTCTTTTAAGCTCAGACTGGGAGTTGATATGGGAAGAGCTGTGGATGATTTGTATGTGGAGTGTGGGTGTCAGAAAATAAACAGCAGCACTTCCTTAATAGTTAGTGAAAGTTCAGGATATGACCATGTCTCCTTTTAAAAAAGGGCAGTTCCCACTGCTTTAACAGGATATGATTTATAACCAGTAGTACTGTGCTTTAATTGCATCGCTGATGATTAGAGGCCTCATCACCTCTGTTGTGAACTCAGTGGGAATGTTTCCATTTGTTTTATTCTGTGCTCTTCTGGGAAGCTCAGGTCTAAACTTTAGCTATGAAACACTAGCCATGGCAGTAAGAAATCCAGAAGACAAAGCTTTTAAAGTAATTGGGTGATATTCATTACACACAGTGGAATTAGTGAGAAACTGTTAAGGTGTCAAAGTTGATACTTAGGTAGTCTCATTAAATACCTCTGCATTTTCTGATGGAACTTAAGGAATAGTTCTCCTGAAGTATTTTTACATTTCAGGCTTTATATAACAGCTAATTCTGGAGATTACAAATTTCAGATGATCTGTGCTACCCAAAATCTGCTCAGATGTTGGCAAGCCTGTGCTGAGAGGCATCTGGTCAGAATGACAGTGATGCATTGAGGGAATACTGTGTCCTTTACCTTGAAAGTGTTTTCACATCAGCTTTAGGTTATATTCTGAGTACAGTCACCAAATAAAATTATAAATTATTCTCCCTATATATAAAAAAGGAAAAAAACCTGTCCGTTTACCAACTAAAATAGTTTTCTGTGAGTTTCTGTGAGGAGTACATGATCTCTTATCCCAGATAGAATCTCAGAAAATGGTACTGCAAGCTTAAAATTAATAATTTTTGAAGGCAAGGCTGTAGCAGTTACGTGACTGAAAAATCCTCCCTGGAGGAGGCTGTGCTGTGCCTTGAGGAATCATCCTGCAGCTCTTCCTGCACTATCAGTGACCCACTTTGCCCACGCAGGTGGGTTGGATGTGTCAGAAAGGAGCATGGAAGGTGTGGAGCAGATGTTGCTGTGCTGCTCTGAACAGGAAAGGCTCCTCTTCTGTGCTCTTCCTCTCCACGAAAACCTGGAATGAAGTGTCTGCAAAGCTGCTGGAGGTGCAAGTGTTGGGTAGCACCCATGTTATTGTGGGAATTAGGAGTTTTACAGGCATTCTCTTGGAACTTTGCTGGTATGGACAAAGCTGCTTGAGGTTCCTTCTGCTCCATGCTCTGTGCTTTGCTTCTCCACACACCATCTGGAGAAGTTACTATTTGGTTGGTTTCCCAAGGGATGCCATTTCCTTAAAAGTTCATGTGAATTTACTCTCTGGAAGTCTGTATTTCTGAGTGCACATCTGAGCTTTTGGGGAGGCTTAGAGGGAGCAGAAGGTGACTATGATGCTGAATAATTTGCAGGGAAGCTTTGGAAGCAGTAAATTTAGTTGTGTGTGGATTGTTGGCCCGTGTTGGCTCCCCTCCATATTTTTTGATCAATAGCTGTAGTGCAAAACTGGGTGTGCTTAAGGAGGCCTGCTTCCCACTAGAGAACTGCTGCTATGAAATTATTTTTCTAACATATGGAGGTACAAAAATGGTACTCATATGCTTGTCATATCAGAATTTTGTGTGCGTTGTACCAATTGCTGCGTGCGCCGTGTGAACGTCCTCATTTGTGTGGCAAAAAATAACTTTTCAAGGTGTTCAAAAAAAGAAAATTTGTAAAGCAGGTGAGCTGTAGTGTGTGGTAGCACTCTCTGTCTGCTTTGGTTTGCATATTTAATTATTTCTTCTTGTCTTTTTCAATCTAGAATGTGGTCCAAAGCATATTTAATTATTCCTTCTTATCTTTTTCAATCTAGAACGTGGTCCAAAACCATTCCTGGCAAGGTGGAATTCTTCTCCAGCGAGGGTTCGGACACCTCTATCCCCATCCCCATCGTGCCTCTCCCAGGCGTAGATGACTCCTACCCACCCCAGAAGAAATCCTTCATGATGCTCAAATACATGCATGACCACTACTTGGACAAATACGAATGGTTCATGAGGGCCGACGACGACGTTTACATCAAAGGGGACAAACTGGAGAACTTCCTCAGGAGCCTGAACAGCAGTGAGCCCCTGTTCCTGGGGCAGACCGGCCTGGGCACTACAGAGGAGATGGGGAAGCTGGCTCTGGAGCCTGGTGAGAACTTCTGCATGGGGGGGCCAGGAGTGATCATGAGCAGGGAGGTGTTGCGGAGGATGGTGCCCCACATCGGCGAGTGCCTGCGGGAGATGTACACCACGCACGAGGACGTGGAGGTGGGACGCTGCGTGCGGAGGTTTGCAGGCGTGCAGTGTGTCTGGTCCTACGAGGTAAGCACCAGGGCAAATGGGGAGGTGTCTTTTATGGGAGGTAGAGGGGAAGGTTGTTGTTTGTACACAGCAGTTCCCCCCAGATCTCAGCTCTCTCTGCAGCATCGCCGTCCAACTGTGCGGTTTTCTACGGCTTTTTGTTTCCTGCGAGTGTCGCGCGCTTGGAAAGACCCTACAGAAAATGTGGAAATGCAGCAGCAGTAAGGAGGGGAAATGGAGGAACATTCATTATTCATAACAGATATTTTTATTTAGATAGAAAGGGAATAAGCTTAAATCAAAATGGCCTCGAGTGCCTGCAGTCGTGACTGTCCAAGCTTCTTTTATCTTCTTTAGCCGAGTACGTCACGGTGTCAGCGTGGAAAATGGATGATACAATTACCGTGTTTCTTACTGCAGTTGAAATGTGTGAGGCTGACAGATGTTTGCCCTGACAGTGACAGTTTTTTCCCCAAACTGGAGATGTCTCATGGTGGCTGGCACTGTAACCCTGGATGCTGAGCTGCCTCCTGGCAGCCCAAATCTCTTGCTGCTCCGGGCACTCACTGGCAGCCCCATCCTGCAGGTGCCTGCTCAGCAGGTCCTTGACGTCAGCAGAGACAAGCCACCACTCTTACCGAAACTCGTGGTCTGCCCACACTGATGTGCCTGCAAATTTGGCATTTTGGGGGAGAAAAAAAATTAGAGAGCCTGCTTGTGGCAGAGTTTCCTGCTGCTGTTTGTTGGGAGCTGGCAGCTCCTCCTTGAGGGTGACAGAGGCTTTTCCTGCCTGGATGTGCTGGGCTCCTGGGTGTTTACTGCCTGGTTGAAAATACCTGCTGGCCTTGAGCTGCACTTTCACCAGGGCAATTGCTGGTGGGTCTTCCTTAGTAATACAGGAGAAGTTGAAAGCAGAAGAGAAGCTGAACAGTTTGTCTCTGTACACAAACTTTTACGACCTGATGCAACTACGGCTTTGTCCTTTTATGAGATGTGGTGAAGGGGGGGTTCTTCTGCCTGTGTGACAGGAGCTGTGGTCACAGTCATTGTGGTCACAGACAGTGACAGATACTGCTGCTGAGCCACTCTTTCACTGGCAAAGACTTGGGTTTAACTTTTGACACTGAATTTCTGCCCCCAAAAGCTGTTGCCTTGTTTCAGTTCAGAGTTCAGCAACAGGGAAGCCTCTGAGGAAGGGGAAGGAGGTTTCCAGCTGCAGTTATTAATTAATATCTTTTGTTCCTGGAGATTTTCTGGACTAACAGTGCCTCTCCCTGCTTTCAAACCTGGAACTAGTTTATGTCTTGCCAGCATTGTGGTTTAGCCCTTCGTAAAGAGTCAGTAACTTTTTCCACAGTTTTTAGCAGCATAAAATTTTTACTATAGACATTTGGAGTTGAAATAACTTCTGCTTTGAATGTCTGTACCATCTGGCATTGGATAAATTACTGAAGGTCAGCATTTTGGTCCTATTGAGACTGGCAAAGAGCTCCTAAATTCAATATAACCAAATGTTGGGTTGAAATAGCCAACGATAGCACACAACTGCACTGGGAATGCTCTCTGACAGAAATAGATGGGGCTTTCTCATAATCAGTTTTGTTTGATGAGCTTCTGTTATTATCCATAATGCTGTATTCTCCTGAGTGCCATGAATTGCTTAAAATTGGTTTGTGTGAAGTGAATAAACTGTTGGGTGTTCAGAAGTAACCCGTGAGTGTGGGATGTTAAGGCTCAGCTGTTCAGGAGAGTAGGAAGAGTTTCAATGACAAAAGCACACAGCTTCTGCAATGAGATCCACTCTCATTTACTTGTGCCTTTTCAATTTAAATACCTGTCATCTTTTTTGATCTAGTCCTCTCATTGCCCAGATGAATTGTGCCTGGTATTTTATTGCAGATAAAGCAATAGCTGTGTGAAAAAACACAGCTGTTGCAACAGCTGTGTTAGGAAACCTTGGTGCAAAAGTGACATTTTCCATGTCTTGTACGTTCATGAACGTCAAGTGACAGGCCACTGTAAGTGAATTGCAAAATGTTGTGTTTCACTGAGCTTCTGATGGAGCAAAACATTTATCTGTGCCTGCTCTGCTGGGGCACAGCCACTGCATCCTTCACAATTCCCCTTGGAAGAAAAGCTGTGACAGCACAAGGCTCAGCAGACAGAGCAGTGTTGGCCTTAGAAATCCCAAACCTCAAACTTCTCCTTTGCAGCCTGCACTTCTTGTTCTGAAGAGGCTCAAGTGGCAGCACAGGCGAGGAGCTCCAGTCCCTGCAGTCACCCCCAGCTCGCCGGGTTTCGTTTTGAGCATCTCTGACATGGAGTGCCCTGCTGGTCCTCACCGTGGGTGGCTCTTCCCTGCACTGTTCTTGTGATGGGCTCCCTGCCCAGAATCGTTTTACTCATCTCCATGACTGTCACTGCCCCTTTTCTCTGATTTTAGGATCCCACAATGTCTTTACTGTGCTGCTCATCTTCCCTGGCCCTGGCTCTGGTGTTGTGCCCGAATGCATCACCAGGCCTGGCTCTGTGTGGCTTTTCTGCTCCCAGCAGTCTGTCTCAAAACCCCTTTTTTTCCCCTCTTTTCCTGTGTTTCTGTCACTCCTCTGCTCTCTGCAGTGCCTCTCAGACCACTTCACTAGAGTGGCATCAGTTATTTCCCATTTCAAGACTTGTGAGGATTTGTTCACTCCTTTCCTGCCATCAGGGATTTTTCAGCAGACACAGCAGAGGAATTGACACCACCATTCTCTGGACTTCCTGTGTCATCTCAGCCCAGAAAAGCAGCAGCAGCAGCATGCGCAAGGTTGAGGACAACAGCAGCTCTCTGGGCTCTGGGGAGCTCTGACCCACCCAGGCTGCTGCTTTGGGAACAGTTTGCAGCCCACAATGGATTTTAAGCTTCTGTGACCATGCTCGGAGCTGTTGCCTTATTTGACAAAGGTTGAGTGAGTCACAGATGAGACATGGCTGTTAAATGTAAGTTCTTTAGGGCAAGGATTATCATCACTGTAAAAACAAAACCCAGACTGTCGCTGCTGTTTGACAAATAGCTGTAAAACTCGGCGCTCTGTAGGGTGGAACAGCCAAAGCCAGAGAGTTTATGCAGTAAATGATAAGGAAATGGTCATGAAAAGAATGGAGCTGTGAAACCTCTGAAGCTTCCAGAATGGAGCTTGAGAGTTTATGAAGAAATATAGGGTGTGCTCATTTTTCTTGAGGAGAACTAAAGGCTTGGTGTGAACTTTCTCAGAAGTGGTTCTGCATTTCTAGTGAATATTGGTACTTTAGACTTCTGGTACATTGCTGGGTTTTAGTCTCCTTACTTAAGTCTCCTTCCTTCTCTCCTTTCCTCCCACCAGCAGTTCTTCCAGTCCATCTCATGTGGATCACAGGGACATGGAAGTTTTGTTTTCTCCTACACTGCTATGTGGTGCCATGCAGGGTCTTGGATTTCAGCCTGAGAACATGTTCTGGTTTTGATGACAAGCTCGTTCATTTAAACCATCCCAAAAGTACTGTTGATCTCAGTTTTGTGTCTAATATTTCCTTTAAATGCACCTGAATTGCAAAGTCTCTGCTGTGTAGCTTGGTGTTGTTTCAGCCTTGTTTTGCAATGCTCAGCCTGTTGCTGAGTATTGTTCTAATTTGTGGTTAACAGCTTCACAACTTTATTACAGGCTCTTTGTAGCTGCTAGAAGTCAAGGCAGTCCTGATACAGCTCATTAATTTCTTCAATATTAAAACCCTTCTGACACATGCTGCTTTCAGGTGATACCAGTTGCTTCCTTTGTGTCCTACAGTGCAATAGAAACAGGTGGATCCAATTGAGCATCTTTTGCTACCTCTGACAGGTATAAATGACCAGTTCTGTCTGTTTTATCTCCTGTTCTGATTGAGGTGGTGGGAGAAATTAGGTGAGATGCAGCAAGTGTGTCTGTGTGGAGAAAGAAGTGCTTTCCTCCAAACTGCAACAAGTACTCTAAAATGTCCTGAAAGGAGACAAGATTTTTTACAATTGTACGTGGAAAAGAAGGTATGACAAGGGCAGTGATCACAGCAGAAAACATGAGCAGGAATGAAGAGCAGCTCCAACCTTTTGGTTGTTGGTGAGGGGAAAAAGTAGGGCCGTGGTGACCAGGGATAGCAGGGAGCTTTGGGAGAAAGGGGGCTTGAATTAACATTTTATGTGGTCTTTCATCTGGAGTAATTGAAGATAATTGCTACTCTGAAATTCACTGAAGTTAAGAAAGCCCTTAAAGTGCACATTGTATCTGCCAAGTACACTGGCAGTGCCAGAATGTACCATTTCTGGGATGCATGTTCCCAAAGGCAAAACTGATATATATATATATATATATATATATATATATATATATATATATATAGTCCTGCAGTGATTGATCAGATCTGAAAGACTGGAAAGAGGTCCTGCTGTTAATGGCTGACCTCCAGTTCCTTTGCTTTATCCTCTGTAAAAACCTTTTCTCATTAAGAAAAAGAAGATTGATCCTGCTGTGGCTGGGTGGTGAGTGATACCCAGCAGAGAGTGTGGTCTAGAGCAGGGCAGGATGGGTCTGTGATGGGGCAGGAGGGTGTTCTGGAGCACCTCTGAACCATGAACCTCTCCTTGGACTCTCAGCCAGCAAATGAAAGATTTGACTTGTCTTCGTGGTAGGAGCTTTCAGCAGCACTCCTGAAATCAGACATTACTCTGTGTGTGTATTGTCCTGTCTTCAAAGCTTGGAGATTTTCTGAAGTCAGAGCATGGAAACTTGGCAAACCCTGACAGCACAGACACCTTATCTTGCTGTGTGTGCAGCCCACTGCATCTCTTAATTTCAAGAAACCTGTGAAGTGAATTTTGTGTGTGAGAGAGGGAGGATACAAACACGCCCAGAGTTTTAGGGTGGATGTTGATAAACCATCTTTCCTCCAGCACTAAATTTTATCTTTGGAACGCCTCAGAGATGTCTCGTTGGCTTCAGATTAAGATGTAAGTGGGTGGCCATGCATTCTGGGGATGGATGGAGATTGAGCTCCCTGAAGGTAATGAGGAATGGCATTTTGTCAAAGGACAGACAGGTAAGACTAGAGAAGAGCATTATCTGGGCAGGGGAGGTGATGCATGGGGCTCAGGGTGAGACAGAAATACATGACTGATGTGACAGGGAGGCCATGACAACAGTGGGGGAGGCAGCATGGTATGGCCACTGTGGTCTAATTTTAGTGTTTGCTGAGGAGGAGGGCAGAGAGGTCAAAGGAGAGAGTAAAGACTTCAGACTGGGTTTGTGAAACCAAGATGTGGGTTTAGGAGGTTTTGGAAGGTTTGGAATGGGGGACAGGTCTCAGGTCTGCAGCCAGGTCCTGACCTGGCTCTTTCATTTCAGAAAATAACTGAATATTTGAGAACCAGATAGTCCAAAGAAAGAGAACTTGACATTACTGAGTGGTTTCTTACTGACTTCTGAATGCAGATCGCTCAAGGTTTATTCTGTGCTGTAGAAATTAAGAACAAATATTGTAACAAAACTTGAGTCTGGGTCCCACTCACTTTCTGCAGAACATCATTTTCAGAGGGGAGGGCTGGGGGATTTGTGCTGACACAGAGAGCCCTTTCCAGGCTCTACAGCCTGTTTGGGGCTGACCTAGTTTTTTTTTTTTTTTTTTGAGCACATGGTTAATCTGTCCTTAGTTAGCTGGATGACTTGACCTAATGCCTAAGCTGAAGGTTGCTGAAATGAGGATTTTGATGGTGTTGTGCAGACTCTTAGGAAGCTTCAGCCAATGAATCCAGCAAACAAAAGTATTGCTTTCCCCCCCATTACTGTTGTCTTGGAGTGCATTGTTTTGTTATAAATGAGGATCTGTGCAGCCTGTTGAGTTGAGGGAGACATCAGGATTAGTTGTTATCTTGAGGACAAGTCAGGAAAGGCTAATCCTTCATAGCATGACAGGACAAAGAACTCTAATAAAACAGCTCATCATGCCAGTTTCTTAATTAAGGCACTCAGAAGATAGTTGAGGATTTGAGTTTGTTCTGTTGAACAGCAGTGGGGATAGGCAGGAGGAGGTGAGTCTGAGACTAGAAGCTTTCTATTGTATATTTTTCTTTTGAACTGATGAGAAAGCCATCCTGCTTTTGCAGGGTAAAATCTTAATTTACCTCTTGCTGGAGCTGTGAGACTCTGGTACTTGTGATGTGATCAGAGCTGCCCTGCCTCTTGTAGGGGAATCCCACCTGACTGGAGACCTTGGAAGGGCTGTTAAATTCCTAATCTAATCAATGTCAAACCCAGTAATACCTTTGTAGTCAGTTATCTCCTATGGGTCAATGATAGCTGAGCAAACATTGAGCTGGCAAGTTTCCTTCTCCATTTTCTTTAGTGCTTATTTCTGTGTATAAAAGATGAAGGTGGGGGGGAATAAACCATTTCATGGATATCTCTGTTTAAGACCAGGATCTCTCTGTGTGACTAGATAGTGATAAGAATAGCTTAAAAAATTGTCTTTCTTTACTGAAAGGGACACAAAATGTTGTCAGCTGGGGCTCTCAGTATGGAAGTTTTTAGCTGATCTCTCTGGAGAGGGTGACTGTGACCTGGATGCTTGAGGGGAGAGAGGGTTAAATGTGTTAATTTGGAGAGAATATTTGCATTTCTCCTCTCAGTCTATTAAAGCCAAGTTCTGTGAGCAGCTTAAAGCACCAGCAGCAAGGAGGTGTCTGAGCCTGTGAGCATGGGAGAGAAAAGCCAGACTTGTTTGGTGGTGGGAAACAGAAATGAAGTGCTGATGTGGGGAAGGGGCTTAATATAAACTTAGCTGAGGTCACCAACAGGAGGGTAGGAACACACAGATGCTTTCAGTGCTGCCTGTACCGTAATTTGAGTATGATGTTTTAAGAAATACTTGATTTTTTTTTTCAATAAGAACAACTGAATTATCACCGAGAACAAACAAAACTTGAATTTTTTTAAATGGATGGATACGATGGGTCTTGATGTAATACCTATTTATTACTTTAAAAAAAAAACCCAGCAACCAAATTTAGCATTAAAGACCATTTTCTTTTGAACTTTCAATGAATGAGCACAACCCAGAGGTGTTGTAGACAGTGATTGTAGCCACAGTGGTGTGAAGGATTTTCTTAATGCTTTGGGAAATAATATTTCTTTCCTTTATGTTCTTTTCCTAGCAGGCTGTGTGCTGAGACACTTCCCTTGCTCCCTGGGCTAGCAGTGTACCAGGGCAGTGTCTGAGGATGCATTTGTGATCTGTACAGTCACATTTTCCCCAGTTCACCCTGTTTGCAGTCACTGGTCTGCTGCCTGTGCTGGGAGAGATCCCAAAGAGAGCTGTTAGCACCAGCTGACTCCTCACCCTCGCCAGGAACTCCCAGCTCATCTCTTGCTTCTCTGAAATTCTGATGAACTTCATGGTCCCCAAGTGCTGACAAGGCAGAAAATGGCATTTGGTGCTGCTTTTTTCATAGTTTGCATCTGCAGGTATAAATGAGAAATGCATGTCTGGAGTGTCCCTGTGTGCTGTACCTCACATATCAGGAGAGAATTTTGGCTTTTTAGGCTCTGGGGGTGAACTGCTGGCCCATGGATGGGCAGGGGAGATGCAAGATGACAACCTGCAGCAGTTTAACCCTGCTCTGGCTGTGTCTGGTAGCCCTGGGGCTGGGGGAGTCTGTAATCTGACCACACAGAGGATTAATTACCCTGCATTTGTCTAACCTCATTTCCTGTAGACACCTCCCAGCTCCAGAGCTGCTGTTTTGTATTCTAAACCCATCTGATTTGAAGCAGAGAACTCAATTCTACTTTGTCTGGACTGTTACACCATCTTAATTGATCTTTAAAATGCTTAAAACATTTTCGCACTAATTTCCTGTGTTAAAAGCTTATCTGGGCTCCTGGTGGTGTGAACTTTTCATGGTTATCAGCTGGAGACCTCTTAAAATCTTGCCAGAAATCCCAATTGCCTGGAGGGTGGGGATTATCTTCCTGCAAGCCTAGACCGAAATGACCTTTATGTGTCACAAAGAAGTTGGGAACTTAATTGGAAAAGTTTGGGGGACTAAGTGTTTCTTTTTTCTTAAATTTTTAAGTTTCAGCTAAAAATTTGGGAGCCCTTGCAAAACTGAAAGCTGAGTTCTGGTTGCTTCTGGTTAGTTTTTTTTTTCACATGAAAGTAAACTTTTGCTTGTACCCTCAGTTAGAGCAAGTTCATGTCTTTTTCAGTTGTGTCTTGAGCAAGTTAAAAGTGGTGCTAAAATAATGAAACAAAAGTAAAAGTTGTGATAGATTTTTATGGGGAGGACTCTTGAGAACCTATTGAACTTCGTGCCACTTACTTGCAGCCTGTGTGGTAATGGTGACTTCAGGAAAAGAATCAATGCCTGCATATAATTTATATTGCTATTAGGGACCCAAGCTAATAGGGACCATTATTTTAAAGGCTCTTTGAATAGGAAATGTCAGTTTGTCCATTTGTCTCTTGGCCACACTTCAGTGTTGTGCACTGATGTGATGTATTGGTGGCAAGAGGAGTCCCACTACAGTGAGCTCCCTTTTCCAGGTGAGCATGGAAACAGTTTTTTTCCTTCTCAGAGAGCTTTGCAGCTTTCTGTGTGATGCCATCCTCACCTGAGCTGCTGGCAGGGACTGACTCCCAGGGCTGCAGTGCAGGTCAAGCTTCAGTGCTTGGTGATCTGATGTCCTGGGAGCACTGCCACAAACAGCTTCATTTGGGTCTGTGCTGGTTTATACTGAGAGCAGATGGATGTGAGCCCTGAATCTTTGTGCAGGGCTGTGAGATCAGGCTCCTGGAGCCAGTGCTTTGGAGTCATTAGCTTAGAAAGAGGTTTAGGAAAAGGCAAAGGCATGACATGCTCTTGTGTAATGAGGAGAGCACAGGTAGGGTCATGCCCACTGGATCTAAGTTTCATCCAAGTCTCTGGGTTTAATCCTTCCTACTGAATGGCTTTAGGGAGCTCCAGCTGAGTGCTGTATTTTTGTTCTTGGAAGCAATCTTCAGAAGCATCCGGTACTCTTTGTGGATTAAGCACAGGTTCTTACACAGAGGCTGGGATTAGCAATGAAATAAATTGGAACCCACAGTTTGGACTCAGCAGTTCATTAGAAAGCAGAAAAGGGTAGTAGCAAACTGCCTGCAGTTCCTGAAGTGCCACTGTCACCTTATTCAAAGAAAAGCATGTTATCAGAAAAATAAAGGACATTACCAGAAAGCTCCTCTGAGGAGGCAGCCAGCACTTGGATGCTGTGTCCTTGCCTGCTGTCCTCCTGCCTGTGCTCAGCCATGTGTCAGAGTGTCTTCTGAAAGGCAGGCACAAGTCTGCTCATGAGCACTTGTTGCCTGCTCTTGTTCATGGTTGCCACTTCAGATTGGTGCAGCTGGTTCAAAAAGCTCCCCGAGAACAGCAGCGGGGTATTAATGAAGGTTCCTCTGCTCATGGGCCTTCAATGGGTGTAATTACTTGGCAGTAACTTCTTTAAACCTTATTTGAATTAAGGCTACATGTTTTGGCTGGTTATGTCACCACTGTATTAGTGAGGAATGCAGGAGAGAGTGGTAGTTTGCATTAACTGAGCTGCCTTAATCCTTTGTAACCATACTTTTTATAGTGTGTTACTGTCATACAGAGAGAGAAAACACTAGCCCAAGGGGCAGCAGAATTCACTCCTCAGCATCTCTGCATAAGGGCAAGTGTTCTTTGTCCTCAGGAGGACAAAGTTCTTAGTAGATGGATTGTTGAGAATTAACTATGTGTAATTCTGCATGGATATTAAACTGTCTGTATCTGAGATTTAAATTTTTTTATAAAGCTTTTTATTTCCTACAGTTCCCCTCAATGTTAGGGTGCAGAGTGGGTTAAAGCCTGCCCCATTTTTTTTAATGGTTTCCTACAGTCTTCAGACCAAATGCTTGAAAAAAAAGTCTTGTCCATCATGAGTGACTCAGAACATACACCTCTCCCATTCATTGTCCAGGTCAGTGAAAATATTGTGCCCTTGCATGTGTATCTTTCCTGTCCTGACAAAAGAGAAATTTGCTTAACCTTATCATAGATGATTTATCAAGAAACCTTACCCTCACCTTACCTCTACCTTGTTTGTTTAACCTTATCACAGATTTAACTGGCATACTTGTTTTTATATCCTTTTCTTATTGAAGATACTTCCTAACATCTTTGGCCAAGGGGAACTTTATTTAAAAAAAAAAAAAAAAAGCAAACAGCCAACAACTGTGAGACAATAGCAGATTTAATCTTCATAAAGCAGCAGGGCTTTTGCTTCCCCGGGAATGTTTGCTCACTGTGGCTTTTCCAGGTTTTGGATAGAATGATTTTTCTTTGACTTTTTCAAATATTCTTTCTTCCCCCCCCCCTTCTCTCTGCCTCCCTGGAGTTGAAACATGCACTGTGAGAGCCTTTTTGCAGTTGCACTTTTTCTTGCTGTGTTTTACTGGGCCCGACTGGAAGCCGCTTCTGATCCTGTGGAATAATGTGTTTGGCTGAATGCTGAAGTTTGCTGCCTGTGCTGAGGAAAATGCCATCCACACTGGTTTCTTATCTTCCCCAGGCCAAAAATAACACCTTGAAGAATTAGCCTAATTTCAGAGCTGCAAACTAGGGCGAAGATGAAAAGTGCGTTTCAAAATATATGAAATAGCAGCTGGGTGCTTAAGCACGAGGATGAAAAGCCTTTGTCTGGGGTTCTGGCTGGTGGATCACAAGTATTTGTGATGATCTTCTGCAGGGACAAGCCTGTGCTGAATGGCAGGTGGGCCTCCCTTCAAACCAGGCTGTGAAGTTCTGA
The DNA here is from genome assembly GCF_965231275.1 of Zosterops lateralis. Classification (NCBI taxonomy): domain Eukaryota; kingdom Metazoa; phylum Chordata; class Aves; order Passeriformes; family Zosteropidae; genus Zosterops; species Zosterops lateralis. Next base: position 17,745,408 of record NC_139773.1, on the reverse strand, counting down.
CATGGGAGCTGCAAACGAGGGGAATGGAAGGTGGGGGAAAAGTCATCTTTCCTTTGGCTGCAGAGTGGCTCCTGCAGATCCCTGATGTGGATTATTCCCTCCATCCTGCCCTGTGCCATCTGCCCCTGGTGCAGGGGAGGTGTGAAATGTGTAACCCCGTTTATCCTGCGAGGTGGTCGGGCCGTCTCCCGTACAGAAAATGCCTTGTTTCCCTCCAGCCAGCACAAAAGGCTCTTTTATAGCTGCTTGGCCATACATCTGTCGAGGTGCCTCAGACTGTGTTAGCACTGGTTACTGTTTGAGGTATGCAGCTCCCAGGCTGTGATGTACAGTGATATGTTGTTTATGTGTTGCCTCCCTTTCCTTTTGAGGATAGGGAGCTGTGCTGTGTCCTGCCCTGAGCAAAGCTGGTGTTAGTGATGGGGTGGAGTGGTAGCCTGGAGATTTTCTCTTTAAAAGCAGACTGGAATCTTTCTGTTTCACACTTCAAATTAAACATCTGAATTTGGCAGCGACTGCAGGACAATTGAACTTTCTCTGGGGGAAAACATGTTAAATTTTCTACTCCAGAGATGGACCTGGCTTGAAAGACATTGTATGCACCATAACAGAGGCTCCCCAGTCCTTCACCAGGCACTTAAATGGAAAAAACCCTGACGACTTAAAATTTTTGAACTTTATTGCACCCTTTGGATTAATTTCCCCATCTTTTCCCTGCCTCCACTGTTACTTTTTTTTTTTCTCCTGCACATGTCCTCATGCTCATTCCACAGACACTTTGCTGAAATCAGTCCTGCCCAGAAATGCACACTCATCTTCTGAAATGTAGGGGAGGGAGGGAGTGAGAGGAGGCTCTGTCAACTGACAAACTCCTGGTGATTTGGGAATCTCTGAGTTTGTCTCCTGTGGTCTTCAGACATCTTGAGGTTTCCCATCCCCTGCCTCCTGTGTTTGGTTTTCTAAGTTGGTTTTTTTAACCCCACAAAACTGTCTGACAGCTCTTCAGTTCCATTCCCAAATAGCTTTCTGATGTTGTCACTGCTGGCTTCTTGACTCAAAGTAGAGCTTGGGTGGAAAAACAACTTTTCATCAAATTACCATGAGAGTGGTCTCGTGGGATGGAGGAAGAGCATGAGAGGGATGTGCTGTTTCATGTTAAACTCTTTTGCTTTGACGTTGGTCTTCCCTTCTGCTCCATTAGTTTGGATAAATCAGGATATTTGGTAGCTGAGTGTGGCAAAAGGTGACTTGGGGCAGGTCCATGGCACTTTTACACCACTGAGTCCTTGTCCCTTGAGAGCAGCAGCTCTGCCCTGTCCATGCCTTGATGTCGACACCCAGCCCTGCCTTGGAACATGTTCCTGTGCTTGCTCCCCTCTCTCCAGGGAGTATTTCTTGTTGAAGATCTGTTTTGGCTTTGAAGATGCATTTGTAGGCTTTTTTTGTGGCCTGTTTCACAAGAGGGTGAGAAGTTACTTTTCAGCCTTATTTTAGACTGGCTGTCAGTTCTCGAGCAAACCTGAAGTGTGGTTTTGACCTTGCTTGCAGGGAAACTTGGAGGAACCTGGTTACTGAGGGAACTGTTACCCCAGGTCTAGAATTTTGTACTTTACCATCAAAAGGCTTTGCAAACCTTTCCCATGCTCCTTCCACGCTGTGGAACAACAGCTCTCCCTGCATGGCACGGGGTTATCCCCAGGGCACAGGAGGAGGTACTGTCAGGGCAAGGTGTAGAGTGTGAGAGGTCCTGACTCTGTGTCCTGCAGCCAAACCACACCTTCCCTCCCCTCTTTCACCAGCCACTGCAATTAAAATTCCACCGTCAGGGCTGAAGGGAGGTGAGGCAGGAGCAGACTTGTTTTCAGGAGGGAGAGGGAGAACCACATTTTCTGCTGGAATGGACCTTTTCCTTAGAGCAGGATCAGGAAATGTCCCCTCCCCACCTGTTCAGGGGCAGAAAAGTCACAGGCAGAAATTGCAGAAATAATCAGCATGGCATGCTCCAGTTCCCAGAGAGCATCAGAAGGAATGAATTGAGCTGGGAGCAAGGAGCCCTGCAGACAAACCTGCAATTCTCCATCAGCCTCTCTGAACCCTGCCCAGGGCAATCACTGGAGATGATTTCCTGATGAAACTGAGGGAGCCCAGCTTGCAGGGGTGCAGATGAAACTCTTCACTGGCACCAGGGAGCAAACTGGAGCAATGGGAAAAAAAAAAACCACCTCTTGGAGGTGAAAGGTGGTGAAAGCAAGAGAGCCAAAGTGAAACTCAGAGGGGGTTCTTATTAATGTGCTGGAGCCTGAGTAATTTCAAATATTCTAAACAGAGGTCCCGTGAGTAGAGATACGAGGGAACCAGATTCCTTTGGCATTTGCAATATCAGGCAGGCTAAAGTAAGTGCTCTTGTGCAACGCTCTGCTGATGGAGCAGATGTTGCTGCTTTTGTAGCTGCTGCTCCAAGGTGAACCAGTTTTCTTGCCTGGGTAAATCAGGGAGCTGTTTACAGGTGCTCACCTTTGCAGAGGACCAACAGAAGGGCAAGTTTTAGGTGAG